>NC_045477.1:59324436-59631936 GCF_009650955.1 Corvus moneduloides | reverse complement strand
GTGATTGGGTGAGATTCCTAAGGACTAGGACAAAGCAAATATCACTCCTATTTTCATCAAGGGCAAGAAGGAGGATCTGGGGAACTACAAGCCAGTCGACTTCACCTAAGTCATTGGGTAGATGATAGAGCAAATAAACGTGGAAAATCTTTCTAGACATACTGGAAACAATAAATATGGGTTTACAAAGGGGAAATCATGCCTGAGTAGCCTGATAACCTTCCATGATGAAATTACTAGCTTGGTAGATGAATACAGTGGAACACAATGCAATGCAGATGGGCTGTCCTGCCCCAGGCTCGTGGAGCTCTGGGATATGATGGGATGGGCCAGCCAAGGCATAGCAGGTTCTTGGATGGGATGGGCAGGAGCAGCACAGGTGTACCCAGGGTGGAGGCCGCATTGCCCACCTCAGTCAGAATTCAGTGGGACTGATTTTGCCCTGACTCCTGAGCACTGCCTGGCAATGCAAGGGAAACAGCACCAGGCAAAGGCCAGGAGGGAGGCTTGGACCTGCTAATGCCTTCCCTTCCAGAGCCAGTGAGGCCCTGTCTGGAGGATGAGGACATCTGAATGGGCAGCAAGGAACCATAGTTCCCTTGGAGGAACTATGCCTGGGCTGTGCAGTGCAGAGGGCTCAGGCAGGGCCTGTGGGGCTCCCATGGGAAGGGTAGGGTGTGAGCCCGGTGAGATGCAGGAAGAGCTGCCATTCCTGGCCTCTGGGGTCCTGTACGCTGCAGCCTGTAGAGGACAAAGGGACAGAAAGGCAGGGGAACACAAGTGTTGGTGTGTTGCAGTGGGGATCCTGCAACACGCATATATCAAACCAGGAGTCCCGTGGAAAGGAAATATATATGGACAGACAGATTCTTGCTAGATGTTTCAGAGATGTTTATTTCTCCAGCCGCATGGCCGGGGCTCAGCGGAGGAACTGTTCCAGTCACGGGACCAAGGGTCCTTCTGCCCGCGCAGGGAACACAAACCAACCAATGGGAACGAGGCTGAGCAGGGGCAGGGAAGCCCCGTGTCTGTGCCCTCAGGGCCCCTCTCCCAGGGCTACACGGCAGGGGAGGGACCCCAACACCTCACCCGTTTTATTTTAATAAAAGGAGAATGAAAACAACTGGATAAACATTACAAGAACAGTTTCAAGACAAAACAAGCCACCCTCCTGAGTCTTTAAATGTCCAATCAGATTCTGTGGAACATCTTAGGGCTGACAGAAGGGAGACAGGACTCTCTGAGCATGCTTTGTGGGGAAACTGAGGCAGGAGAGGGTTTAACTTCTTCCCTCCCCCTTTTCATCCCCCACTCGGCATTGGAAAGGGATTTCTGGGGAAACAATTGGCAAAAGCATGGTTTTGTGAGGGAAACCATGGATGAAAAAACGGATTGGGAATACACTGGGGGTAATAGGACATAGGGTAAAAGGGAAAGGTGGGATTAGGAAAGGGAGACTGTAGGGGGGGCTTACAATGGAGATATTGTCTAACATGACTACGATTTTTTGCATATATACTGCCTTTTACAGGAACACCATCAGGCCCAGTGACCTGCGATGCTTGTAACCCTTTTCTCCCTAGTACAATATTAAATTCCACCACCTCTCCATCTCCCAAGCTTGGGATCCATTTTTCAGGGTTATTCTTTTTAATAGCAGTTCTATGCACGAATATGTCTTGCTGGTTGTCACACCTTGTTATAAAACCATAATTTTGCTTAACATTATACCATTTTACTATCCCTAAGGTCTTAGTTACTATGATCTTTTCCTTTTTCCGAGTGGCTGCTGTTTTCTGTCTCGCTGCGTCTTTGCTCTCTCTTTCGGTCGCTCCCGTGTTGGAATTGTCGGGGCTGCTGGTGCCTGCGTGCTCTTCCCGGGGTCGCGTTCGGGGCTGCGTGGGCCGGGCCGGGCCGCGCCGCTCAGTTCTCCGCGCGTCGCCTCCTCTGGTCGCAGCTTCGCTGCCGATGCCGGGCGCTGCACCCACATCTTGGCCGGGCCCCTGAGCGATGACCCCCCCGCGCCCTGCTCCAGCGCGCGTCTCGGCTGGGCGCGGCTCCGTTCTACCGCCACCGCCGCCAGCCGCCGCCCGCGCGCCTCCCCTCTCGGCCGGGCGTTCCCGGGGCTCGCTCCACCACGCGCTGTGCTGGGCCGGGCGGGCACCGCCGGGTCCCGCCGCGCCTCGCTCCGCCACCGACACTGCGGCTCGCGTGGCTCCGCCCGCACGCGGGAACTGCCTCGCTGCTGCTCACAGAGCGCTCGGCGCACGTGGCCTGGGCCGCACGGTCCCTGCGCCAGGCTTCCCTTCGCCAGGACACAGCTGACATTGCTCAACAGTCTCGGTAACTAAATAATATTCACGAAAATATTCTTCCATTGCCATATATTTTGACTCCAGTATTAACTGTGTCCAAACGGTTTTCCAAAAGCCCTTGGTAAGAATTAAATCCCAAGAAACATAGAAAAAGTTCTTAAACAACCATGCCAGGAAGTGTTTCAGTTCTTTCTGAGCGTGAATCAAGCTAAAATTTACAAATCGTTGTTCAAGAATCATTTTAAGTTTAAGATAAATGTCCATATGCGGCTCTGAGAGCCAAGAGTCTTCCCACCGTTCCTCCATAGTTTAGATACGGAATAGCAAAGCAAAACCAAGAAGAGGAATCCAAAGTTTCCAGGGTTTACTCACACAAATCAGTCGCTTAGGGATCGGGGATCTTTCTGCTCACAATTCTCCACCATTTGTTGCAGTGGGGATCCTGCAACACGCATATATCAAACCAGGAGTCCCGTGGAAAGGAAATATATATGGACAGACAGATTCTTGATAGCTGTTTCAGAGATGTTTATTTCTCCAGCCGCATGGCCGGGGCTCTGCCGAGGAACTGTTCCAGCCACGGGACCAAGGGTCCTTCTGCCCGCGCAGGGAACACAAACCAACCAATGGGAACGAGGCTGAGCAGGGGCAGGGAAGCCCCGTGTCTGTGCCCTCAGGGCCCCTCTTCCAGGGCTACACGGCAGGGGAGGGACCCCAACATTGGTGCCATGGTACAGGTCACAGAATCGTCTGAGCTGGAAGGCACCTGGAAGGATCCAGTCTTTGGCAGCCATTGGAAGGCTCTGGAAGGCTCTCCGCAGTTTTGGCAGTTGCCACAGCAGTTGCTACTGCAGTTGAAGGCTGCACTTCCAGCCTGGCCCCTGTGCTCTGGCTCTTAAGGTAACTAAACCTCACCCTCTTGTTCCATTCCTCCAGCCCATACCAGCCATACTGGTGAGGCCAGGGTTTGACCACAAACTGGGGACCTGAGGAGGTGTCGTGGTTGTACCTGGCCCTGTACTGGCAGCTGAAGAAAAGGCCAAATAGGGAATAATGCAAAGCTTCCAAATCCTGGAGGCACTTGCTTGGAGGAGCATTTCTGACAGTGGGATTAACCGCAGCTGAGTCAGAGTAGCTGGAAGGACAAGGCTGGGATCTTACTGACTAGAAATCAGCTTTGCAGGAATGACTTATGGGTCCTGGTCTATAACAAGCTCATGGAGCAAACAGCCAAGAAGATAAAAAAAGGATTGGTATTGGACTGGATTTTTAACTGTGGGGCTGGATTTAGCAACTGGACTTTTAGACTGGATTTTTTACTTATAAATTTCCAGTCTGTTAGGGTTTTTTGAGATGTGGGAACACATCAATATGGAAAACGTACTTTCTAGAAAGAACTGTAGTAGAATTAGGTGTGCCACAGTGAAATACAAAGCTTTATCAGTTATTGGTTGGTGATGCTTTTGTTTTTCTTTTTGTTCTTTTACTGGTTTTGTTTTGTTTCATTGTGTTTGGTTTGCTGCTTTCAGATGATCACCAATCTGTAATTCAGAAACATTATATTAAATGCAATACTGTGTAGCCTAGATCCAACAGAACTTAGGATGCCCATGAAAATTGCTCTCAATATGAATTTTTGAACATTTCTGAAAAACAGAAGTAGATATGTGTTATGTTGTTGTATGAAGTATGGATACCTCTAAGGGAAGGATAGAAGGTATAGCTATTTGGTGTTTATATAACTGCCTGTAATTTTGTCTGAACTTTGTAGTCTAATACAGAGCCATTTGCTTCCTTTCTTTTCCTTAACTAACTTATACACCCATTAAAATATTGCTGGAATTTGTGAAAATGTGATTTTCAGGTAGAAATTAAGTCACCTGGAATGAAGCACTGTACAACACTGTTGACTTCATGCACAGTATGACTATCACTTCAGAAAGAAATAAAATAGAAAATATTTCTTGTGTTTACATTTGCTTCTCACACAAGCCTTGCAAGTAGTGTGTCAATGAAAAAGAAAAATTAGTGTAAATTATATATATTTATTGTAGCGGGTTGAGTTCGAAACCGGGCAGAAACACCAATTAAATGTAGTGGTTTTGATTCAAAATATCCATTATTTACTTATTTTTCTTCTGTGAGATAAGAATTAGGAGAAAAGCAAAGCAGGCACAAACCTTAAACAGTTGCAGTACAATGAAAGAGCTTTATTACTAACAGAATTAAAAGTAAAGAGAAAACAACGAAACAAAATTAAAGTAAATTCCCCCCCCCCCCCCCCCCTTTCCAGCACTTCTCTCCTTTTATCCAGCTCACACAAGGGATAACAGAGCATGGGATGTTAATCAGTGTTGCAGTTCTTGAAAAGTCTTTCTCTTATGCTTAAGGAAGAAAAGGTTTTCCTTCAGTTGCACGTGGTTCCCAAACTGCCACCAACAGCACACCCGCCCGGAAACAAACAGTCTGCTGTGTGTAGAACATCTCTCCCATGAAGAATTTCACAGTTCATTCATACTACAAAACATGGGCCATCACATGGGGTTATTCATCTTTTTAAGGATAAGTTCTTTTGGCCTGCACACAGAGGCTTTTCTTCGCCACAAGTCTCTAACAGCCTCTTACTACTTCTATATAGCCTGGCATAGGCATTCTTCACAATCTTCACAGGCACACGAGGATACTCCATCCCCCCATGTTCTTTCATTGGATTAAAGAGACAAACAGTTTGTGGTATTACGGTTTCTTACCACGGCATGCAAGAAGGTTTCTTTTAAGCTGCGCGCCAGAATCGCGGCACCGCCCTCTTCTCTCCCGTCGCCATTTCCAGCTCCGTCCCACGTGACTCACTTCTCTTTCTCTGACTCTGAAACCGCCATGTTGAAGGGTGTTCTTGTTCGGGCTTGACGGTGGGGAAAGCCTCGCTCCCTCTGTGCTGCTGGCTGCACGGTGTCCTCTTCAGTTCAGCACGAAGTGTGCTGGCTGCAGACAGGAGGCTCTGCCGGCTCCCGCTGGCTCCGCCGGCTCCGCATGGAGAGGAGAGGGACCCGCCTGTCCCCAGAAGCTGCGCTGGATGGGTTTAGCTGTGAGCAGTCCATGGCTGGTTTTAGCTGCCTGCGGCTCTGGGACAGTCCCCCCCAGCGACCCAGGGTCCGTGCCGTGGTGCTGAGAAAGGGGGAAAGGGGCAGTGGCCCCGGCCCGGCCCAGCGGGGCCGGGAGGCTCGGAGCCCCCCCCACCTTCCAGCAGGCGAGCTCCGACCAAAAAGGGGAAGTCCCGCCTTTCTGTGCGGTTTAAATATGTAAATTGTGAGAAGCGTAATTGGTCTTAAAGACTGTCCATCAACTCAGGGTCAACCCAACACATTCCACCCCTCGCTTCTTAAAATTTACATATCCAAAAGTTACTTAAAATAGCAAAACCAGAGCTAAAAGAAAACAAATTCCATAAACCTCCACCCCTAGAATTTTTACCACTACTACAAAGCAAATTTCTTCTATTATTCTACTTAATGTTATAACTTTCTACTTGCTCTGCTTATTATTTTCTCCTAATTAATCTTCATCTCACAGCGCTCATTAATTGCCCGCATTCTCCACCATTGATGTAGCGGGTTGAGTTCGAAACCGGGCAGAAACACCAATTAAATGTAGTGGTTTTGATTCAAAATATCCATTATTTACTTATTTTTCTTCTGTGAGATAAGAATTAGGAGAAAAGCAAAGCAGGCACAAACCTTAAACAGTTGCAGTACAATGAAAGAGCTTTATTACTAACAGAATTAAAAGTAAAGAGAAAACAACGAAACAAAATTAAAGTAAATTCCCCCCCCCCCCCCCCCTTTCCAGCACTTCTCTCCTTTTATCCAGCTCACACAAGGGATAACAGAGCATGGGATGTTAATCAGTGTTGCAGTTCTTGAAAAGTCTTTCTCTTATGCTTAAGGAAGAAAAGGTTTTCCTTCAGTTGCACGTGGTTCCCAAACTGCCACCAACAGCACACCCGCCCGGAAACAAACAGTCTGCTGTGTGTAGAACATCTCTCCCATGAAGAATTTCACAGTTCATTCATACTACAAAACATGGGCCATCACATGGGGTTATTCATCTTTTTAAGGATAAGTTCTTTTGGCCTGCACACAGAGGCTTTTCTTCGCCACAAGTCTCTAACAGCCTCTTACTACTTCTATATAGCCTGGCATAGGCATTCTTCACAATCTTCACAGGCACACGAGGATACTCCATCCCCCCATGTTCTTTCATTGGATTAAAGAGACAAACAGTTTGTGGTATTACGGTTTCTTACCACGGCATGCAAGAAGGTTTCTTTTAAGCTGCGCGCCAGAATCGCGGCACCGCCCTCTTCTCTCCCGTCGCCATTTCCAGCTCCGTCCCACGTGACTCACTTCTCTTTCTCTGACTCTGAAACCGCCATGTTGAAGGGTGTTCTTGTTCGGGCTTGACGGTGGGGAAAGCCTCGCTCCCTCTGTGCTGCTGGCTGCGTGGTGTCTTCTTCAGTTCAGCACGAAGTGTGCTGGCTGCAGACAGGAGGCTCTGCCGGCTCCCGCTGGCTCCGCCGGCTCCGCATGGAGAGGAGAGGGACCCGCCTGTCCCCAGAAGCTGCGCTGGATGGGTTTAGCTGTGAGCAGTCCATGGCTGGTTTTAGCTGCCTGCGGCTCTGGGACAGTCCCCCCCAGCGACCCAGGGTCCGTGCCGTGGTGCTGAGAAAGGGGGAAAGGGGCAGTGGCCCCGGCCCGGCCCAGCGGGGCCGGGAGGCTCGGAGCCCCCCCCACCTTCCAGCAGGCGAGCTCCGACCAAAAAGGGGAAGTCCCGCCTTTCTGTGCGGTTTAAATATGTAAATTGTGAGAAGCGTAATTGGTCTTAAAGACTGTCCATCAACTCAGGGTCAACCCAACACATTTATACAAACGTATATAAATGCATACTTGATTCTGGTTCACAATAATTTTGCTCCCATAAAAATTCAAAATAAAGAAAATCAAAATACTAGATATAGAAGTAATTTACTTTGGAGAATAAAGCCAATCTAATTGTGTGATCCTTGCCATCCAATTTTCCCATCAAAAACCTATTCCGCCATGTAATGGAGGGCACAATTCACCAGAGCCATTGTGGCAATGCTCTCCAGACCAATCTATGTGAGTTGAACAGGCTGGTGAAGAGTGTCTGTCCTGGCTTCAGCTGGGATAAAGTTAATTTCTTCTCAGTAGTGGTTACAGTGCCGTGTTTTGGGTTTGGAATGAGAATCGTGCTGATAACATGCTAATGTTTTTGCTTTTTGCTATGTCGTGTTTACCCTAAGTCAAAGGTGTTTTTCCATTGTCTCCTGCCTCTGCCAGTGAGGAGGGATGCAAAGAAACTGGGAGGGAGCACAGCTGGGACAGGTGACCCGAAATGACCAAAGGGGTATTCCAAACCACAGAACATCCTGCCCAGAATATAAACTGGGGAGAGTTACCCAGAAGGGCAGCCTATCTGGGTTCGGGAAGACGGCTCTGGCACTGGTCAGCAGGTGGTGAGCAATTGCATTGTGCATCACTTGTTTTTTCTCTTTTTATTAACGATTACCATGATTGCTGTATTTTATTCTATTTTCATTTATTAATCTGTTCTTATCTCAATATACAATTTTTACCTTGATTTTCCTCCCCATTCCCCTGGGGTGGAAGGAAACAGAGTGAGGGGTTGAGCAAGCAGCTGTGTGGTGATTAATTTTCAGCTGAGTTTAAAACCACGACAGTGTCACAGAGGGTTCAGTGGTTTAGTGGCCCAGTAATTGGCAGCTCATAGGGAATTGCTTTTAGGTCCAAGTCTGGGTAGGTCTGTCAGCCAGGGAAAAGTAAAAAAAGGGTACTCAGGTGGATTATGACTGTTCCAGAGACCTCAACAAGGCTGTACTAAGATTACATTTATAGAATAGATATAGAATATACTTACAAATATATTACATTTTGTGTGTGTTACCCATGAAAATTTACATTCAAACACCACTGCTTCTCTAGGTTACTGTAGAAAATTCAATCTAGGTAAGAATATACAACTTTTTAAATATATCTTGTGTTTCAAAGAACAGGATTTTTTTTCAGAACTTGAAGATACTCTATATCTGAACTGGTAAATTTTTTAGTATATCTGAAAATAACAAATTTTTCACTTTTGAACATCAAATGTGTTTTCAAGTGTTTGTTTTGAAATTTGTGAAGTGATTTCATAAACTATAGTACCATTTTACTATTCTTTATATGAAAGACCATATCAGATGTGTTTTTACCACCTGGTGTTCCAATATCATGAAAGTGAATTTGTCTGTTTAAGCATGTCAGGATTAATGGAGATCAACAGAGAATGACTCTGGTCTATATGAGTTTTATCAGCATTTAAAAAGAGGTTAAACCATCAAAGGTTTGAAACAGCAGCAATGTGAAGACCTTGACTGCAGGTGATAATGCTATAAACCTTTGTACACTGTGCAATAGAGGTGTCAAAGCTGATTCTCACATTTATTCAGAGGCATAAGATTTGGCATAGGAATCAAATTTTACAGTTTAATTGAGTAAAAAGAAAGTGTGAATTTCTGTAAGGAAAAAAATTTAAATCTCAATAGCAAGATGAAAATCTGAAAAATATTTTTTCCTTAAATGTAACTTGAGAATGAGGTTTATGTTACTTCTTTACACATAGGAAGTTACAAAAAAGTAACGAAGTTGCATCTGTACACTCACTTCTGAGTATATATTGTATTCATCATGGCAGACATTTAGAAATGTGATTTTTTGTAAACTTTTGTAGGGTATGCCCAGCCACTGCCCTGGAGGGATGTCTGCTGAGATAAGGAGATTGAGCAATCTCCCAGCAGGACCCCCCCTGGAAAGGGAGCTACTCTTCAGTTACGGCGAGAAGAAGACAAACCCAGAATCCTCTGGGAGACCCTATGCAGATCCTTTGTAACCCATTGGCCCTCACCCTCTGACACCCACCCCCTGTATCCCTATAAAGCTATCCCCCTGCCCCTGCGAGGGCAGAGAGATGCCTGTTCCTGGCTCCCCTTCGCCGGAGTACGGACCGATAAAGCTGCCTCATGCAGAACAGCTACAGGAGCCTCTCGTCTCTCTCTCCCTGGTCTGGCCTGGAGGCTGCCCTGCAGAGCTGAGCTGAAATCACGAGCTGATAATCACTAAAGAGCTGACAGCTTCTGCACAGGCCCTCCTGGCCAGCAGCTGAGGGAAGACACAGGGCCTCGGGAAGACGATCCTCCATGGGACCATCTCTCCGGACCAGTCGCAGCTTCCTCGGTCAGAGCTACTGACCCCACACCAGCTGCCGTAACCTTTGAGTACAGATCAGCTGACTATTCAATAAAGCTGCTGCATAGCATTCATACTATTTCTTTAAAAAAATATATGGTCATCATACCTTCCACAATTTTCACAGATTTATTTCTATTAGTTTTTGCTTCTTTCTATTAATAAAAACAGTTCCTTATTTATAACTGTAACAAAACTACTTATCCATATTATATGCAGGACCACAGACCACATCCTAAAAACCTGTTTCCTTCTCACCAGCATGTCCAGGATCAATGTCCAGGAATTAATACAAAAATGGTTAATCTTTTCATCTCTAAGGCATATTCTGAGATTTTTTTTTTTTTTTCTCATAGGGAATCATGGCCCAAAATATCATTCTTAATCTGTATATAGAGAAATATATATATGCAACTATATAAAAATATACATAAATTCAAGTATATATAAATGCTGTAAAATTCCTATTTTTTTAGCCACTTTATGAAAAGTCTTCTTCACTGTCACTTTGTGGAACAGGAAAAAATGTCAATTATTTATTTAAATAATTGGTTTTATAAACATTCCATTCCACTACCTGATTTTTCCATTTGGCTGTTACAAGACATGTCTGAATTTTCAAAGTTAGTGAAGAGGACACTAAAGTTCTCAGAGGAAAGGGCCCTCAGTCCAACCCTCTCCTACCAGTTTGATGCCAGGGCCAACGAGAGAGGAGGAGAGACTGGGGAGAGATTGCAGTCAGCAAGAGAGCACTTGAAGAAAAGCACAAAGAAATTCCAGCCACTCCAGGCAGCAGGGAGAGGCCCAGCTTGCCTCTAGGCAAACATCATGGGGAATAAACATGAGGACTTAGAGGCACGTGCATGCCTGTAGGGCTATGATCTTAATGACATCACAGAGATATGGTGGAACAGTCCCTGTAACTAGAATGTTGGAATGAAAGGATACAGGCTCTTCAGGAAAGACAGACAGGGAAGACAAGGTGAGGGTGATGCCTCCAAATAAATTGCATCACCAGCAATGTCTTGCTGAACTTAATTACTGCCCGTTGCAAGCAGATCTTGACAAAAATTCTCCTATTTCAAAGCACCTTCAAAAGAACAGTGGTGTCCTGATATAACCTCAGTCAATAATCAAATTTCAATTTAAGCTATTTGAATATTTGTTTTTTTCTAACAGTCCTTACCACATTCCTTAAAAAAACAGAACTCAGTGTACTATGGATGGATGCAGATTATTAGCCCCATCTTTCCCTGGGTCATGGAATATCAAAACACTCAAAACTAGAGGCAATTGAAACCTATCTGTAGGTTTAGAAATGGTATACTTCTAGTGGACAGGCAATAATACATTAGATTAATCCATGTTTTGGTTTTTCTTTTATCTGATTCATTGAGCATGTGCGTTTGCATCTCATTTATTTATAATGGTCCATCTAAACAAATATTTTGTTATCTATCTTTGTAATTCAACCAAACAGTTTGCTGTTATTGGATATTATCCTGGTAAGGAAAAAGAAAGCCTCAAAACCCCCCAAAAGAATACAGCTCAGCATTTTCAGGATTGATTGCAGAATCACTAAGATTAGCTAGTTGACACTATAACCTCGAAAGGGAGGCACAATGAATATTAAAAAAAATATGTAATGTCAAGCCAATAGACTTCTTTCTCAGAATGCAAGAGCAACAATTTAATGAGCATTTAGAGAGTTTGCCCTTGACTGAATCTTTGCTTGAGTGTTTACTTGGAGTACTGTTGCATTTGGGAAACATAATTTTTTCAATTAATTTCTTGAGGTATCTAACAGTAAGTTAGAAAAGGAAGAAATGGACTATTCAACACAGTTCAACACAATTAATCTTTAGTGCTCATCTTTTTGACTGCACTCATTAAACATCGAGTTTGTATGTGTCATCTTGAAAAATCAGGTAGCATAAAGTAGGCACTCAAAAAGTGATTGTTGTATCATGAATCAATTCATACAGACAGACCATGAATGCATTTAGGATCATTATTAGAAGAATGCTTTTAACATTAAACTAGTAAGGTTCTGGAACTGCTTTTTAACTAGAGCGTTGACAGCAAGAAACCTAAAAATATCATGTGAGCACAAATCTCATGTGAGTTTAAAAGACCACTACACGCTGTAGTACAAGGGGTGGCACATCCTACGTACTTAAGAACAATTTTTCTTTATGATTTAATGGCATATAAATATCAGGCATGGAAATGCATCCTATTTTGATTCCCAATTCAGCTTTGTTCCTTATATATACACCCTTCTAAATATCTAAGAAACTATTAGTCTTTGCACTTGAGTTTATGTGACACAGTTTTGGTAGCGGGGCAGGTTCAGGGGTGGCTTCTATGAAAACATGTTAGAAGTTGCCACCATGTCTGACAGATCCAATGCAGGCCAGATCCAAGACAGACTGACTGACAGCCAAAGTTGACCTCCCCAGTGGTGGAGTAAAAACTGCTGTGTAACAGAAAATGTGAGAGGGGACTATGTGACAGAAACAACCCTGCAGAACCAAGATCAGTGAAGAAGGAGGGGAAGGAGGCGCTCCAGGCACTGGAGAAGATGTCCACCTGAAGCCCATGGAGGACCCCTCATCAGAGCAGGTGGATGTGCCCTGAAAGAAGTTGTGATCTTATGGAAAGCCCAGACCAGAACAGGCTCCTATTTAATGGTTTGATCTATACAGCTAAATAGAAGAGAACTAGTTTGAGTTCAAGAACTGGCTCCCTGATCATTCAGTGTTCACTGTTAGTTTACTACTCACCTCGTGTTCTAATGGCTCCAGAGTGTTCTGTCTAAAACAAATGCACCAAGGGGAATGTGATATAAGTAATGATGGGAATGGTTCTGTGCTGCTTGGTTTGGAAGCAAGGTATTGTCCCTGTACCTCTTTAAGAAACGTAGACATATCAAGCAATTATATACAGCATTGGTATGAACTAAGACACTCTTACACGATTCACTATATTCAGTTACTAAGAGGTATAACACTTCCTACCCTGTTGATTTAAAATGAAGTTGTTGATATGATGCCACATGATGCAATTTCTGCATTCCTACTTTGCTATAAATAAATACAAAGTGAAAACATTAAAGAGTTAGAAAATTACAAAATTAAGGTTGTTTCCATCTGGAAGCTAAGCAAGATCTGAGGTAAAGATTTTTCGAATAGCAATGGGATTTCTAAGATTTTTTTAACAGATTGATAGTTAAGATAGTGAATATTGATTTGATATTCCTGCTTTTACAGAATAATGCATAACATGAAATTACTGACTTATACAAAGTTTTCACAAATGCTTTTTAATCTCTTAGTGAATGCCTGACTTCAAACTATGGCAGATGCTCATGAAAGGGTCTGTAGACAAAAGAACAAAAATAGCAATGTACAGAACAGCATTCTGTGCTTTCAGAGTAAAGTTGGAAAATGTTGTCCATCAAATGTTTAAGTCAATCTGAACAGAATTAAACCTTTTTAGTCGTGTTTTTCTATCTGAATAAGCCCCCCAAAAAATGTTCCTTATCGGTTGAAGAAAAGAAGGATTTGAAAATATTTGGATGTTTAATACTTGTGTCATGTCTGCTTCTTCTCATGAGCCAACACCTGGTCCAAATAATAGGCAAGTAAAGTAGCTTGTAGATTGTTTTAGTGTGTACTATCCAATTGTATGTTAGTCTCTCTTTTCCTTTCCTTCTTTCAGTGAGAAGAGACAGAAAAACTATTTTGTAAGCCATTGATTCTCTGGTTTTAACTGGAAAAATATAGTTCATTGAGTATCCAGTCAGTTTAATTTAATTTCCTTGGGCTTCTGTTAGAATATTTGAGCTGGCTTTTTAGTAATTGAACGTAAATCTTGATGTTGCCAGTCAAGGCCTGGAAGAGATATTACTCATGCTACTGGATTAACAGTTTTATCAATTCTGGGATCACTTTGTTGTCATCTTTATGCACAGTGGTTTTGCCTTTTCACTTATATTTTATCACTTGAGGCTTGGCAAATTTACTGAATTTTGTATCACAACTGAAATGGGATGCTCCAGTAACTTCCAAGTTCTGGGAAAGAGTTTGTCCACTTCTCTTTGAGTGAGTTCTTCTCTCCATTTATCTCTATCTGAACAGATAGAATTACATATACGTGTCTTCATTTTTATTCTCCTTGTTTTGGTTTACTTCTTTAGCAGAAAATTATAAGCAAGTTATAGAAGCAAATTATAGGTTCCGTTTTTAAGCCACAATACATTTATTTAGCCTCATTCCAGTTTTCACAAGAGATAGGATCCACTTCTGCTTTCCTTTTTCAGTTTTAATGTCTGAAGAAAATGAGCTGTTTCTTTTAATTTAATTAGCAATGTTTAGTACTGGAATTTTTTTTGTCCTTCTTACTTCATTCCTTTACTTTCTAATCTGACTTCGCCTTCAGGAAAGTTAGCTTCCTAAGCAAGGGAGAGGATTTTCCAGTTTTTCACTACCTGTTTGACAATGTAACTTTCTAAAAGTCTTTGCATCTCTTGGATATTTTATTTTACATTTTCCTGAGACCATAAAAACTGTGAAATTCCTATAAGTTTAAAGAATGAAATTTTAATGTCCTCACATCAGGTAACTTGGCAACATAAGCCCACAGTTTATTCAGTTTCTAAGTACCTACTAAGGAATACATAGGGATAATTTATTTTACATCAAAAATGCAACCCAGAACTTCCATGCTGGTACTTCTACTTCTGTACTTCTCTTCTGCTGTCTGACCTCATGTTTAAAGTGTTTATTCAGAAAACTGATGTGAACCCTTGCCTTTTAAACACTTTGTCAAGGTGAAAAAATACCAGATCATTTTTCACATCTTTTATTTAAAAACATTCTAAGATTTTTCTACAAATCCTTTCATTGTTTTCAGTCTTGTTGGCATAACAGATTGCTTCCTTTGCTTTCCAAAGTATGCCTTTTGTCAACTGGATATTTGTTTATTCCTCACTTTAATTAAAACTGGTGAACCTTGATTACTGGCATCATTTTGTTTTATGCACCAGACTATGCCTTCACAACTTTGACAAACCAATACCAAAATAATTTAATTTCTCATTGGTAAGGTGAGTATCTGATGGGGAGCCAGTGTAGCTATCACATACAGAACATCAGCTGTTATATTTGGCTTCTTCCACTTTTAATAATTTCTTCTCAGAATTCAATAACCGTGCACACATCTCTGCATAAGAGACCTGCACCTGAAATGACCATATGTTCCAGCAATTTAATCTCTCCCTGAGCAGCCATGACAGTGAATGAAAACACGGCCTATGTTTTGGGCCACGTGCAATGAATCAAGGCCTTGATCTGTCAGTGGCAGCAGTTCTGCTCTGGCCTGCTCTACCTTCGCAAGTCTCCAGTGTATCGCATGTATTGCATTTGTTCACTTTGACATCATATGCATCTTCTTCCTCAGTGTTTTTGGTGCTTATACACTTCCAGAGGTGAATTTTTCCTCCTTGTCCAGTTATTCAGCCTCTGGCTACAATTTTTAAGATATTTTATATTACTTTCATGTTTCATGTGAACTGCATCATCATTTCCACTTGTATTTGAAATCATCCCATAAATTTCAAAATCTAATTCATATTGAATTAGCTTCTTTCCAAAACATGTCTGAGACTAAGATGCAGCCACAGGTTGTACATCCTGGCTTCTTTTCTGTTTCCTCTCTTCTGGAGAACAAACAACTGTGAAATCTTCCTTTAAATTTTAACCTGTTCTATTTCTGTGTTATTACCATTATAGTGAGGTGGTGGTTTACATTTTAAACTTATTTTAATGCCAAAAAATGATTGGAAAGTGCTCCTAAATTAAAGGTCCCTGTGAGACAGTTTTGCCAAGTTATGGGCAAATAACTACACAATATTAAGAAGGTCTATGCAACTTTCTGCCTTTTATCCCTTCAAGGTGTCATGGTTTAGGAACGGTGTTCTTCAATGTAGTACTCCAGCTCCATGTGCAGCATCCTCTTCCTCACCCTCCATCTGGAGGCAAAAATGCAAAGATCATGGGTTGAGATGAGAACAATTTATTGGAAACAACAGCAAAATAAGAAAACAGTAACAAACAGTAACAACAATATTAACAAAAAAAGGTATAAGAAAAATAAATTATTTACACAGAACGTTCCTTGCAATAAACAATAGTGGACTGCTCTGTCCACCATGGTTTTTTGACCCTTCTCCCTGGACAAGAGTTCCTTTTCCATTCACCCTTCCCCCTAGCGTTGACATGAAGTGGTATAGAATTACATCCAGACCCTGGCCACAACCCCTCCCAGCTACTACAAAAAATTAACCCTGTCCTGGCCAAAATCATGACACAAGGTAATGGTATATTTTTATTTTATTTGGTTTCTAGATTAAGAAAAAAAAAAAACTCCAGAAAGTGTGATAGTTTTACCCTTTTCAAAGAATAACTGTTAAACTTGTACATTCAAAAAAAATTTGTCAACAATGAAATTTACGAATGATATAATACACGGAGTGTGAACTCTTCCTATATGAAACCTATTTTGTACACATGAAATATGCATTTAATAACTACATCTGAAATATATTTGTGAAAGCTATGACAAGAAGTTAGAGGCTATTTAACTTATTATAGTTTGATCAAACATAAATACTTTGTACTACACTGTAAATACCAGTTTTGTACATGTAATTGTATTCTTCCATTATCTGGAATATATCTTGTGTAGTTAATTTGTTATTTACCTTATGGAACAATTTTTTTTTCCCCAAGGTTTAATAAAAACTTGTCTTTCCAATTATGATGTTCAGTGCATTCTAGCCATTCAATTTTTTAGCATGCAATATGTAATGAGAGGAAACTTCAGCCCAGCCTATCTGCCTCCTTACTAATGCATGCCAATAATTGCTACTGACCATTTATAGCTCTGAATAATCTGGCTTTCCAAGACTGTTAATCATTTGTCATTGATATTCATTCCTTTGTCTCATTTTTTACTTTCAACACAAGTTGAAGTCAAATATTACCACACTCCAAAAAAGGCAGTCAGTTACGATCTGTTTACCTAAGTCTTTCTATTAAAACTGGTTGGTAAGCCTTCACAAGGTCATCTGCAGAACAGCAATGCCACGGTTGCTTAAAAGCAGCCCAGGGTTTCACAATTTCTTTCTAAGCACATGACTGGAAGGGCTCATTTTGATGTTTTCAAAAGAAAATAGAAGCATATGGATACTTGTACAAAGCCACTTGGTTCCTGCATATACAGTGTTTCACTCAGACTACAGGTTCAAGACAGCATGGCTTCAGCAAGGGAAAATCCTGTCTGACCAACCTAGTGGCTTTTTATGATGGAGCAACTACCTCAGCTGATGATATAAGAGCTACAGATATAATTTATCTGGGCTTCTGGAAAACCCTTGATTAGGAAAAAAATTCTTACTGTGAGGGTGGTGAGGCACTGGAACGGGTTGTCCAGAGAAGTTGTGGATGCCCAATCCCTGGAAGTGTTCAAGGCCAGGTTTGATGGTGCTCTGAGCAACCTGGTCAGGTGGAAGATGTCCCTGCCCATGGCAGGGGGATTGGAACTAGATATTCTTCAAGGTCCCTTTCCAACCCAAACTATTCTATGGTTGTGTGATCATTGGCATGCAAAAGTTGTTTCACTTTTATACTTCTTTAGACTGACACCCTTAAGTGGTATGCAACTGCGTTTCTTTCTCAAAAAAAATTAAAATCTTCCAAATGTCATCATTTTAATAAGATATTTAACAACTCTTATTTTCACACTTATTTTTGGAACAGAAGCCTACACATTTGCTGCAAACAGAGCTTAGGGTTGAAGTCCTCATTAGTCTTAGGTAAATATTGAAAAAATGCTGTTGTTTTTAGGCAAGAGTGTGTTAGAAGCTGATGAGTAAGCCAGTCATAAAATCATTTTTAAAGAGCTGTGATCATGAATGCATTAGTAACAGGCTAGGGATAATAAAATTATCATAAGGTGGAATTTATGGTTCCTTTTAAAGAAGGTATGACTCTTCAAAATGTAATTGAGTGCTTAGCTGAACTTGTGTTGTACATCACGGGTTGCTTCAATCTGAAGACTTGAGTGTTTCCTAAAGGAAGATTTTGGAACATGTCAAGAATGGGGAAAAAAAACCCAAACTAACAAGAAAACGAAAAGGAAGATTTCATAGTAGAATTCAGAAATTGTGTCCTATAAATTTTGGTTTGTTTTCCTCAGACAGCCTTTCTCATAGTTTGAGCTACATCTCTGAATCAATATCACAATATCATCTTTTTGTGATTACAATAATGTATCATGAGATATTTGGTTAGCTGTGCAAGATAAAAACCAGTTTGGTTGAGGATCCTAATCTAAGGAAGAGACTGGTGTATGATCTCCAATTATGTTTTTCCAAATAACAATATTTTCCCTTACATAAATTTGTTTTGTCTATATAAACTGGAATTATCCTAGGTAAAATAGGTATTTTTAATAAAAATCCTATATTTTAAACTAAATCTTTTCAGGATCCAAAAATTATTTGAGCAGATTTTTTTCAGCTAGATCTATTCATTACTTCAAGGACAGGGCATATTACAGAAAAATATTAAAAATAAAGTTTGTGAAATTACATTTTTAAATAAATTTTATACAAGAAATGCAATAATTTCCCATAGACTTCAGATTTTAGGTACTCAAGTGAAAAGAAGTTCTTTTCAGAAGCTGCATAAGATTAGTGCCCTGTACACCTGCCAGGGTAGGTTTTTATGCAAATATAAACAGCAAATTTGCCTATTTACAAATGCATATTAAGTCTTGTGTTGTACATTATAACTAAAGTTAACCAGAATTATTTCCCTCATAAAAATCTCAGATTTATGAGGAAACAAACAACTCATATCCCAAATAATTTTGGTTCTGAAGTGCAATCACAGTGCTTTATGGAAATGGTATTTCCCAGATAAATCATTCTTTAAAAAAAAGAAAAAAAAAATTATATCTGACAAAACAGAACATTGCTAATATGATTACAAACCAACTACCCAAAACCCACCCAATGCTTCCATTTAACCTCAACGTATACTGACCCCACCTGAGCTTATGGAAATAGTGATAGGATTTAAATGATAACTAACTAATAAGGACAAAAACCAGGTTCATTCTTTAGTTCAAATTGCAGAGTAGCGTAGTATCAGGGCTGCAACTATGTGCACATGCAGCCCATGTCAGTTATTAGTTCTCTACATGATTCAGCAACACCCCAGCCAGTCATTTACACAAAAGGTGCAACTATCTTGAGATACAAGGTCTTTCACTGAATCTTCACAATTAAATATTTGACTGTTACAGGAAGCTCCTGGTTGGGAATTTTAGACAGTTCTGTTAGCTCCCTGTTGCACATTTTTATGTTTATATTTGTGGATGAACATCCTGAGCAAAGCATCCAAGAGGATACCTAACTGATTCCTGTTGCAGAATTGACCAAATTGTGCACGGATACAACCGGCCACTTTTGCAAGTGGTGAATAGAAACTGTAGATAGGGCCACTTAGAATATCAGTAAGATATTAAAGAGATGTTTCATATCGAGCAAGATATAAAACCAGCAGAACAATAGCATTAAATGCTGCATGTGTAGAGATGGTCATCTGGGAACTGAGTAAAACAGTGGTTTTGAAGACTTTCACCCAGCTCGCCTAAAAATACCATTGCAATGACCCTTACAACAGTGACTCCAACTGCTACCAGCCAGTGAATGACCACCTAGTTTTGGAGATTTGATTCCCTTAATGAGCATTACCCTATGCCAAAATCCTAATCCATTACTGTTTGTTTGATTTTTTTTCCCTTCCCCCTTTTAGCAAACATTCTATCCTGAGTATCTGCACAATAACCTTGAACTCCAGGATCAGAAACATATTGCAATCTTCATGCATATGGAAAAAGGTAATTTGAGGACAAGTTCATCCTTTAGAGTTCTCACAATAAAACCATTGTTTAACTGTTAGGATGCTGGTTGCAATTCTTGTGTCCTTCAGATGCATTGTCTCAAGATCTCCAAGGTTTTGCAAATATAAAGCAGCAGGAAAAAAACCCCATGGTGACATGTAAGGCTTGCTAGAAGTTTCCATTAGCTCTGATTGTTTGTCTTTCAGTTTTAGTCCATCCTGACCATATGTGTCCATATTTTATCTAAGTTAATCTGTATTCTTACCCTCATTTCTATACTCTTTCCTTAAAACTGTTTCTCAAAAGCCCTGCTTCTTAGCTTTGTCATATGTAACTTCTAATTTTGGTTTCCTGCCATCTCTATCTTCCTTGATCTTTTATCTCTGGCAAAAATTTGGCACACACTTCCTACTCACATGCAAAGGCTTTGACACACACAAAAAGTTCTGGGTCCTCCTCTCTCTCCTGTTTGGCTCCCTCCTTATTTTTAGTTTTAAATAATTTATTATCCTTAGTTGATTAATAATAAGATACAAAACCTTTTTTTTGTGAACTTAAGATGATATTCAGCTTGAACTACATGACTCAGGGTAATTACCCTCATTATGTGTGGCATTTTGTATGTCAGACTACTTGGCTTATTTACATTTAGTGAGAAGAGGAAGAAAGACAAAAGAGATGGGGTTGTCTATACCCACAATTTTTAAAATTTCACAATTGCAAGTTTATTGGGGTTTTTTTCCCATTAATATTAAAGGCAAGGAGGGACTTACTATGACAAAAACCTGAATATCATTTAGTTTTCAATGCAATTAAATTACAGGTTAGGATAAGCATAGTATTCCCACAGCAAAGGTGAAGCCGCGGTGGTCATGCTGCTGCTGTTACACTTGCCACCTGTGAGCCTGCATCTGGAGAACTGTCCTCCATACAGGAAGGGCACCAGGAAACTGGAGTGAGTCCGTCCCATGGAGAGAGATCAGAATGGGTAATTGGCTAGAGCAGCTGATGCTGAAGGCTGGAAGAACTTGGTTTGATTAGCATAGAGACTAGAAAGCTAAGGGGAAATTTTAATTTCTGTCTTCAGCCTTCTGAAGGTGGCAGTTGCACAGACAGAGAAAGATTCTTCCCAAAGGTGCATGGTGAAAGGATTTTCAGAAGAAGGACTTCACAACAATCAGAAGTTGCAATAAGGGCAGTTTCAACCAAATATGAGAGAAGAAATATTTCTCAGTGAGAGTAACTAAGCATGGGAACAAGCTGCCAGGAGAGGCTGTCCAGTTTCGGAACTCAGAGATTTTTAAAACATGCTTTGACAAGGCCCTGAGCAATATGACCTAACTATGAGACTAGTTCTGCTTTGAGCAAGTGATTGGATTACATCATTTCTAAAGGTTGTTCCCAACCAAAATTATTCTATGCTTCACCAGACAGAAACAATTCATTCTGAAAATTACAAACTGCCTATCTAATTTTTCCTTTAGTCATGGGGTTAATTGACCAGTCAAGTACAGATGGTTTCAAGAAGCAGTATATGCATCTCCAAAGAAATGAAGCTATCAATTTATATTTTGGAAACAAATTAATTTAATTAGTTTATTAATGTTAAATAAGTGATGGAATGACAGGATGGATGTGGAGAGGGAGATGTAAACCAGTTTAAGGAGAGAAGATGAATTATCCTGGAAAAAAAATAATATTAGCTCTAAATGTAATATGTAGTAGGGGAAAAAAATCCAGAGGAATATCTGGAAGGAAAGTGAGTTCTGCAAGTCAGTCACTGCAGGAAGTGAACTTTTCAGATTAAATTAATTACAGTATAAATAGATCAAGAACATGTTTTCCTTTTCTGTTCTTTTGTTCTTTTTTTTTTTAGCATAAATAAATAATGCAGCTGCTTCGTCAATTTTGGATTAAGACCTTTTTTTTTTTCCCTCCTTGTCTGCCTAATAATGTTTAGAATAATTCTAAACAACCAGTTAACCAGATGCCTTTACCTCAAAAATACCCCCAGCTAAGAATTAGTGTCTAAGGAGACCTTGATAAGTGTCAAAACCCTCAAATTTATTATTTAGACTATCTAAGTATAATGCATTACCAGTTCCAGTTGCAAGGGCTATCTTGAGAGCTAGTAACTGGTGACTGACAAGGAGAGCTTTCCAGAATACCTCAAGAGAAGACCTGAAATTTGAGACCTTTGAGACACCTGAGACATGAACATCCTGGTGAAATTTATGAAGGGATTTTTCTACACCGGATTCTGTATGCACAGCCTCTGCCAGATAAATTCCTCACCTGTGTACTGCTATTGAGATATTTGGTCCTTTGGCAAATTAATTTCAAATGACTGGAAATACCCATAGACACAAGATGTACTTTCTTTAAAGTTCAGATGGATAATGCCAGGATATTAAGCTTTAAATCAGCATTAACTTCTAAAAGCTATGGCAAAAATGAAGAATGAAGAAATTACAGCACATGTTCAGATGTGCTGATCCTTTTACAAGCCAGTTGATTTTGGCAAAAGGAAATTTAGTTCAAAACAAGGATACTTCATATAGGTCACCCATCCACATAGATTAAAATGTGTAATGGTTCATGAAACAACATAGCACAGAGTTATCAAACTACTTAACTATGTTTTGTCTATTTAACTACAAAGAGCTTCATATAATATGTGTACACAAATGCACACTTATGCCTATATGAAAATGTGATAATGTATATTTGCCTTCTGCATCTGTTGCTTTCTCTATGGTTTTGTTAGTTTATTTTTTATTTTCTGCTTCCTGTGGAAAACCAGCATACTGTCAGTTCCTCGATGGCCTAGGCCTTGTGTGCGGTTCTTAGGTGTCAACTGGAAGTCCATACTGCTGAATTTGATATTTGATGTTATGTATTACAGGTGCTTTCTGAAGCTATAAACAAAATGCGGTGGGTGAGAACATAGCTTCAGTATCTGCTTTCTTGTCAGCACTTGCTAGAATAACTGTATTTAAAGACAGCTGTATTGGTTACACAATATGTTTTGCAATCATTAGTAAATAACAGTTTATAATGCTTACAGATGAAAACTTAAAAAACTGAAAAGTTAGTGCTATGCTTTCAACCTAAACAGGAAGACTGAAAATATCTGAATTATTCTAAAATGTCAAGTCTGTGACTAATAGAATAAGCTATGAAGACAACTGTTATTTATTAATATGTTGTAACACATTTAGAATAAATGTTCCAGAGATAAAATCCTGATAAATCTGTAAACCCATTCCTAGTCAGAAGAGGCAATCTGTTAACAACTATTCAAAAAATGAAGAAATGTTCAGAATTCTTACTTTGCATAGGATAAAAAGTTAGAGATATAGATATAGATGACATAGATCTAGATATAGATGATATAGGTATAGGTATGGATAGACAATTCACATGGAGGTAACGAAGTACTTCCGGTTTTAAGGGAATAGTTAAATAGCATCTTTGTGTAAACAATATTAAGACAGAAAACATCAAAAAAATTTCACCTTATCCTCAATTCAGAAGTGGATTGTAAGATATTCATTTTAATATTTGAATATGAGATAACTTCTAGAAAAATATTAGTGCTGTTCTAGTGTTTAGAAAGTGGCATGATCAATAAGAAAAAGCTTGTTACAATGGCAAAAATTTTAAGCAAGTAATAGAAAAAGTCTGAGATGGTGTTCATATTTATATTTGTACTTGAGAGTAGAAAGATAATGAATCTGACAATTGATGTGTTTTATGAGAAAATACAATTGCTCTGATGCCATTTTTAAGATTTTTCTGAGGAATTTTTCAAGCTATTTTATGTTAAAAATGTCATACACTGTTTGACAAAATGCATTTGTTCTATTTTCTAAAATCTAAATAGATTAAAAACATTAAGTCCTCGATAAGCCCTAGTTTAACTTCATATACTTCAGCTAGGTATTTACAATAAAACTAAAGGCTGATTAAACCAGAAAAAGTTCTGAGTTAATCTTAGAGGTTCCTTCCTCTCTCATTCATCTACAGAAGAATCTGGATGATACGGTCTACAACCACATTAGTGAGCCATGCAGTCCAATGCGAGTACATTTGTATAGTGAAAGCATCGAGGCTGAGGACTTCCTGCCCACACTGTAAACGCTTTGGGGGAAAGGATGACTTTTTGAAGTGTTTGTTTCCTCCATGGTTAAACGATTCTGGATAGAAAGCACATCGAGAACAAATCAGAAATGGAAGTGGTCATTCTCCAAACCTAGAAGGCTCCTATTAAAGGCTAGAAACTTTTTGATCTAAAAATTACACCTTGGTGTTCCAAAGTATGGGTTAAAATCTTTTGTATCTGGGTAGAATGTAATAGTCATTGTCATATACAGCAAATTTGTTGATTGACAAAAAATGCTTCTTGATCCGAATCTCCATGAAAAATGAGGTCCTGTTTTGCTTAGATCCTGCACAAAATAATAATTTGAAAATCTAACAGAAATTTCAGTTGAGATTTATAACAAGATGCTACAGGTGGAAAAGTGTAGAAAAGAAGTAAGCATAGTAAATCAAGGTAAGTTTATTTTGCATATGAAATCATTATCACAGCACACCACTTGCATGGCAATGCTAGATTGCAAATGTCTTTCTCAGACAATAAACTTTACATCTCTTACAGTATCAATAATAAAAAGCATGCCACTGTTAAATAGATTTTCAAACACTTGTCATCTCTGGAAAGAAATTAATTAGTATGATTGCATACTGACTTACTTCTCTGGAGGAGGATGGAAGAGTCAAAAATAATCTTTTCTGAAGAACAGTATCATTTTTTGAAAGACAGCTTAATATTCAGGGGTCTTGACACTCAACTAACTAAAAAAATATTATAAAAGATGAAGCTTGAAAATCCACTAATCCTTAATGAGCATTAATCTTTTAACTACTTTAAGAAAGAGTGTTTTATACTCATGAGGAAATCCTGCATAAGAAATTATGTCCTGAGCCTCTGCTGTTCAACATTAAAGTACCACTGGAATTAGTTTCAATTAAGAAAATTAATCTGAAATTGATTAGTGAACATTCCGACACTGCTGAAATTTGATTTTAATATACTAAACAGTTCATATTTTTTTATACGCAAACATTGAAGATGTCTTTGTATTCTTATCTAATATGGATGGTTATTTTGATCAGAGTTGGGGAATTCTTTCCCCAGTTTTATGCTGGCATGAAAAGAAGAAACATGTTTTTTCTCCATTTGTAAAATTACTGCAATTATTTATTTTGAGGGTTTTTTTTCCACTAAGAAAGAAAAAGATCTATAGTCTTTCATAATATATCCCATTTCTATGCACATCAGAGGAATTATTGTAAAACATGTACTTGAGAATCCTCCTTGTTCCACCAAAATTACACAAAATCTTCTTCACCTGCATGGCCAGTAGTAAAGCAAAGACAATATATAGCATATGTCTAACTGCTTTAGGATCAATAAATTATGCAAACCGACCATGCCACAGTTTAAATTCTGTTAAGTTTTTCTTGCAGACCAAGTATCATCAAAGATAATGTCAAAGGAGCCTGTGTGACTTTATTTTCAATTTTAGGATTCCTCATGGAAGCCTGAATAAAAGAAGTACAGCCTTTAAAACTAGGATCTAAAAAAGATTTTAATACAAATTTGAATATAAATATAAGTAAATATACATAAGAAGTGTGTGTACTTGTGTAGATGTGTGTGTTGGAGTATGTAATGTGCCATTGATGTCACAACTACAGCTGGTATCATAAGTCATTACCGATATGTAAATCAGTACATAAATGATGATGCCATTCCTGGCTCACCCCTTAAAGTCTCACAGTCTTTAAGAAACCTTACCAAGCTGACATGTCTGTAATGGGTTTGTGTGACAAGGTTGTGATAACAAGGGGGCTACAGGGGCAGCTACTGTGAGAAGCTGCCAGGAGCTTCCCCCTTGTCTGACAGGCCCACCTCTAGCCAGCTCCAAGATGGACCCTCGTCCTGCCCAAGTCTGAATCCACCACTGACAGTGACAGCACCTCTGTGATAGCAAAATTAAGAAGACAAAATATATTGTGCAGAAGCAAATTGAAGTCAGAGGAGAGAAGACTTAAAACATGTGGGAGGAACAGACCTGCAGGCACTGAGATCAGTGCAGTAGGGGGAAGAAGAGGTCTTCAGGTGACAGAGATTCCCCTGCAGCTTGTGGTGGAGACCATAGTGAAGGAAGGCTGATCCCCCCTGCAGCCCATGGAGGTCCACAGTGAAGCAGATATCCACATGCAGTCCCCGGAAGACCTGATGCCTGATGGAAGCCATGACCCCATGGGAGACCCATGCTGGACAAGGCTCCTGATAGGACCTGTGGCCTTGTGGGGGACCCACACTGGAGCCTGTTCCTGAAGGACTGCACTCCATGGAAGTGACCCAGGTTGAAGCAGCTCATGAAGAAATGCTGCCTGTGGGAAAGATTGATATTGGAGAAGTTCATGGAGGACTGTGTCCCCTGGGAGGGAACACCCACGCTGGAGCAGAGGAAGAGTGCAGGGAGTTCTTCCCTGAGGACAAAGGAGCAGCAGAGAAAACGTGTGATGAACTGACCACAACCCCCATTTCTGTCCTCCTGCACCACTGGGAGGGAGGAGGTAGAGAATCAGGAATAAAGTTAAGCCTGGGAAGTATGGAAGGGTGGAGGAAAGATTCTTTTATATTTGAATTTACGTCTCTTTATTCTGTTCTGATTTGATTGCAATAGATTCAATTATTTTTTCCCAGGTTGACTCAGTTTTGCTCATGAGGGTAATTGGTGAGGCATCTCTCCATGTCCTCGCTTTGATCCATGAGCCTTTAGCCATATTTTCTCTCCATATTTGTTCTGCTGAGGAGGGGAGTAATGGAGCTCTGGTGGGCACCTGGCATCAAGTCAGGATCAACCCACCACAATATCTTTTTGTCTTTATTGCTGTGTTCCTGATTTAGTAATTGTAAACCCCATGGCAGACTGAAAGCAGATGGTTTTGAGCTAATGAGCAGCTTTTGGGTGTATTGGGAGTGCAGAAAGGAGAGGGTAAAGATTAACATATATTCTGTGAGTCTCACACATTTGGACTCAATGTCCTATTTCTGGCAGCTTCTGCTTATGAAGTATTCTAGAAAAAACTGACACATAGCTGTAGCTTAGTCAGACAGAAGGAAAATTAGAAAAGCAATATATAAAGAAACAGGTCCAGACATCCTGATAGTTGTCCAGATTCTTCCAAAATGTTGAGAAGTTGTTTTCTAGGAGATTCTAGTCTTGCTTTTCTGAAATAAACATTTTGCTTGTTTCAAAGGTTAAAATTACATATAAATCAGAGTAAATATTCTGAACTTCTGTGTTCTGCTCCTGTACCTCAGTATCTAAGAAACTAATGATGAAAATAAAAAAAGAAAATTTGTGTTATTATTTGTGCAATTAAATTCACTTGAGCCATGCACTTTCCCAGCAGTTTAAACCTTTATGCATGCTCCTAACATAGGCCTACTAATGATAAGTAATAGAGCACCCCAGTAAGCCTTTTAATGTGATAACTGGCAAATGTGACCTCCAAGTATTTCAGCCAACATCTTGGGAACCACAACATTTGTATTGGTTTGAATTCTAATTTTACTGATTAATTTGATTCCCCTCAGCTGTTAAAACTAGATAATTTGATCTGAAAATGATGTGACACTTCCATTAAGATCTGAACGTTACTCACATACTGTACAGTACAACATAAAAAATAGACCTGTCTTGCACAGGTTTGTAATACACAATGACAGTGGAGAAATGAAATAGGAAATAAACTTGCTGCAATGCAATGAGCATGTAATGAACATAAAAGAGCAATAATATAAAAGTGTTAATAACTGTTTATTAAATATGAATGTTTATGATTTCCATCAGACAAGTCTACTTCATTTATCACAGTGTACTTAGGTGACAATGAAGGCACAAAGATGAAGACAATTTATTTGACTTCATTATCTAAACTACTGTGCTTTAATACCTCTGCTGTTCTAGCTTTCCTAATGTAGCCGCTCAAGGATACCACTATTATGTGCCTGCTATTTTTCTGGGGATTTTTTTGTTTGGTTTCTTTTTTTTATTATTGGTTTCCGTAGTAATAAACCACTGGCAATACCCAAACACTTTCTTAATTTGCCCTCTACATATTCATCTCAACACTTACATTTCTATATCTTTTCAAGGACAAAGTAGGTCTGTTCTTTACAGATATTCACTGCTGCCTTTATTATTATAATTATTTATAAAGAAAAAGTCACAAAATATATTTGGATTCAGAGAATGAAACATGAAGGTTCATATAAAGTTATAAAACAGCCACATAGAAAAGGTATAATATTTCTGTGGATGTAAGGACAGTGATGCATCATGGAAAAAACTATAAATAAGAGGAGGTAAGAAAATCTAAGATAAAATGCAGAAGTTTTATTCTGTTTATTCTAAGTCTTTCAGATTCTTTTATACTCATTACATCCTACTGTTCCCTGATAAATGCTGAATTATCATTTACAACAACTATTTTCATTACCTTAGAATGACTCTGCTCTGCACTTGTCAGGATGCACCTGGAGTAATGTTTCCAGTTCTGGTTGCCACTATTCAAGAAGATTCTGAATAGACTGGAGACAGTCCAAAGAAGGGCCATTAGGAAAGGCTGAGGGAGTCAGTTCTTTTCTCCCTGGAGAAGAGAAGGCTCAGGGGGAAGCTCATCACAGTATTCCAGTGCTTAAAGGGTAGCTGTACAGAGGACTGAGGCTCTCTCTTCAGGAAAAACTGGAGAAGACAAGGGAGAAACACTGCAAGTTGCACTGGGAGAGGTTTCATCACAATGTAAGAAAGAATTTTTTTACAGTGAATAATATAATTTGCTGGAACAACTTCCCCAGGGACATGGTAGGGTGGTCATTGTTGGATGTTTTCAAGATGCAGTTGGACAAGGCACTACATAATCTTATCTGGCTCTCTTTCCCGTGAAAGGTTGAACCAGATAACCTTTTGAGGTCCCTTCAAACCTTGGTTACTCTATGATTTTGTGAAATGACCAACCTACTTTAGTGTTTTTCACCTTTCTTTGTACTAACACTTATGAAATAAAGACTTACGCTTTGTGTTAGTTGTTTTTACTCATTTTTTTCAAAGGCAATTGTTCCCTATGGGAACAGACAAAGTTAAATGCATTTTTAACTTGACAAATTATCACAGGAAGACTTAGCCAGAATGTTTTTGCTTTTCATCTCTTACAAATATTAGACTTCTTCATGAAAATATTTCCGAAAAATAATGTTTTAGTGATGCTTCCACAAAATACTCCTGTGTTGTCTCATATTTTATAGACGTCATAGTACTGTTCCTTCATGTTTCTTTTGCCTCCAGGCACTGTTGCAGGCATCAGTCTACAATGTAGCCTCTTATTTATATTTTTCTTTCCTTTTTTCTTTTTTTTTAATAAAAGATTTTCTTTGGGTACAGGGAAACTTAACACTGGAAATCTTGACAGGTATCCATTAGATAAACTTAAGATAGAAAACATGAGTACTTCTAACAGGCATCAAAAGGCAATGACTTATCTTTATGATACTTGTGTTCATCTGAAAAAAATAAACTGTAACTGCAGGTAGCACGTGTTTATTCTGGCCAAAAATTACAGTGTTCTAGAGAATGGAAATCTCTTATAAAACCCAATTTATGGCTGATAAGCAATTAAAACAGAATATCTTATCAACCTTACTTGTGGTCAGAGCCTGTAATACTGATGCTTTTCCTAGATAGAGACTTGTTAAATTGGAAATCATAAATTCACTTAACAAATAAGTATTTTAAAGTAGGACTAGAAGCACAAAAGTGCTTGTAGGCAGAGGTTTGTGCACGATACTGGCAAGAGAATGGAGATCTCCAAACAAACCTCCAAAGAATGCACCGGATGGTTTTGTGTTTAGAATAAGGGTAACTGTTGAGACTACAGTTAACATATCTAATATCAGAAAGGTCTGAACAGAAAAGGGGTGGAAAGGGATGCCTTAATGTCTCAGTTTTGGAGACAAAATTCAGGAGGAAACACTCCAGAGTGAGTGTCTCCTCCAAAGGGAAAAGGGCCTCCCCTTTTCCTCCACCAATAAGACAACTGGGTCACAGCAAGTGAAAGTGGAAAAAACCAAAGTGTTTATTAACACACAAACAAAACAGGGTAAAACAGGGGGAAAAAAAAACCCCTCAAAATACAACAAATTCCCAGAGAGGGAACAGACACATAGGCTCAGACCAGCCAGGGCCACCCCCGTGGGCCCGCCAGGGCCACCTGCAGGCTCCCAGGACCGGCGAGGAGGGAAGGGAGGCAGTGAGGCAAGGGGAAGGCAAGGGAAAAAAGAACAAGGAAAAAAAAGAACAGAACCTTTTCCCAGCTAGCTGGAACACAAAGAAACCCAAAAAGCAGCACAGCGCTCCCAGCGCGCTCCCTCCCGAGCCCTGCCCAGACCCTGGAGCCCTTGGGCTGAACCGTTCAACCGCCCCCTCCAGTGCCTGGCTCCAGCCCCGCCCCCGGGTCCACCTTAAAGGCACAGCGTCCTCGGGCATTGAGCGGGCGGTTAAGGAATAAAGCGGCTTCATAACGTCACCCCAGGACACTGAAGAAGGTTTAAGGGGAATGAGGTGCAGATGTCTGCATACAGACAGAGGAATGATGAGATTTTTCAGACATGAAGAGTGAGGTTCAGACTTGCTTCTGGAAACAGGGCTATTAGGGTATTATTAACCAGGGGGAGAAGAGTAAGTTCAAAAATACTGATGTAAGAGGTAACTTGAAGAATAAATTCTGTAGAGCTGACAATGAAAGGGAGAGAAGAAATGTTCAAAGAGTAAAAGGTTCAAAAAATAAAAAGTTCAAAACATACAAATGAGACAGACAATGGATTAGATACTTCAGCTAGAGAAGGAATGAGGTGATTGGGCCAGTGTTCAGGGAGCAATGTTAAAAGAAAGAAGAGAAAGCTTTCCTCCTAAACAGTTTATCTGGCCAGTAGGAGAATTAGCAGCACGGTGGCAAGAATCAAAAGGAAGAAACTGGACTTTTATTTTGTATTTTCAAGTAGAAGGAAGTGTGCTGACACTTTCTGCTGTTCTGTTCATTTATCTCAAGGAATAGAGCCACCTAGCCTACACCCCACATTTTAGAAAAAATTATTTAATTTTCTTACTTTTATTTCACAAATGCTGGTTCATCAGAAAACTCTTCTGCTTGTATAACTGATGAGTTAAGGAAACTCCCCAGTCTGACCATTCAGGAGACTCCCTGGCAGTCACACTCCCACTGCCCCAGACTGTCACTGCTGGGACCGAAGCCCTTTCGCAGCGGGTGGCTCCAGTGACTAATGGGTCCTCCTTGTCTCCCCACACACCCACTCCACCGTCAGACCAGGTTTCCTCACTGGTCCTACCCTGTCGCTGCCTGTTCCAAGCTTCCCTTCCCCCTCCCCAAGACAAGCCAGGACTTGCCTCTGCCATGTGCTCTGAACCCCTTTGTTCCAAGCGCGGACAAAACCAAATGTAACTCAAACTCTTTAGCAGTGCCTCACTGGCCGGTCACCCTGGGTCCGCCTCCAGTCCTCCCCTTTCCCCTTCTCTGAGTAAAAGAAAGGACCAAGGGGGGGTCTACCCTCTTTTGGCTTTGCAACTCTGTCTGTGAACACCTGTGTGCTTCTGTTTCTTTTGAAAGCTTCTAATTGTGGGAAATTAGGCAAGATGGGAGCTGTATTTCTCCCTCTTTGCTTCTGCTGGTGGTATCAGCTTTGCAGCTACCATTTTACCACTTTTAGAGCTACTGAAATGCTGGATTGCCCGTGCTACCTCTCTAGGCTGCCCGAGGCTTTCTAAGGCATTGAACTACTAGCCTAGCCAGTAAAAAGCTGTAAGTATACTTCCTCACTACCCCAAGTTTCCCACAGCAGTCTCAGATGTCTCATTCCATAAAGCCATTTATTCATAGCACAGAAACACAGGAACAGCCTGAGCTGGTGCCCCCAGGGTGTGCCGCAGTCAAGGAAGACCTGGGGTTTTATATCCTCAAAGTCCACTCACAGGAAAGGTTCTCTCTTCCTCACGACTCTTCAGCTCCTGTCCCCTCTCCTTGCCCTGCCGCCTGGTTGGCGTCAGCCATTTCGTCTCCTTTGTTATCTGAAAGGTCAGCAATTCCCGGCTCCTGCTGTGTCTCTCAGTGTCCATTCCCCTGACTGATGTCACCCACCTTCATGCCCTTTATCATCCCAAAGGTTGGCAGTTCACAACCAGCTCCCACACAGAGCTCAATCTGCATCTCAATCTGCAGCTTGTGAGCCAAGCCACCTGGACCAGGAGTATTCCTCAACAGGTGCATGGCTACATCTTGTACAGGAACAAATTATGCATAAGCATTCAGGACCTGAGTAGTGAATCTGTCTCAACCAGTGTAAGAGGCCCCACAGTTTTCTCTGTGAACATAGACCTTTCAGTGTGATCATGAAATGTAGGCGTGAACATTTCCAGGGTAAGGTGAGTGGAATTGTTTTAAATGAGAACATGTGTAAAACTTCTCTCAAGTCACAAAATTAATTTTTCAGCAAAACTCAAAAGTCTGAAATGTGTGATCATTTTTGCAGAAGTGGTTATGGTTATACAGTTTTCATAGTGAGGAATTAATTTTTTCTGTAGGAGTTCTTTTCCCTTGTGTGCTTACTCTGCATCTGCTAGTATCATTTAGAAATGAAAACAGTGAAAAAACCCACAGTAAACAGTGATCTTGACCCCTTAAAATAATCAAACTTCAGAAACACTAGAGAAGCTAGCCTGCAGTTTGATTTACAAATATCTAAGTTCTATTGAATGTTCAGTTTTATCTATGTACCTTTTCACTGCCGGCAAAAAAAATGGAAGCAGTTTCCAAGGAAATTGAAATGACCCAAGACTACTAACTTCAAGCTCTTTTTTTAGCTAGTTAATAAGTTATTTACGTGTTCTTAAGATTATTTTTTTAATCTTTCTTTTAACTTTTTCAATTTCTTAAACTTTAAATGCTAGACCAGTTTCCAGAGACCTTTCTGGTGAAATCAATTCACTTTTGTCGGAATAGATGGGAATGATTTTCTTGAATTTTCAAAATCCTTTAGAGAACTTTGAGGGGAAATTCCAGAACTATTATATATACAAGTGCGGTAAGCAAGTTCCCCTTCAACACAGACAGCTGAGTATTCACTCAAGGTATGAGTTTCTTGTATGATAGTGGTGAATGGGGAAAGAAAAATTGCCTCTCTAACTGATATTTAGAGGAGTAGAAAAATAATCAAAACCACTGCCTTGTAAACAGAGCTTTCTTGTTCCAGATCTCTACAGAACTTTGAAAATTTAAGTTCCATCTTCCCTACCAAGGGCACTCATAAACATCAGTGTCTAATTCCTGTTGTGACACTTTGTATCTAGGATACTTCCACAGGGCCAGACGATGTGACTGACTTTCCAGAGAATCACATCTAAAATTAGATGTGATGCCCTACAGGGTCTGAAATTATTCTAAATGGCAGTGCTCAGGCAACCAGATCTTCTCCACTTTGTCTAATGAGTTTTGTTAACGGATAATTTTGAGACTTTGTCCAAGGTCTTGTTGAAAACCCAATTTAAAGATATCACACAACATTAATTTTTCTGCTACTTTCTTGGTGTATAGAAATAATACAGACAAAACCTGGTAATATTTTTCTTTTCTTCAAATGTTTTAGTGTTGGGAGGGGTTTTTTATTCGATGGGGGGTTTTTTGTTTGCTGTTGTTTGGAGATTTTTTGTGGCTTTTTTTGACATATTTGCTCTTGAGCTTAAAGTATTCTGAACCATTAAAAAAATCTGAAACCAACCAATTTTCTCTTGCATACTGGCTTGAAGAAAAGTCTGCAACTGAAAATACTCAAGAACTGCAATTGAATCTAGACGTGAAATTCATTGCTCAAGCCCATCTCCGATTTAGACTGTTTCTTCCTTTCCATGAGAGGCAAACTCAGGGTAAAATACCAATCATCTGGGATGCTGATTGCTTCATGTATCCTGGTCCCTATGGATGTAATTTGTGGAAAAAAAGTTTCACAGACTTACTGTAAGGATGTCCTGACTTGGAAGCAGTGGGCAGAACTTCTTTTCACAGTGTAAATATGAAAGAGAAAGGGAAGAATTTTTGCAAACAAAATTGAGACAATGAAACTGTGAACAATAACTTGTCTGATCTTAAAAAGACAAAAAAAATATACCAGATAAACTTATTCATTCCTCTGACTGGAAATACAAAACTAATGAACAAAGAAAATACACCAGATGGAATAGAGCTTTAATTTATGAAAATATTTTACATCATATTTTACATCAAAATCTTCCCTGAAAAGTGATTAAAGTTGGTGTGGATAGAGAAGCCCCTCCAGTTCCCTCCACAGCATATTATTATGCCACCAGGCAGAAGGATGGGACCAGAGATATGCAGGGGGAATGGAAAGAAGTGCCTTCTTGGGGTACCAGAAGAATCCCCTGCTGGCCTCCTTCACCGTCCCAGGTGCCCTTATACAATTAGTATGAGGCTCTGGAACTTGACAGTCAGGCAAATGGTGTAAATAAAAAAAATCTCAGTCATATATCTGTAATCTTATACAGTTTCTCATATATAATCCTTTCCTTAACTATTTTACCTGCTTAGTCACAGCTGCTTAAAACCAGTATTGCTGTGTGTCCAATAAAGTATTCTCTATGAAAAGATAAACACAAGTATGTATACATGTATAAATACACATATAACTGGAAAACAGATATTCTCTTCCTGCCTTCTAGGCTTTGACCATCATGTACTGATATCTAAAATAAAAATAAGAATTTTTCTGTTCTACTTCTTATTCTCATATACCAATATGAGAGTCACATACAAAAGTATAGTTGACAACATGATAGTTTGCCATCAATATCACCGAATAATGATTTCACCTCCTTATGAGTGAAACTCAGCTAAGTTTATTTTTGTTTCCCCCTTCCAGACCTGAAAGATTTGTTTTTAGAGAAGGAATTCTTTAATGAATCCATTCAAACACTTAAGGCAAAAATCTTAAACAAGTGAATATAAATATATTTTGGGTTTTCTAAGCTAACTAATTTAAAACTTCTAAAAAATTAATATATTCACAGATGGAGAATGAGTATAGCATTTAGGGAAGACAAAAACAATTTTGTTCTCTTTTATATGTCCTAAAATTTATCTAATTATTCTAAACCTTCTGATGCTGATAATCCCTGGCCTTCAAAATTACAAGTTTCACTCCTAAGTTCATAAAAACAAACCAACAAACCATGTAGGCATGTGTAGCATTCACCATACCTACATCCTGTTATTTTGAGCCCAGTCAGCTCTGCTTATGCCTATAGACACTTTGAAATTGATGTACCTTGTCTAGAATCTGGACTTCAAAGTGAAACTGGTGTCATAAAAAACCTCACTGCCTCAGATCAGGTAAAGTTTTAAACTCTGTTCTGAAAGGAAAAAAAAAAAAAAGCTTTATTTTTGAACTTACTTTCCTCTTTGAAGTCTGGCTTCAATCCAATTTTAAGGAATCTGTCAGCAAAGTCAGCAAGGTTTGCGCTGGAGTCTTGATTTCTGGAGGTAGTCTGTCCTCAGCTCAGCCCATAGAGATTTACTTGGATATGGCCCATAAACAGATGTGATCACTGCTATTCCTCCTCCTCAGAAGTAAACTCAGGCAGTCTGCTGCATAGGATGGGGAGAAATAGGAAAGAATAGAACTAAACCTGATAATTTTGTTGTAGAGACTTCTGGCATTCTTTTGGCCTCACTTCACTCTCCTTCATCCATATTAAAAGACAGAAAAAAAAAAAAAAAGATATCTTTGAAACCTGAACAAGGGGCTTGTCTTCAAGATAGGTTTGTAACAAGCACTTTGTGCTAGTTCCTTGCTCTCTGCATTACCTCCCACTGCTGAGTGATTCCCAGCTCCTGGAGTTCTAGTCTGAGCACATGAGAAAATTCACTGAAAGAGCTAAAGCCTGTGATGTGAGATTGCAAAGCTCTTACTCCTGCACCTATGAAAAAAATGCTATGCTACAGGATAGCTGTACCAGAAATGTTTCAGATGATTTTGGTCACAAAAAGAAAGCAAAATTAGGTGGGGGTTTTTTTGTTGGGTTTTTGTTTTTTTTTTTCTGTTGTTAACATAGCAAGCTTGAAGCATAAGCTTTAAGAAATAGCAGAACGTTTTATTTTACACTGGCCTAGCTCCCATGCTCTGCACAGCTATTATTCCTCTTATGAACTGAAGTTCAACTGCCTTAGTTTTTAATTGTTTTTAGTGAACCAGACTTTCTTCATGGATTGCCTGTGACATGATGCTGGTTGAGGGAGATGGAAGGCTGCAACATGTGAGGGAGGATGCAGTGCAACCAGGCCCAAAGGACAATGGAAGTGTGATGGAGGGATTGGGCTCTCCTAGGGTATGAGATATGTCAGCATTGAACTGAACAGTGTAGTAATTCAAAATGCTTTGGAGCCGGATGAAATCATAGATTACACCAATTTTTATAAATCATTTTTCCATTATACTTTTCTGAAGAAAAGGAAATTAATTTCCAAAGTTTCTAAGACAAGGCTTTTTTCAGAAGCTGCTATATCCATGAAATTTAAAAATAAAAAGTAAAAGAAGAAACAGCAGCATTAAGGAATAGAAATATTCAGAGCTCTTTGATAACACTGAAATAAAAGTATTCAAGGGTTCCATGCAATATCTTTAAAAAACCTCTAACTTAAACATATGTTTTCTTGTGTGTCTGCATGATAGGGAGCTGACTTACCAGATAGAAGACCTTGTTAAGGTTATAAAGGTTATAATATATGTATATTATATATGTTAAGGTATAAGATTATAAAGTGCAATTAAAACATTAGAACTTTGGAATAAGGTTCAAGCAGAACATGGTTCAAATGCCCTTTGCTGTAGAGGTGATGGATTTTAATTTTTTAATGTTTACCATTCATGACTAGATTAAGGGTAAATAAGCATTAATCAAATAAAATTGTTAGGTCAGTAGCAAAAAAGCTGTCTGAAGCTCCTTGCAATTTTCAAGGAGCCCCAACAAAATTAAACACAGGCTTTTAATATTCTTTACCTTATAGTAGCTGAATATTCAGATAGACTGACATAAAAAAAGTATTATTTATGAGACAAGGAATTTAAAAAAAGATGACCAGTAGTCAGGACTCATTAGTGCAAAGAGCCATAGATTTTTCCTGGTACCTAAATAACCAATGAATACTCCTTTTTGTATGGACTTTTTCATTATGATGAGGACAATCTTGGATAATCAATTTGGAGCAACAAGATGTGGCATCTCACTTAAAAGTCTGGAATTAGTGCCAGAACTTCTCATTTCTATGAAAAAGGATCCTTGTTTAATTGTTGCAGAACACAACATGCATAAATGTTGCTTTTGTTCCTTCTACTACAGGATTCATATATGTGTTTGTATTTTTTTAGAAATTTGAATTCTTACTTTAATTTAAAATGTAGGGAAAATATGTTATCTTCCAAAATTAAAGTACAGAAGATCTCACATAATTTGCTAATATTTTCTACAAATAATAATAAAAAAAGATTAAATCGTTGGCTTTGAATGTTTTTTCTTGGCTGGACATACGTATTACATAAAAATCCAAAATATCTGTGGGTTTGCCCATAAGTTTTGTGGTTAAGACCTTTTCACAATTCTAATGCCCAAGCAGCAGTTGAATTCACTGGCTTTCAGAGGGTAAGTAATTTTAAGATTCCTTTAGATTGTTCTGAGGTTTCCCAGCATGCTTAAATTGAAGTACATTCAGAATGCCTGCTCTGCACTTACCTCCCACCTAAGCCATCCTCAGTCCAGATCTGAGAACCTGCTTGCTCACATTCATGTAAATGCCATTTAGACTGAGCAACCAAGGAAAGCCTGAACCAGATAGAAAACCTGAGCCTCTATCAGATGAATCTTGGAGGTCCAAGTCTGAAGTGTAAACTCCAAGATTTCTCTTCAGTTCCCTCTGGAATTAATGATAAGAAGAGTGCCCTCCTGGGCTGTGCTGGTGGTAAAGGTGGTTTCTTAAATTTAATCCAAATACAGTGGGTACATAAGTTACAAGCACACACTTCCACCTTTCCAAGTTAGTGGAGTTTTTTTATACATCAGAATTTTTATGCAGAAATCAAAGGAAATAAAAATGTTGGCAAAGTTTCATAAACAGTGTAAAACTTACAATTATTCTTACATCTCTGCAAGTGGTTATGGAGCTTAAACATTCAAGAAGGCTAAAAAGTAACACTGCTGGTGTTACTGTACAGATACCTGTACAGATCTTGCAAAAAAACCCCCCAAAAAATAAAACCATGCTGTATTTCATTCTATGTGTTGCCTATTACTTAGTTTTTTTACCACATCACCTAAAATGTGGTAGATACTTCCTACATATATAAAAAGATGAAAAATAATCTCTAGAATTTAAAATATACAATATACACAGTACCAAAGGAGAAAAAATTTGTGCAGAAATCAACCTTCTCCAAATACATATTTAGGCAAATGAAATAGGTATAATCCTGCATTCGGTGTATTTTTTTTTTTTCTGCAAATTGATTCATATGAAAGCACAGTTATATCTCTGACCAAGTCTGGTTCCCCCAATAAGATAATTGTACAGTAATTTCTGCCACAGTGCCCTTCCTTCTTGCTCATACCATGGCGTACCTTTCTGAAGGCTGTTTGTTCAGGCTGTACTGGGCTCCTGACTTAGCTGAGGATGCATCTACAGTTCAAGTGTACAGTGCTGGGAGGCAAACCAGCTATCCTAAAGTCCTCCTTACTCATCTAATTCTCTTACACTCTTCCTCCTCAGCTCTCTCAAAGAGCAATGCTTCTGAACTTTCTCAGAGGGTGAGTCAGTCTGTCTTAATTAGGCTCCTACATTCGTCGTGGTGGTTATGAACTGAAGCCTTCATCTATATCATGTAGAAGAGAGAATATGACATACAGCTAAATGAGATTTTAGGGTTTTTTAAGGGAATGAACTACAGTTACATTATACAGTAACCTGAAGTTCAAATAGTACATTTCTGTGTTACAACTCCTACAGTTTCTTGTGATTTGTTGCTTTCCATGATTCCCAAAGCGTTAATTCAACAAAGTGCTTTTCATATGCAATTGTGTAACATAACTGTGCTCATAGAGTACAAAATAGTTATGTGGCAATAAGTGAGCCCAGTGTGTGCCAAAAAAGTAAAAAGGGAGGATGCTATTTTTGAATTCTCTATTCAACATAAAATGCAGCAGTTTCCATCTCACAATGGTCCATAAGGGTAATGATAGCACAAGTTAGATTTTTAAAAACTATTAATCAGTTTCCACTTATTTCAGTGGAAGTTGGATACGTAAATACCTCTACAACTTTTGTCTGTTATAGTTGTTCATCTTTTACTTACAAGATTGATTGCATAAGTGGTTACCAAAAAAAAAAAAAAAAAAAAAAAAAAAAAGTAACAAACGAGAATTGAAGTTTTGACTTCAGTAAGTTTCTAAGTATTTTCTTGTCTCTAAACCTGTGAACAGTTGCATGCTGTTCTTAGGACTCTGGGTGAAGCATAAAATTACATTTATTTAACACCTTACTATATGAGAATTTCTTTGCTACTACATATACAAATAGTTTAGCTCTTAACTATTTGCTTATGCTATGGTTTATCACTGTAATAGTGTTTTCGTAAGTATATATTCTTAGTATATTATCACAATATTTATCCTTTTGCACTAATGAAAATCAGTGACTAAGGGCTTCAGTGATAAATGTGAGGGGTTTTTTAGTGCAAAAAGATTTTTTTAAGGTTTAAGATTTTGTGATAACTTATAAGTTTACATAATTTAAAGATATTTTCTTTTCCATGTTAGAATTAAAAATCCAAGACAATGAAAGGAAAATAACAAGAAACAGTTGTTAAGCCTGTCATGTCCCAGTGGATTTGAATTTTTAATGTCTCTGTTCTCAGTGCCTTACCTCAGAAAAAGGAGAATGGAATAGCCAGAAAATCAGAGTAATAATGCATAAATTTTATCTATGGCACTGCAGTAAGAATAAATGCACTTTAATAATGTCTGTACTTCTACCTTCACACATTTTTTGCCATCCTTGGTGGAAGTTTTCATCTTATTCTGAACTGACAACACTAGCATTTCAGCTCTTGGCAAAAAAGCAAAGCCAAAGAGGGATGATACAGCTGAAGAAAATGATCATTAACATCCACATTATTCCATCTTCTCTTCTTTTTACTTAAGTTAACAGTGAGGTGCTTAGTCTATCACTATACTACTGATATATAAGAATTTGCCAGAAAACTCCATAAAAAAATCATCTCTAAGAATTTTTATAACTAACAGTAAAGGGTACCTCAATGTCTATTTCAAAGCTGATTTGATGAATACAGAAAAGGTCAAACTAAAAATAACTAGACTGAATCAGTTATAAGTGTAGTAACATATGCCTCATTTAATAATGAACTCTAAATTTGCTCTGCAGTTTAAGTAGTATCATGAATGCTAATTCTGACAGTAAAGGGTTATGAACTACCTGTCTGCTCGAGTCTGGCACAAGGTCAGGCAGTTATAGAACTAATGAAAACCCTGATGTACCAAAAGGTGGATGATTGACACAAGTGTGCTAGCTGAAGAAAGTGCTGAGGAACTCTGGTGCATTCAAAATGACAGTGTCCTGAAACACAATTTACAGCACTCCATTTGTTTAGCCCAAGTGTAGCAGTAAGCCCAGGTGCTTACTGCCTTCATAACAGTGGCAGAATTCAGAGTATATTATATTAAACTTTTACATGCCATTCACCTGAGGAATTTTTCTGGTATGGTTTGTGATGATGAACCTAAGGCCATTATTCTCTGAATATGTGATTATTCTTAGACTTTTCCGTATATAATTCAGAACATCCTGAAAGGTCGAAAAGGAATTATTGTTAAATCTTTGTAAGTGAAAGAAAGCATAGAGCTGTAAAACAGTCAGCTGATAATTTTGAAATTGATTAAATTGTTTGAAAAGCCTGGATTCTCCTATATGCGAGGAAAACCTTTGCTCCTTTTACCTTCTGACTGTGCACTTCTCTTCCAGATTTTTGCATACCGTAAGATTAATTTTCATCCATTTATTTCCTTTTTTAGCCAAATCTACAATGCTTTGATTTTTTTTAGTTAATTCTCAGATTTCTGTAAGTAATGAACTGTTTTTAGGAGATGGAAACACTGGACAACAAAGCATGTTCATCTAGTCACATATATAATGGATATCAGGATGGGAAGTGTCAGAAAATAATTAAACAGCAAAAGATTATTCAGAAATCTTGAGAATATCTAATGGGTAAAACAAACACCTTTTTTCCCTGAAGTGCTTTTCTGAGACAATTCATTCAGCCATGTAGGAATTCAGCCACACAGAAAATTATTAAAGGATGAATCTGAGCTACAAAATTGAGATGATAAACTGGAATATAAAGATTTCACTATTTAGAGCTATTCTGAACTGACTCACTTTCAGATGTGCAGAAGCTCAGAAAAAAACTGATTCAGCTCACTTAGGATTCTGATTTTAAGAGACGTTAACAGATGTAGTAGAGAGTTGGAAAGAATTTTTTCCTCTATTTTCATGTATTATCTCCATATTTTTCTCTTATCCCTTCTTACATCATCTTTCTTCTAGGTATCTCAACATAAAGAATTTCTACAAAACTTACTCTAACTAAACACATACTTTCTTCAAAGCTGTAAAGTTAATGTTGGACAAAGCAGACCCTTTTGGAGTCCTCCTCAAATCATCTTCAGTTGTGACATATAGAATAATGTGTCTAGTTTTGAATCTCCCAGTTCATCAAGTGATCAACATCGAAAAGGGGTTACTCACCAAATAGGTGGCTAGAGCATAGGATGCACATGGAGAGGCTGAGGGAATCGAGTTTGCCTGGACTCAAAAAGAAAGGCTGTGGAGGGATGTGATGGCAGTCCTTCCTCCTTTACCTAATGGGGGTTAAAAAGAAGATGGAGGCAGGTTCTTCTCAGAGAGTCACAGAGAAATGGCAGAAGGCAATGGCCACCATTTACAGCAATGGAAATTCCAGATACAGGCATTATCATTGCACAAAGAACCATTCAATCAGTAACAAGTAGCTTGGCCAAAGGCTGGACAAAAGTTGAACTAACCTGATATCATTTCACAGCTGATAATTGAGCAGGAGGTCAGACTAAATAAACACCAGAGGTCCCTGGTAGCCCAATTAATTCTAGGAAGCTTAATGCTAATTGTGATGGAATTATTGGTCTATAATGCCGGATAAACCATCTGTGTGACCTTTTTAATGGGCTAAAGATAAAACTGATGTTTAAGAAATAAAAACAAAAGAAGTAATAAAAAAGATGAAGAAAGCAAGTGAAGCATTCTTTGTATTTGTATTTTGCCCCTCTGTGGCCTGTGAGCTACAATGTAATGCATACATTCTCCTGTGGTTTTCAAACATGAGTCTGTTGCTGCTGTACATCACCATAGTAAATCTATAACATCAACAGGTTTTGACCATTAAATAGAAAAAAATGGATTTTCAAATGAAGGTGAGACACCAGGTTCATGGTGGCCATATGAAGTCACAAGAACTGAAACTGAAAACCATTATACTGTTTCAGCACGTGCAAGAATCAGATTTGTACAAAGCTGCTGAATAGATCAATTTTCACAGTGATTCAAGGCAAAGTCATTTAGCACAGATGTTTCTGTAATTGTGATAGACTCAGAAAATTCAGTGTTCAGTGGTCCTTGAACACACATTTCCCAGCTATATGGTGTATCTTGAGTAATTAATATAATAAAATGGAAGGAGCCTAGTCTGGGTAAAGTATATCTCCCGGAAAGTTATGGGGAGCAGGGAAGAGGATGACAAGGTTTTATCTGGTGTATTTTTACTCTTATATGATTGGTTCTCTACCAGCTTTGTTCTATGGTTTGGGATTTTGAGGGTTTTTTGCTTGATTGACTTTTAGCATAGGAGTTATTTAGCACATGGTGTTTCATTCTAAGCTAAGTGAATCATTCTAGGCTAAGTGAATCAAAAGAGCTGTGATCAGCCATGTTGGCGCTGTGTTTCATTCCATCATTCAGCAACATGAACACTTCAGATCTGCTCCAGAAAGTAGGCATTGCTTACCAGTTGTGTAGATATTTGCAGCAACCTGAATGGCAGAGCTCGCTTCCCATTAAAGTCTGACAGTTTGTCTAATTTTCCTTTGAAATCACAAACACTGCATTGTGAGAGAATGTGGAATACATGGACTATTCTTGGGAGGAGGAAGAGAAGAGACGCTGTGGGAGATCACATAAGACCTGCAATCCAGAGAAACACAATACGGGGCTTTGCACAGGATTTTAAGCAACCTGGTCTAGGGGAAGGTGTTCCTGCCCATGGCAGGGGAGGATGGAGGTATGTGATTTTTAATGTCCCTTCCAACCAAAAGCATTCTACGATTTGATGATCCAGTCTATCAAGATCCAGATGATCAAGTAGCAACATATGATGTAGAGAAAAGACAATATGAGGTAAACCTGGACATCAAATGGGATTATGAGACTAAGTATTCAATTTAGAACAAATAGACTGAAACAGAAGCCAGTGGACTATTCTACTAACTGCAACCATGTGAAACAAAAAAAAATACAAGGCATTGTATGACCAAGTACTGGAAGAAGAAAGATTATGCACAGAATCCCTATATTAATTCAATTCATTATCTCATCTCACCATTATGTACTGGCATTCTTTTTCTGTCTATGCCTCCAGGTACAGTAGCAGGATCCCATATCAGAAGTAGCACTGGTCTCACTCTCTGCAGAACTAGGAGTTGCAATGTGCCATCATATCCAGCTTCTTGTCTTAAAAAATCAAATTGTCTTATTTTTTCCACTTCCTTAGCTGCCAAACAGTATTTTCCTGAGGATGTGTCACAGTCTTCAGTCAGTATGCATAGCTGATACTGAAAAGTACTACACAAAAGAGAGCTCCCAACGCTTCCTATTCTTTTCCTTTTTAGCTCTTAACAATAAAACTGAGAACAGTGATGTTGGAAGTGGAAAATCGCAGATCATTTATCTTTTGCCTTTCCCAATCTGAACTTTGCATGGGACTAAGAAGAGCAGAATCCTCATTCATGATCCAGAGAAAGCTTTCCCTAAATATATCTATTGAAAAAGGTATATGAAAGGGGGCTGTTCCTTCTTCATCACATACACTGAGGCTTGTCATGAGGTCAGAGTGACACACACTCTTGTGCTATCTCAGGGACCATTTACTCCATAATCACTCACATGAAGTGGAACTACTCCAGCAATAGAAATTGAGACTGACCTACTGCAGACGTCCCAGAGAGTGATCTTCAAATCTCTGCTGCGGGATGTATAGATGTTACACATTAAGATGCTCTAGCCCCCTACTACTTGATAAAAGGTACAGACCTCTCTCTTCTGCAGCCTGTCTATTGTGAGATGAGGCATATGTAAGTATCATAATCTAAAACAGGGTTCAAAGTTCTGAACCCTGCTCAGGTACTTCCAGTAGTGCAGACTGTTCCTGTGTCTCTAATTAATCTTTAAACATATATGGCACGGGGAAAGGGCTTTTAGGGTATCAGTGAAGAGTTTCCCCTTATTCTTACTCATGTTGCTCCCAGGTAGTACTTTAAGGTTTTTCCGCAAGATAGAGGCTTTGTGGCGTTTGATTCCCCTGAGCCAAAAACGAAATTTAGGGCAACAGTGGCTCATATTCTGTGTGAATGTTCACATTCAGCTATAAAGTAGCCAGGAACTACTGGATAAAGAAAAGTAACTTTCAAGTTACTTTAAAAGTAGTGACCACTATCCTTTCTTGAAAGAGAAATCTTAGTCAGTTCCTTTGCGAAAAAGTTCATGGTTGAAAACTTATTCAGAGGTAAAACATATAAATTTCTCCAGTACTACCATCACCCACTGCAGAAAGCAGAATAGCCATTGGTTAGTCTTTTCTGCAGCACTTGGCCCTCCTGATGTGTAAGGGATTTTTGCACAGAAATCTCTGTTGAGAGACCCTACTTGCCAAACTCAGGGCACTTTCAGGACTAGACACTTAGTGTGTTAGATGCTTTGCTCTGCATAACAGAGAATCTGCTGTTACCCTGCAGTCCTTCCAAATGCTACCTTTGATGGTTTGCAGGGTAAAATGGTGTGAGATAAAGGACCTGTTTTACAGTCCACAGTAATGTCACCGTAGAATAATCCCATTGATTTTGATGATATTTCACAAGTACCTGACTGTTGCAGCTGAAAGGATAGTCAGACCAGTAGTATCAGGGGTTGAATGGTGGAGCTGAGCTCAGTTTGAGCTACCAGATGGGTGAAGTGACCTGATTACCTGCATATAATAGCAAGAGAGGTTGGATAGGTCAATCTCACTTTCAGCATGATACATGTTATGTCAAAATGGTTTGTGACAGCTCCCACTGGCTCAAGAATGACTCCTGCTGACTGAGAAATACTTATGACAGCTCCTACTGACCCAGCCAGTGGGAAACACCTCTTTAACTCAACTGGGATAGGTGGTACTGACAAAATACAAGAGGTCCAGGTCAGATCTCAAATCTTTGTCAGTACATTGCAGTCAGAAAATAAAGTCACATAGTCTGGTCCTCTTCCAAGTATTAAATCCAAACTGGAGTATCATAGCTTGCCTAATATGCTTAATAATGCATTGGATAAAGATCATAAGTGATTAATCTTCTTTCTGCTTTCTCTCTTGCTCAGCTTTTATTGATTATTACTCTCATTATTCATCATATTTATATATTAATATATCTTTTATATTTTACATAGTTATTTATATAGATACATAAAATTATACACATTTTCATATATGTGTATAATTATAAGTCCAGAAAAAATATTGGTATAGGAAAATACTCCATCCTTAGTATTAAAATAAATCAGTGTATAACAAAATTTAACTTATTTAATCAAGATGCTACATGAATGTATTTTAAAAGAATGATGTGGTTCTATTCTTCCTTAAAGGATGCTCAGTCTCTACTCCATCATTCTTTGCAAAAACTCTGTACACAGAGTAGTAGCCATAACACTGAGAAAAAAGTTCAAGCTGTTCAAGCTGGTTGCCACTGAGACAGAGGGCTGAAAGTGAATGATGTGCTGAAACACAAAGCTGCGGGATGAGATCAATATTTCTGCCTTTTAATCTTGCCTCCCCACCTTCTCTGCTTTCAAGCTTTAAAAATTTGCTGCTCACAATGCTGACCAGTAATAATCACCGTATTTATAATGGAATTCATCTCTTTTACATCTGTTGGCATATGGCTTTCAAGATGCTCCATCTTTTTTTGTCAAGAATGTATAACTTCAGGGTCAATCAAGTGCAGTCATTTGTGTTTTACATCAGCAGAGTTCATTTATGTATGGAAACAATACCTAATGAGTTACAGTGAATCATATAATAAGTATCTCTCCTGACTTATGCAAATTTCTCACATAAATTTGATCCAAATAAGACACAAAAAAGGCTTAAACTATAAAGTGAAGTCTCCTCTTGGTGACATATACTTGATCTTTGTGTGTCTGTCTCAGTAATTTCTTATAGTTCTCTGTGTTAATAATTCGCATTTATCCCTTAAAGTTTTCTCTGAAGAGTTGATAGTTGAACAGACATTAGTATTGAAAAATTTAAATCACTTTTCTGATAGAATGCCTTGCAAGAATGGCTTATTGAAGTAAAATATTATCTATATGCTCAGCCCTAGTTGTTATATATAATTGATTATACGAATACAAATTCATCCTTCTAGGATTGCTGAACCATAAAAGAGCCAACACAGACACCTGCCTACAGCAAGAACTGAACAAACTATTTAAAGCCAAAAATATTTTTAACAACCTTATATTTCTGCTTTATCTTGTGTGTATAATTATCTAAGCAGTAAACTGGCTGATCTCCTATTTTCACCCAAATCAGGACCTGGAATCAAAACAAATCTATGAAAAAATACCAGCTGGATCAGTCTTACCTGCACTGATCTTATGAATCATATGAAATGTCCTACCAGTCTCTGCTTCCTTCCATTCGGTGAAAATGAAGCACAAAGCATCTAATGCAGAGAGAGCCCTCTCCGATATCAGTTTTTTTGCCTCCACAAAAATGTGACCAATTTTCTGCCTCTGGGCTGAACCTGGCCGGCAGCTAAGCCCCCACTCAGTCACTGACTCCCCCCACCAGGATGCAGGGGAGGATTGGAAGGGAAGATGTGAGACAAAACCAAACCAAACCACTTGTTTGTTGAGAAAATGACACTTCTATAAGTAAAGAAAAAAATAAAAAAGAAGTAGCTGGCTCAAAGGTAGTCACTCACTACCACCTACCAACAGAACAATGAGCAACAATTACCTTGGAAAAAATCTCTGTCAGTTTTATTGCAGAAGCCAGTGTTGCATGGCATGGGATATCCCTTGGGTCAGTTATCATTGGCTGTCTTGGCTGTGCTGTATCTCCTCCAAACGTCTTGCTAAGCACAAGACTACTCTTTGGGGCAGCAGAGCAAGAAACAGAGAACAACTTAAAGCTGTAGAGCTAAAATACTTGTGAGTTTCAACACTGGTTTGGTCACAAATCCAAACCACAGCACTATAAATCTACTTATTAGTAAATCAACTCCATAACTGATATTGTACATATCAGTACAAAAAATTATATCCACAACATCATTCCTCAAATTTCATTTGGTCCTAGGTTTCCTGTATCATGTCTATATAAAAGAGTAAAAATAGAGTTCCAGAGTATTTCATCTGAAGCAGTACAGAAGCTGATAAAATTGGCATGTTTTATTTGCCAGTTGAGCCTGTGAGAAAGTGAAGAGGGGGTGGTGATTTAGTTTTTGTTTTCCACCTAGACCTATTTTAATTTTCAATACGTTAAATTCCTTTTCCTCATGTTGAGTGAACATAACTGGTGAATGATCTCCCCATCTTTAATCTGTGAGATTTTTCATTGCATTTTCTTCCCCTATCTTGTGGGAGAAGGAGAGTGAGAGAACTGCTGGGTGGTGCAAGTCAAACATTCATGTCCATCCTCTTTACTCAAACTTTAATTCATATTCCACAGGAAGGCCCTTGTGCTAGGGGTAAATCTACTTCCTTTTTGAAATATTCATAATTGCTCAGGACCACAGTATTCCACATCTCAGGTGAGTTTATCTGTGCAACATATGGAATGAAAAGTGTATGTTATCACTGAGATGCTTTTTGCCCAATGAAAGTAGAAATTGTAGTTATGCAGTATGGCTGCGCCAGCAGCAGCCCTACATTTCAACACAACAGAACATAAGAAGAAAAACAACATTGCAAGCTTTTAAGCAAGCTTCTTTCTGGCCAAATAAATACTAAAAAATAGGCTGGATCACAAGGGATGCCTAACCCAGTAAAGTCTAGTATTTGAAAAACAAACCTAAAAGATGCTATGTTTGTGTTTGAGATCCACTTCATGTAAGAAAGTGAACATGTCTTTATAACAATATGTCCAAAATCCTATCTTGGGGGTTATCCTTTTGGCTCAGCCTGAAGCGCATAAGCCTACTCTCATATTCAGGCTTCAACACAGAAAATGTGGACAAAAGAGAAGCTTAGACTCAACTGAAGGTTAGGGCCAGTACTTATAATACAGGGTAGAAATTGCTATTGATTTTCCTTTTGCCATTTAATCAAAATCCTCTCAAATTTGGTTAGGTCACATATTTTTGAAAAACAAAATGGAGCCCACTCATATGTCAGAATATGCCTTTTCAGACTTTAACTAGATACACTGTAGAATACCTTGTGCAAACATATTTTTGTTCCTTGTGTCAACACTGCCTGGTATTACTTCATGATTACACTTTCAAGACACAGAGGCAATTATAAGACTTTCTCTGAAGATTTTAATCTGTTAAAAGAATATAAAAAGATAAAAATGTCTCTAATGTTTAAGACCAAAGTCTATCTAACCCAGCATCCTGTCTCTGAAGTAGTCAGTAAGGGACATTACAGAAAAGAATTTAAACACAAGCGACGAAAACAAAACAAGACAAAACAGAAATCCACAGTGCTAAAGTGGAATAAACCCTCTCTTTGTTATGTCCTTTCAGCTTCTGGCAATATATCCTTTAAGGATTTCCTGAGCTGGAGAATCACTTAATCATGTTTAATAGCTCTTGACGCTTTTCTTTCATCAATTTGTATAATCACTTTTTTAGACCCATTTATGCATGTGGCCTCCACAATATTCTGTGGCAATCAGTTCCACAATGAAATGATGTGACCTGTGAAAAAATGGTTTTTTCTCTCAGTTGTAGACTTGCCACCTAATAATCATTTGCACGTAATTCTGATTGATGGCATGGGATATATTCCCCATTTCCATGATGCTCTTGACTTTATATTTTTTTATTGCAGTCTTCCTCAGTTATTCTTTGATTTCATTTTGCTTCCTTCTTTTTTTTTTTTATTGTCCCTCCTAAGACTCCAAGTGCATTTAAATTGTCCTTGGACATAAGCTATTCTCTACCTCTCTGATCATTGTTGTCAGCCTTCTCTGTACCTTTCTTAGTTCTCATATATCCTTTTGAAATGAGGGATTAGAAGCGTATATTGTATTCCAGATGCAAGTACCATCATAAAGTGAATTTCTATGGATTTCTATGGTTATATAGTGTTTCATATTTTCTTCTAAAATCCCTCCTTAATAATTGCTAACATTCTGCTTGCCTTTGCAACCACTGCAGGATATTGATCTGATGTTTTGTGAGAAATATCCAATGACTACAAAATCCTTTTCTTGGACTGGAGTAATGAATTTAGAGTCCATCGCAGTGTTTGAGCATTTACTGCTGTTTTAACCATGCTGATTGCTTTATACTTGTTGACATGAAATTCCTTACTACATCATATCACACAGTCAGTGAGTCTCATAAGTTTTTTCTGAAGCTCTTTGCAGTCAGCTTTAGTTTAGTGTCTCCTGAATAATTAAACAAGTAATTAATAACTGTAGCATAACATATACACAAGAGGACTGAACAAAGATAGGACAGGCATTTCTTAATATTTCACTGCTCAACTTTGCAGGTTTAATGTTTTTTTAGTATTTTAAAGATACGGTTTAAAATTTTAATTATATTGTCTCAAGTGGACATCAGTAAATAATTATGTGTACACACACATGAAAGCTTGGTGACAAGTATGATGACTAAAATAAAAAAGACTAATGTCTATCAGGGTATTCAAAATACTAATCAGACATATAGTAATACCTTAAAGAACAAGAAAAAAGCACAAACTATCCATAAAAATGCAACTAAGGACACAGAGAAGCACCCACTCAGTTTAAAAAAGTCTTGTACTGCAATTTCTCCTAGACATTTTAGCATACAGGAAAGTGTCTGAGTAGCAGAGAGTATTCTTCCATTAAACATGAGTAACAGTTGTATTGTAGTCAACACATCTTCATTTCAAGGTACATATTCAAAACCCCTGACCTTAACTGTTAAAAAAAAAAAAAAAATCAAAGAAAGGAAAAGTAAGTTCTTTTATTCAGGCTTGGAGATTTGCAGTGTTGTATGATTGACATAGAAAAAATATTATGTTGTACAATTCTGTGGCCGACAGGCCCAGGGCTATTCAGATGAGAGAACTAATAACCATGCTGGCAAAAGAAATTTCTTATTAAAACCTTGTTAAGGAACTACAATAATTCATTAAGGGTTATATCATTATAAAAATCCATCATTGTTATAGACTGTTTCCTGGGGCTTCAGTTTAGTAAAGTTTGACGTGCCCTTTATGCTCCGAAATTAGGTAAAGCTAAAAATGATTTATGCACCGAAAATGTTAAAGATTTTATAAAGCACAAAAATAACTATGCACAGCTTCCTAACCTTGGCATAGTACCTCAGGGGTTCATAGAATAAGAAAAAAATGTCTTTTAAAATGGACTGTTTAAAGCCTTGTGTATTCAATGGGTCAAAACCTGCTTACATTAAAAACAGTGGGACTACAAATGTCTTCAGTGGGAATAAGCTTTTGCACATGGAAAATAATAATTTGAGGATAACTAAAGGTAACAAGATCTAATGAGATGACACCAAATTAATAAAAAAATGAAGAAAAGAAGAAAAAAAAAAAGAAAAAAACCCCCATCAAATATGAGCAACTGTGATTTAAAATATCATGAGCTAAGGCTCAATAGATATTTTTCAGGATTAGTTTCTGTCCTCGTTCCATGCATATTTTCATTTCTAGCTAAAGTTATGGAAATCATCTCCTGCATGCAAAAAAACTGTTATGTTATTTAAAATGAAATTAGGAAAACTGCATCAAATGAAAAGATTATTTAAGGTTCCTTCAGAGAAGTAATGGGTAAAAAATGTGTAAATCTCTGCCTGAATAACACTTTGTGGTAACACCACGTTACCTATTGAGGTCACCAGCAGTACCATAGTGACACTGGCTGCAGCGATCAAATTCCATCCAGAAGGACAGCTCTGAACAGAGCTGCAGAAGAATGTCTGTCAGTGGCATTGGTTCATGATGAAATGGGCTGTTTGGACCTCATCTGATGGTGAGCAGTGTTACAAATGAACACTGGCCAGTCCCTCACTGGTCATCAGCCAGATGTTTATATCCAAAGTTATGCACTTTTTCCTATGCATCATTAAGATCCATTTAGTTTAATTCAATGCTCAGTTTTATTATATGCTCAAGTCACAGTACTTTCAGAATATCCAGACTAGTAATTTTTGCAGTTAATGCTGAAATTGATAGAAATATATCATACTAATTGACATGCTTCTTGGCTGTGATGCTGGCAGGCCAAGTGAGAAATGGGTTGTGGAAACTGAAATAACCTCTCACTTTTGAGATGGTCCTTGTCGACTGGAATTGAATCACATGAGAAAGAGAGCACTGTTGTCGCTTTAGCTGCACTGTCTTTTTGGAAGATGGTTGATTTTTCTCTCCACAGTCAGGACACTGGCAGACATTCTTTGTAAATACTAAATTTACACATGGCCACTTGTTCATGCTCTTGGTGAAAATGCAAAAGCGATGCCATGCATCTACATTGTAATGCTCAAAACCTTGCTTTGAGCAAACAAGCACACATATAAAGACAATAACTTCTTGTTAAAATAACTGAAATCATAACAATAGAATCATTATTAGTCAGGGTCTAATTTTTATGGAAAAGGAAATAATAGAAATACAGTTGAAATTTCTATATGTACACTTCCTATTTTCTAGCCCTTTTCCTGGTGGTGCTGTCTCTTCGCCCCTGCCCTTCAAAATTCTAAAGCTGGTGGTTTCATTCTGGTGTGTGTGGGGGGGTGGTTATAACACTGAGTCATCAGCAGCTGGACTCCTTTTCCAGAAGCAATGTGATCTCCATGCTGATTGTGTCTTTCTCCTCATTCTAGGGTCCACTCTTTATGTTTATGTTTTATGTTTATGTTTTACAGTTTAACACATTTCCTCTTCCTTCATTGCTCCACAGTTGGATTTGTTACCCCTAAACCCAGTTTTACATGGCTCCAGGTCTGCCTTTCTGTAACTGACTGAATTTATTCCTGTGGGATCTCTAGTGTCAGCCTGCACTCAATGCCTTATCATTCTGCTCCCGTGGTCCTCTATGCTACATTCTGCATTCCCACATTTCAGGGACTCTTCTGTAGTACCAGGCCCCCATTTTTCTACGCTACAGCATTACAGTATGCTACAGCTAAACGGAGTGAAGAAATGTTGCATGCGGATCAAGACCAGTTCATACAAAGCAGGCCTGACGAGCCTCAGTCCTGAGGTTTTTGCAAACTCACTGCAAAGCTTACGGTCTGTTTCTTACAGTGGTAGTGCTCTGTTATAGGGCTATAGGGTAACAGCGCATCCTGTCTATATTCCATGCAAGGAGCTTTTAAATATAGAAACAGTTCTCAGAGGTTAGTGTGCTTCCTCTGTGAGGGCAAAATACATCTATGAATGTTCCCATAAACACAGAGATCCCAACCCTTTATGGTATAATTTCAACCCCATGACATTTTGTAATATGTGTTTAATTGGTCCATGGAAAATAGTGGATATTTTTCATTTTAACCAGAAAGAAAAGCAGCTGACATTTCAGATTTAGGGAGAAGTAGGAAATGAACTCTCCATGTAAGAAAAATCTCCCTTCTTCCTCTGACACTTACCCTAGAAAAGATATTTGACATCAGGGGCAGGACATATAGAAGGATGACACAGGAAACAAAAGGGAGTAGGTTACCAGTCTGCTCTGAATGTAAATGAAATGTAGATACTGGGGTCTTTCTGGTTTCTTTGAAGGTCCAAAGTTGATACTGGATGTAATAGTCCTAATAACTCCTTCCTGACATCAGATAGCTATTAGATTCTTCTTTTCCCTGGCAATATTTTTAAATGAAATAGGTAGTGCCACCTGCTGTGAATGTTTAAGACTTTCTGTCTCAAAGCTCTCTGAAAATGAATAGGCTCATTTATTTTAATATGACTCCTTTTAGTATGCATTTCAGGTGTGTAATCTAAGCTACCGAACTCATCAGCAGAATGGTAGATAAAACAATGTATAGAATTATCACACACAGGGAATACAGGAAAATTTGTCAGTCCAATTTGAAAAATACAGACTTCCTGTTTTTTCATAATTATATGGGAATAATTCTGATTTCTGCTTAACTGCTGTTTTGCTCTCTTTGCTGGTTGCCAGCTGGTGTGGACTCGGTTCAATGTATTCAGTGTTAAATGTTAAGGCCCTATGTGGTTGCATCCTAGTTATTTAGTTCAGTTACGTTTCCAGATGAATAAATGCAATAAGAAGGTTGTGGCACTTCAACCTCCACAGCATGTTTTGCCTCACCTGTGCAAAATGAAGAAATAGTTAGGACATGCTGCAGTCTCTGAATTGCACTGGCTCCATGGAGTGGTGTGTAAACCTGAGCAAATGCACATTTTATGCATTTTTTACACCCTGAAGACAGCAATAAGAAAAAGCTAACTATGTTTATGACTTCGGCCACTGTTATTCCAAAAAACGTCCAAGCCCTAATTCAGAGGAATGGATGAACTGACACAGGATATTTTTCAAAGAACTGAGATATGGCAGGAATGGGAAACAGATGTTTATTGTACTCTACTATGGCTGAACTGAATATTGTATGATATAATATAGATATGGCAGATATGGAAACCACTCAAATGGTGCTATACTCATATCAATGTCTTCCTTAAAGAGATGATCTTCTATTCTGTTGTAGGATTTCACTGTAAATAAGGTACACTATAGTTCAAGGTTACTCATATGTTTTTCTCTAACTGACCCCCTGTGTTACACATCCTCCAAATAGGCTTGATGCTGCTCCCCTAAACTGTGTTATACTACAAGAATATCTCGGTCAATACTATTTTAAATAGATTGACCACACTGTTTTTTGTTTTACATATTAATGTCTCAGCCAAATACTTCTACAGCCTGAACTAGACTAGCTGCTCAGGCATATGTCTGTCACCATTTCATGTAGTCTGCATCACACGTATGCCATGACTCAGAGATAAAAGGCCACAGGGCAGCAAATCTCAGATGCATTAGCCATCCTAGTAAATCTGTGACTCACTAAGTTGTTTCACCTTCCTGTGGTATTGCTGGCATCTTGAGCTCTGACTGTGTGATTTGTTGTTGTTCATGACAGAAAACTGTCAAAATGAATATACAGTTAACCACCAAACTCCAACTGACCTGACTCACTCTTCGTCCTTATTAGCACCTCTTCCTTCCATCAATGGCTAAGTCTCTGCTTCCACTAGAGCATAAGGAGCTCTCTTCCTTAAAGACCAAATTGTTTCCACAAACCATCTGTCACTAGCTGAATGCCTAATAGGGACATGTTTTTCCCCAGTTAACAGCAACTAGTGCTTACTCCAGCTATAAATCCCTGATGTGGTTTGAGAAAATTTTGTCTTTATTTCTTTTTTTCTGGTTCTATCAATTCAGCATAGGAGCATATTTTATTGAAGTCAGAGGAAATTTCAGTGTACTGTGAGATTAATAGAGCAGTTTTCACCATCCCAATTTAAAACAAATGAACAACTTTTCACCTTCCTTTCTTCTTTTTGCTAATGATCTGAGCTGTGAGTGACTCTTGTGGAGTATCTGCAATCATAGAGTTGTCTAGTTCTACGATTCCCTTCATTTTCTTCTTTCTTATTCTCTTTGTTCCTGGTTTCACTTGATTATTATCACAAGAAGTGTATTTGGCATGGGCAGGAAAGAAAGAGAAACACAACATCCTCCAGCAACAACACCTTCCTGTACTTAAGCTCTTGATTGTTTCAAAACAAAAAGCACCAAAACAAGTCCAGAGGAACAGAAAATGTTTGATTTGTTTGTTAGAGCCAGAAGCTATGCTTTTTTGCCAAAACAAAATTACACATCTATGTTGCTAAGCCAAAGGAAAACTCAGCTAGAATAGGAGGAATGTCCAGATTTACTGGTAAGACCATAACTGCTCTACAAATATGAATTATCACCAAACCATTTAGAGCTGATTTGATATATGACCTAATAATTGATCTTGAATTCCAAGGAATGGTATAAAAATCAGTCATGTCTGGAAGGGGATTGGCTCTTTTGTTTTCTGTGTCACCTTTGTGAACATGTTGTATGTACATCATAACCAAAGGACGAATGAATTTTCTTCATGTCACAGGGCAGAAAATAAGAAAGATAGAAAGAAAAAAAAAATCCATGAAAGATCCCAGACAGTGTTCATGCTGTACCATGCTTTCTCAACAGTGCCTTTTGTAAAATTGCCTTAAACAGGCAAACTTCTTGAAAAGTTGAAGTTGGACAAAAGGAAATACTACGATCATAGATAGCTGCAGTCACACAGCAGGCATGTAGCAGTGGAGTTTGCAGCTGTTTCTTTCTCTGGAGTAAGACATGCAGCACTAAAAACAGCAATCAGCTTTTAGCAAAGATGCCACAGAGCAGAAGGTTTATCAAAGGGACAGACTAGCTGCAGAGAATTTCCCATCCCACCACCCTTTTTCAAAGACACATAGAAGTATCTAGTGAATCAGAGATTACATTCCCATAGAGCTTCTTATGACAAGTGCTGTCAAAAATACATGGAAATATATCCTCTTTGATTTAGCTTCATGCTGGTTTGCTGGGGTTTTTTGAAAGGTCTTTACTTGTGGGGTTTTTGGGTGTTTGTTTGGTGGGTTGCTTTTTTTTTTTTTAAAGAAAGAACCCCTTTACTGATAAGCTTCAGCTAAAAAACTGTGGGAGTAAAGACATAGATTCCTCCAGATGTAGCTGTGTCTGGTACAGAAGATGAATAACTGAAACCAGAAATAAAATACAAATACTGCCATTTAAATTATTTTTCCTCTGACATAAGCACAGAAAAAAACCAGTTAGATAAATCAGTCCTTGAAATTAAGTTTTACATACAGTCTTTCATAAAAATTTGTCCTTTCCCTTCTCCTAACAACAGCAACAACAATTAGCTCTTTGACCACACTTGGCAGAATTTGTCAAAATTAAAATCCACTGTTTACTACACTTCCTGCCGGGAGATGCTGCAAGTTAAAAAAAAAAAAAGCAAAACAAAACCAAAATCAAAACCAAACCAAGCCAAACCAAAAAACCCAAACTCATCCCAAATCAAACAAAAAAAAAAAAAAACCAAAAAAAAAAAACCAGACAAAAACCCACAAACAACCAAACAAAAAACCCAAACCCAGAATAACAAGAAAAAATTAAAGGAAAGAGGTTGTTTCTCACCTGTCTGTACTTAGAAACCACGCTCTAGAAGGACAATATTGACTTACTCTGGAATTTTTTAAAAGAACAACACACAGTTAATCAAAGTGGCTGTCCCAGGCCTGAACTGTAAAAATTCTTTGTGTGGGAGCTGCTGGCATTTCCAGCCCACAATGGGAAGGGAGCTTTCTATCATCTATCTTCTACCTTTACATGGTTTTGATGACTTCTCTTGCCAGGACAGCTGCTGGTGAACTAAAAAATACATCTGTACATCCAAGTGCAAGTGGGATGAGGTCCCACAAAAATCACCATTTTATTTGTTTCTTAATCATTTGTGATTTTATCACAATCAAGAATCATTTATTCATTTTTCTGTTTAAAGAAGTGCCCATCCAATGCCTTAGGAAAATGTGCAAAAAACTTGAAACAATCCCATCAGTGTTTTCTGAGGACTAACCAAGCAGCTGGTCTGAACAGAAAGAGCTTTCACCGGGATCCTGATTGCTCCCAAAGCAGCTCTTTGCCTCCCACAAAGGTGCATTTCAGCAGACCTGCTGGAAGTCTTATGTGACACATAGATTCCCCAGGCAAGTCAGTCTCTAAAATCTGCTTTTAGTTCCTCTGGCAGCTTTACTACTCCAGAGATTTCTGAGTTTCTGTTCTTTGCTCTCATGCAGAGACGTACGGTGGTCAGGATAAACACATGCAAAAACAGACCAATGGCACATTTCAATGCGGAAGTGAAGATGAGCAGAAAGGGCCTTAAAAGGTAGATATTTTTAGGAGATAGGAAGGCACAGGTGTCCTTTTGTAATAAGTAAGAAAATAACTTCCTTAAAACATGCTTTTGCCTTCAATCTGCCAATCAGCATGCATGGGAATTAAACATCTGGAGCTATGGTGTGTCTGAAGTTTGAAGTTTATTTCAAAAGAAACTGACTTTTAAAAGTTCATCCCCTTGTGTGTGATTTGAGTGCCTTCTGAAAAATAAGCAATAAGACAGCTGAGGACAAGTTGGCTTCTCTTTGCTGGAGAGGATTATCCATGTGTTTTGAGGTTCACACAGGGATAGAAGTCATTTGTGTCTTCACATTGTAAAAGCCAAGTCAGTCCTAATTGTAATATTGATTTAGCAGCAGATTTCCTTATCATAATATTCAACACTTATATTGATATAAGCTTAGTAATAATAGTTTGGTGGAATGGAATTTAGATCCAGATTTAATTTCCCTGAATGTAGGTGTCTAAAGAAAAGATAAATACATACATTTCCTATGTACTTAACAGAGATTTAATCAATACAGCCCACGAAGCCTGGGGAGCAAATCAAAGGTCCAGCCTTTAAAAGTCTACCTAAGCTAAGAGTGAGCCGAATTGCTCTCCAGGATCTTCAGTTTGTCCTCATCTACAGCCTCCTCCAGAACTGCTAGGGGACCACAGGATGTTCTCGTCCCACTTTTCAGCAATGCCCTTGCATATGAACACAAAATCCCTTACTGGAAACTCCTTTCTTTATATCCTTGGTGTAGTGAGATGGGGTCAAGGCTACTGGTAAAATACAAAGTTAGAGGCAGCCTGACTTCAGAGCAGCGGCCTTTCAGTTTAAGGGGCTACCTTCCAACACTTAACTCCCTATTTAGGTCTCAAATGAAATTAGTGATACTTTCAGAGGGCCTGAGTATGTCATTTCCAGGTGAAGTCAGCATTCTCACAGGACAGGGGAAGTTTTAGAATTTGTTTGGGCAGCAAGCCTAACTTTAAAAGATGTAGCCATAGTCATTTAAAATTTAAAAGAATGGTATTTGGGAGTCATACTGACACCCAATGGTGTGAAATCAGACAAAGGGAAATTTTCAACACTACAAAACTGCATCAAATTTATAATCAGAGCAATATTCTAAAAAAGGTAAAGATTCCTGTGCAAGAATCAATAACCTATTTCAGGAATAAAGAGATATAATAAGAGTTTTACATAAATTGAAGGAATGGTAATGGATGAGAAAATTCATGAGAAAACTTTAAACCTCGGAGATTTCATTCCAGCAGCACCTAATATTCAGCATGCTGATGTCTGGGCACTCAATGCCCTGCATAACCTCAGCAAGTGAACTTCAGGACAGCCTTGGGATTGTTTTTGTGCTATGGCAAAGACAAGACTGGAGAAGAATTTCGTGTCTGGGGCAGAGGAAACAGTAGTATACAAATGTGGACAGAGAGGAAGGAAGTGCATGGAAAAGAAAATATATGGCTATGAGGTTTTCCAAAATTATATTTGTGGTTCTACATGTAGATGAAGAATCACACCACAAGCCTCTCATTATTATCTTAAACAACTCTGAAATATATATCACCCCACCTATCAAGATTGCTATTAATAGTGCACAAAAATGGTCTGGAGATCCTCTGTTCATACTTACATGCACATACAACACGTGAACACACACATGCAAATATTACTTACAGTTAGAGGTGTATTTAATTTGGTTCTTCTCTTGTTCTGGTATAAACAAAAATTACCTGGTAAAGTCAGTGGAGATCTAAGTGTCAATGGGATGAGAATAAAGGGGGGGGTTATTCCATGGTTTGGGGATTTTTGGGTCTTCCTTCCTTCCTTCCATCCTTCCTTCCTTCCTTCCTTCCTGCCTTCCTGCCTTTTCCTGTTGTGAAGCTGAACCTAAATGCTGCAAAAATTTGTGGTTTGAAAAATAAAAATTAAAAACTAGTTCTAACATATAATTTTTCTTTTCCTTCTGCCATGTAGTAAATGTTGTCAAATGTACTGTGATCTTAACTTCAGTCTACCTTATGATGGTACAATTTATTATTTACTCAATTCTATAAAAGCAAGTAGAGTTAATCAGAATCACATTGGTGTAAATAAGAGGAGAATCTGATTTTGAAAGGTAACCTCTTGCTGTCTGTTACATAGCTGTCAAAATGGATGAAAAAATCCTGTTATGTTCCTCCAGACCATGTATCTTTAAAAGCAGAACTGTCAGTGATTGATGGAGTTCAAATGAAAGATACAACAATTATAATGCTGCTACATATGTGAACATCTCTCTGTACATGAATGTCATTTAGGCACAAATGTTGTAAGTTGACCCAAGCAGGTTTCTTCTGCCAAAAAAACAACAAAACAACCCAAAAAAAAAAAAAAAAAAAAAAACAAAACCAGAACCCCCCTCAAAACCACAAACAAACAAACAAACAAACATTGGATGTAAAATATATTTAAATAAAAAATAAAGTAGGTATCTATTAGAGATTGTAACAGTTTTAAAAACTCAGTGGGGAAATTAAGATCATTAAGATCATTTGCTCTACCCCCTTTTGATAGTGTCCTATTACTAGGACAGATACTTCACATTGAATTAAAAAAAAGAATTTCTGGGAAAAAGGAGAATTTGATTACTGCCTCAAGGGGTACATAAAATAAAAAGTGAAAATAAAAAACAAACAAACACCCCCCCCCAAAAAAAAAAAAAAAAAACAACAACACAACAAAAACCCAAAAAATCCTCAAAAAAAAACCAAGTCAGAAAAAGTTTCTGAAGTATTTGAAGGAGATTTTATCTAGCAGTTTAGGAACTTACCCAGGATGACATAGACTCAAGTTTGATCTGCTCTCCCTCTAAGGTGTTTTGAGTCTACATAATTCAAAAGAAGGACTTCATGAACAGTCCTTCCTCAGTACTTTTATGGCATAAGCTGACACAGGACATGTTCAGTACTTCTTGCCTTTAGACAAGCCATATAAATAGTGTTTAAAACTTTAGCCAGAAATTTTGTTGGAGCGGAACTTGTAATGAAAGTAAAAAAACCTAATTTTATATAAATTTATTTAAATTTTCACTCACTCCTTGCATTCTATGCAATGTGACAAATGATGGAATGACTGCCTCTGAATATTTTCCAAGTTGATGGCTAAGATATTCTTCAGTGCTAGAGATCAGTGACAACATTGTCTCTAGCTTTTTGACCTTCAAGGGAATTAGTTAAGCCTTTCTTACAGTGTAACTTGTTATTCATTTTGCACAGGTAAACAAGACTGGAGGTGAGGGAGTATGTGAAATTGGTAAGGGCACCCAAAGAAAAATTGAATTTAAAAGCAAAGGGAAAAAGATGGAATAGAAATCAAACAGCATAGGCAAAATTTGTACCCCATTCTTCCTTTCTACACCCATCCTTATCTGTCACAAAGCAAACAAACAGACTTTCAGAAAGATGGAGCAAAAGGCAGGGCTGACAGTTCTGCAGCCAGCTCAACAGCAGCAGTCTTTACAGGGTGCCATCTGCAGCACAAAAACCAAGCTGCGTTTCACTTTTAAGCCCTCTTATGGAAACAACTCGAAACTAGTAATGATTGATGCGTCTTTTATCAAACACACATAGCTAATCCAGTAACTCGATCTTTCACATTTATGTGGCATTTTCAAGCTAATGAACAACAATTAAAGCTGGACACTGGGACATTCCCTTTTTTATCATAATTCACTAAGGGCTGGAGCTTCAGTCATTGCATCTTCTAAAGCTTTACAATATTTTTCTATGACTATAATAAAGCTTTTTATTCTGCAGATTTTAAGACTGTGGTAGAAGTTTTTTTGTTGCTATTGTTCACAGCTGAAGGAGAAGGTTATTTGTTTTACTAAGATAAGGTTTCTAAAACATCCTGCTTTAAAAAATAGAGTAAAACCAGATGACGTTTTCTCTCTTTTTCTAGTTATCTATTATTTTCTAAAGAAACTGAAATGCCATCTTGCCTCCTGGATAAATTATCTCTTTGTTTAAAACACAGGCAAAAAGTCTCTAAGATATAAATAAAGGTCAGCTGAAGATGTTCAGTTTAGTACAGGCATTGCTAAACACAAAGTTGTTTTGCTGGACTTTTTATTTTCCTTTTCTTTCATTGAACACTCTCATTACTTTCACACTGTGCTGGTTTGCAGTAAAATCAGCTGGGCCAGAGCCTGGGCCCAAGTACTAGCACTGCAGCTGCCCTTCCTGTTAGTCCTTAGCACAGCTCTGTCCTCTGTGAGCTTAGTCCATCTCAAACAATGCCCACCTACAGACAAGGCTCAAACACCATTCCCAATATCAGTTTGTTTGCAGTTATATTATGTGTTAGAGCATCTTGCCATTGGCTATGAACTATACTGTGCTGACTTAGTACAGACGGAATATTATTGTCAGACCAAAATTTCATTCATTTCATCCACCACTTGACCTTTCTTTTGAGCAACACCAAAATGAAGATTAAAACTAGAAATTATTTCATTTATAGTCATACACTGTATTGAAGATATGATTTCAAATTTCTTCAATGACAGATAATTATGGGGCAGCCCTGGGTGTTTGTACAGATCGGGGAAGAGATGATGGAGAACAGTGCCACAGAAAGGGACCTAGGAGTCCTGGTTGATGGCAGGTTGAACATGAGTCAGCAGTGCCCTGGCAGCCAGGAGGGCCAACCCTGTCCTGGGGTGCATCAGGCACAGCATCACCAGCCAGGCAAGGGAGGGGATTGTCCCGCTCTGCTCTGCACTTGGGCAGCCTCACCTCGAGTCCTGGGGGCAGTTTTGGGTGCCACAATACAAGAAAGACATTAACTGTTAGAGAGTGTCCTGAGGAGGGCAACAAGGACGGTGAAGAGTCTGGAGGGGAAGCGGTATGAGGAGCGGCTGAGGTCACTGGGTCTGATCAGCCTGGAGGAGATTGAGGGGAGACCTCATTGCAGTTACAACTTCCTCATGAGAGGAAAGAGGAGGGGCAGTCACTGATCTCCTCTCTGTGGTGACCAGTGACAGGACCTGAGGGAATGGCCTGAAGTTGTGTCAGGGGAGGTTTAGGCTCGATATTGGAAAACATTCACCCAGAGGGTGGCTGGGCCCTGGAATAGGCTTCCCAGGGGAGTAGTCACAGCACCAAGCCTGACAGAGTTCAAGAAGCGTTTGGACAATGCTCTCAGGCACATGGTGTGACTCTTGGGGATGGTGCTGTGCAGGGCCAAGAGGTGGACTTGATGTTTGTGGGTCCCTTCCAGCTCAGCATATTCTATCATTCTGTATCTAAGCTTTCAATATTATAAGAAACTTTTCTCCGGGGTTCAATGAACCCCATTGTTGTGGGTTAACCCCAGCCAGCAGCCAAGCCCCACACAGCCACACTCTCACTCCCCACCAGCAAAATCAAAGAGAGCATTGGAAGGGTAAAAGCCAGAAAACTCATGGCTTGAGATAAACAGTGCTTAATAGCGGAAGCAAGAGCTGCACACACAAGCAAAGCAAAATGAGGTATGGGAGGGTAGGTGTTCAGCTGTGTCCACGAGAGCCGGGCTCCATCCCATGTAATGGGTGCTTGGGAGAACAAACGCCATCACTCCAAACGGTCCCACTTCCTTCTTCTTTCCCCCATTTTATATACTGAGCATGATGTCACATGGTCTGGAATATCCCTCTGGTCAGTTTGGGTCACCTGTCCTGGCTGCATCTCCTCATGATCTCCCATACGCCGCTAGCCTCCTTGCTAGTGTGGCAGTGTGAAGAGAGAAAAGGCCTTGGCTCTTTGAAAGCCCTGCCCAGCAATAACAAAAACGTCTGCATTATCAGCCCTGTGTTCAGCAGAAATCCGAAACACAGCCCCATACTTGACACTGAAGAAAATTACCCCAGCCAAAACCAGCACACCCATGAACAAAGAGGACCAGGAATTTCCACCTGAACATAACAAAGAACCTTCCTGTGAGGGTGATGGAGCACTTGTGCAGGTTCCCCAGAGACTCTGGCAATATCTCTTTCCCTGGAGAACTCCAAAACACAATCCTGGTGATGTACTTTAGGGAACCATGCTTGAGCAGGGAAGTTGGGCTAGACTGACCTACAGTGTTCCCTTTTAATCTTAAGCATCCTGTGATTTTGTGACCATCATCTCAGATGGAATAGATGTGTACCACAAGTTTTAGCCTTTGAAGAGAGTTTTTTTAAGAGACCAAACCAAAATCTTCCACCTTCTTTTTACGTTGTAATTCCAGTTTGAGAAGGACATGCCTTTGAATCAGCAGCATAACTAACAGCTCTCAAGCATAAATCTCACATTGAATTCTTTTCTAGGGTGAGGTATTATTAGGCAACAGGACATGTCTTCTTCCCCCTTTTCTTTCTTAGAGATATAAAAAGCCTCTTATTGCTACCCAAAAGTCCAATATATGTTATGACTTGACATAAAAGCTTAGTGAATTAAACGTAAACTTCATACATGGAAAATAAAAATACTGATTTTTTTTTTTATTTATAAAGAAAAAATTTTGAATTCCAGATAAAGGAAAAAAATATTAATTTAAGGAAATTAAAGAAATATAGGACACAAGTTTTAATCACTGCCAAGGTTTTGAGGTTTTGCGCAAGCACATGGAAACTAATTACAATCCACTGAAATAAACTAACTACAACAGAATCAAGATTCCAATCAGGTATCTTTAACATCTCTTAAGTTTGAGTAGGATAAAATAAACTCACATTAATGGATTAATGCACTACATTATGTAAGTAAGATTAGATATGTAGATAAATAGTATGTTGTCCCTAGATTACACAATTACTCAAAGAGAAAATCCAGATTACATATAAACAAATACTCAAACGAAAGCTGAGCTGCAGCCTCTGAAATAATTTTCAGTGAGACAGATTTATAAAACTATTTATATGTCTAAAATGAAGTGCTTTGGTGGATATTTGAAGACTTTGGCCTTCTTATAAGTGTGATTTGAGAATAATGCTGCTTTAAAAAATTCTGGGTAGCTAGAAACCTGCATTATTTAGAAGTCTAAATATATAAAAATCCCAAATTATTTCAGTATTGCATGAACTTTGACGTTTTCTTTACATGCAGATTGCTGCTGCTTATTTTCCCCAATAAGGTAGATCACATAGCCAAGGTCACAGAATTGAAGAATGTAGTATTCCTATTTGTCCAGGTGAGACTCAGACCCATCTTTTCTTTCCCTTTCCCTTTCATCCAGAAGGAAGAGGTCTCAAAGGACTGTAGTGCCAGGTCAAGAGTTAAGAGCAATATCTTTAGATCCTTTCTTCTGCTAAGGCATCAGAAGTCGCTTTTGAGTACTCTCTTTTTTTCTCTCTACACAAACTCCTGGTGAGAATTTCACTTCCTTTGGGGCACTATTAGTTATGCTGCTTTCTAGGCTTTGAGAAAACTTATTCACTGTTCTGCCTGCCTGATTCTAGTCCTGAGGTTTAAACTGAGTGGTATAACTTGTTTGTCTCAATATTTAAATCGAATTAGAAGAGAAATATTCTCTAGTATTATATTAGATAGGTGCCTAATGCGATACTAAAACTCTTTTTATGTGCACTTATTTGGTAACATCTGCCTTATACTATGTTGAAGTTATTATTTCCTGGTGGGGATATTAAAGGAAAATAATGTCACAGACACTTTTCTAAGGTTTTTTGGGGTGTGTTTTTGTTTGTTTTGAGATGTCCAGTTGAAAACCAGTCAGAAAGAAAGAAAAAAAGAATGAAAACGATCAAAGGAACAAATTACATACTACCCTTATGAAATTTAACAATTAACAAAAAAATTTTAGAATGAAAATGTTAATAAGAACAGCTTTCTTTTCTTCCAATACACAGAATTACCTACCCTGAAGAACAACATTTGTTTTTCGCAAGGCACGCTCATTTTGCTTGCAGTGATTTGTGCAAAATAAATAACTTTCTGAGTAAAGCACAGTATTAAATTGCTGCAGTACAAGCCTGGTTTCTCTTTCTATGGTGGCTTTCCATCTATCCAGCAAGTTCAGAGGCTTTCTCTCCTTACCTTCAGTTTATGCAACAACTGGATCTCAAAATACATATGACTGTCCTCAGCACATATCTATATTAGTCAATAGGAAAATATACAGAATTAAAGTGACACATTTTATATGTATTTACTAATTCATGATTCACGTGTGTTCAGAGACTACAGAAAAAAAGGGTTGGAGAATATATATACTGAATAAAGTGGAAATATCAACCAGAGGGATTTTTAAAAGGACCTCCTGCTAGGTATGAGATACAGTAAGGAATAAGCCTGGAAGTGATTGTCTGAAGTGTAACAATTGTGCCATGGCCAGATGTGAGCTAGAAGCTGAGCCTACAATTCTGAGAAGGGTGATTTCTTGAAAGCAATGGGCTAAAAAGACTACCTCTGCAGAATGGTTCTTAAAGGTTGTGTTCAGGGAAACACTCAAATACAAAGAGAAGGGTACTGTCATCTATACATAAGGTGATCATCATGTGCAGAAGATGTAAAAATAATTAAAAAATGAAAAAAAAAAAAAAAATCAAGCTGTATCTTGTAAAAGCTGTGCCAAAAAATAGATGTGCTATATTTAAGCATCTTCAGAGATATTTCTAGGAGTATTAATGTGAGACAAATTTAGGTAAGTATTTGGCTTCAGCCTTTTTCCTCCCTCAGAGATCTTGACTTCTAGACAATAAGCTAACTGGAAAATCACACTGGTCTTTGTTCAGTGTGTGATATCTAAGTCTCACTCTTGTAACAAATTCTAATTCTTCTAATTTGAATTGTTTTACATTTATAAATGTTTCAACAAGAGGAGACAAGTAAAGCAAGAAAAAAAGGCAAAATAGCTGGAGTTCATTGTAGAATAACCACTCATAAAGAGGTTTTCCCCAAGCCTAGATAAAAATGGAGGGAAGCACTAAAGATCATTTGTCTGCATTGTGGCTTGGATATTTTCCTCAGAGTGGAGAGGTATTTTCAAAATATTCCGATTTGTTTGAGATGGCCTGTGATCTGTGCTTTGCATGGTATACTGTTTGCAGATGCATGATAAGTATATTCAATGGTAAATTTTGATTTGAAATTTTTCTGGTCACCCCTAAGCTTTACCAGTGTACTTGGACTGTGAGCTCTGTGATTTCAGACAAACAGTGAACCAAAAGGAGATCTAGGAATAAGGCAGGAGCTTTAGAGGTTTTGTGAAGCTTCAAAAATAAGAAATCTTGGATTGTTACCACAAAGTCACATACACCTGAACATAAGCTAAAATGTTCACAGTTTCCCTTTCTCCTTGCCTCTTAGAACAGCTTCATCTCTTGTGCTTGACAAAGGTCCATCATAGATGGTCTGTCTCTGACAATAATTTAGTATTGGGTCTCCCGCAAATACAAAGCCATTCATCTTCACACCTTATTATGACTTTCCAATTAATTATCAATGTTCATAGGATTATTCTTATTTGAAAGGGTGTGTTTTTATCTGTCAGTATAAACATCTTTTTAAGTATAAACTGAAGTTAGATATTAATAAATATTATCCTATGATCTTTTGTCCTTTTAGCAGTTCTGCAAGACATTTTATAATCATTCTGTCTGTTTCCTAGGAAATGATAAGAAAACATGTAATGTTTGCCTTCAATATTATGAAAACCCAGAAAGGAATCAAAAAATTCCAAGAAAGCCCCATGAGGTTTGCTGATTTCCAAGTAAAAGCAAATTATTAAATGAAATTTAAACTAACTTACAGTAAAGCAGGATCAGACAATGTGCGTAACATTTCAAGGTCAAAAGGCAGTTGATTCTTTGAGACAGTAACTCTCAGAGCAGGGAGCAAGTTTTTTTTTTTTTAATTGCAAAACCTTTGTGTACTCTTTTGCATTCTTTACAAGTTTTAATTACGGCAGTTTGCTGGTGGCTGCCCAAAGTAAATACATGTGGATATAACACTCTGTCTCTTAAGAAATGTCTGTGGTATACAGTGTTTAAATTTTTATGCCTTTGTGACTCTATGTATCCTTTATTTCATCACTCCCTCGGTGGTGTAGCTTATTTTCCAAGTTAAACAAAGGCTTTGGCAGAGAAGCTACAAAGTGTTCTAATCTCCTGACCCTCACATTGACAGTTCAATATATTTTAGAACAACTAAAGATATGGAAGTGGAATTATGAAACAAGCAGGCACTTTAGAAGAATGTGCTATAAATTTATAGCTTTACTGCGTAGTGGAACTGCTGTAGTTTTAAAAGAGCAAGGACATACATCTGGAAAATAAAACATAATGGTAGTGGCTCACTGGAACAAAAAGATAAAAAGATCTGTCAAATAAAATTGTACAGAATATGTGAGATTATTGGTTTCGTTGGGATTTATTAATTTGATAAATTTCAATTCTTATTTGCTAAATGAGGGTGGGGGAAACTGCCACGCAGGCTGATGACTTGCAAACGCTTTATAACACGTCCTGGTTTTATTTTTCACCTCTGTCTAAAATTCATGCAGTTAGCTAGGGAAAGGTTCTCTCCCTTCAGCAGGCAGGTTCTTGCAGTAACTCAAAGCACACATACTCAAGCATTAAATGTCACCACATTGCCATCTTACTGTGAGTGACTGGAATTTACGTCCTATTGTTAGTGGTGCTGAAAATTGCTACTAGATACTAGAGAGTTCATAATGTGTTGTCTAAACTGAAAACATTTTCAGGGACTGAACTGACCTTTTAGAAAACTGCACTTTCATTCTTAAAGTGCTGGACTATTGCAATATTTCATTTAAAAGGTTATTTAAAATTTTTTCATCTTTTTCTGGAAAAGGGTAAGGATTATTGTGTGAAAGAAGTATCTTCATATAACTCTTCTGTGTCAAAAACCAGGGAATAATACCACTCATTACTCTAAAGTTGCTTCAAGAAAACGAGGCAGAAAAGACCACGGCTGCTATTCTCCCTGAGAAATGAGCAGATAATTGTAATTAATATTTAATACTTGCTTTCTAGTTCTAACTGATAGTTATCAGAGATAAAGTGGATTTTTTTCTATGAACATTCTGAGAAAAGATGAGAAGAAGAAAATATTTTTCTTCTATATTATTGACTTGGAACTGAGGTACAGAGAAATGATGAGCTGCTCACAGTCAGTCAGAAAAATCTGCAACAAAATGTGTACTACTGCAGTACCAGTTAAATGTCCCAACAAAAAATATCTTCCCCACCAATTTGGCTGAAAAGGGATTGATTGCTTGTAGAGCCTAACCATAATACAGCAACTGTGCATTTAAAAGAAGGAAAAAGAAATTGAACCAGATTGCAGAGTTGCCAGCCCGAGGAGTGCTGACCACAAACAGCCTTTCCCCCTACAATTTATCAGAGGAAGGGAAAAGAAGTATTAAAGATAGGATTAATCCTCTTTAGAGGGGAGAATGTGGGAAATGATTACTGCAAGAACTGGTTGCTGTAGTGCTAAGGGATCAGATTTTAGAAAAAAATAACAGCCTGCTTCCAAATGATAAATGAATATGTGAGCTTCACTGATGGCACACATGACTGTTTTTAGACTTAGAAGAAGTGACAGAGGAAGATGAGCAGTGATGTAAGTGGCAGGGTAAGTGTATTAAAGGCATAGCATAAGAGAAACGAGCTGACATAAAGACCAGTGACCGTAAGGAGAGGTGATAAAAAAAAGAGGGGGGAATATATTAAGGAAATGAGTTAACTGTTCACGTTCTGAATCTTGTATAACTCAGGTCAATGAAGAAAACCGTACTATTCCAGGAAATAAGTGGACAAATGTGGAATTAAGAACAGAAAGAAAGAAATACAGAAGTTTTAACTGTATGTTTTGCAGACATCATCTTAGAAAAGTTGATATGTACTTGATACTTTTTTCAGGATCCCAAGCATGAACTTTAAATGGGTATTTGGCATTTCCAGGAGGCTCAAACACACGTGGTTAAGTAAATGACAGTGTACATGACAGTGTAAGGCACAGCCCAGCCATTAATTACTGGCCTAGCTAGGTTGCCAAATAATGCAGATTACATGCAGATTTTTCCTTTTAATTTTAAAATAAATTGTGTTGTCTTGAAGTGGGCTGGGTTAGGAGTGCACATACATTAGCGGAGGATCAGCTGCTGAATGTAATTTTTTAAGCTGGTATAGCTTATGTATTTTAGCCACAAATCTCAAACAAAAATGAAATAAATAAAATGAAATTAAGCTTTTAGGAACTACTGCAGAATTATTGGACCAACATAAAATATTTTCTTCTAAAGTAATACCTATCATATTTCAGAAGAGAATAGGAGACCAAGGACCACTTAAAAACTGGGCCATCCTTTTTTGGAGGCAGGAAGACAATGCACAAAGATGCTCCATTGTTGCAAGCTTCTTGAAGCAGTGAGCAGTGCAACTGAGGTTTTACTTATTTTTGTAACTTCTACAGAGGCTGAAACAGCTGCCAGTAGATCCTGAGGGAGAAAACAGAAGCTCAGTCCACACTTTAACCGTAGCACTGGCACAAACAGGAAGCTGCTTCTGAAAGATGATTCACCTGCTAACTAAACAGCCACTCAGATCTTTGTAGGAGTTGAAGCTGTTCTTACCGTACAAGCATGAGTTTTTCAGGAACAGACCATGGGGAAGTAATTCTTTGGCCCTCCTATTGCTGTGCAGTTGTCACAGCTGCTTACATCTTCTCTGCCTAAGTGTAGAATATTTACAGAATCACAGAATAGTGTGGGTTGAAAGGGACCTTTAAATGCCACCTGGTCCAACCCCACTGCAATGAACAGGGACATCTGCAGCTACATCAGATTGCTCAGAGCCTGGTGTAACCCAGCCTTGAATGTTTTCAGGGACGGGGCACCTACTATCTCTATGAGCACCCTATTATTCTTTTGCATCTCTTTTTAACTCACTTTTCATAGGTATTAATGACTGTGCATAACTTAAAAAAATGGAATAGTCAACCTAAAATATCTTTTTTGTTGATGAAGTTGAATTAGAGATGAATAAAAAAAAAATTCTGCTAAGAAATTATGTGCATCACAATAGGGTAGTACAGCGATGTTCACTTAAAAAGTCGAGAGCTATAAAAAGGTACCACTTTTTTTTTTCCTAAGAGACCTTTTATATAGCATTATAAATAGCTGTGGAAAGTAAGATGTCATGCAGCAGTAGCTATGGAGATAAATGTTTACATTTAATAGTCACTAATATATTTATATTACTGCATCAGGAGCATGCATCTTATGGTTGCTGTTTTACTCCCCCAGGTCAAATATGTTGCAGATGTTCAATGTATTAAATGATATGCACCACTATATTGAGCAAAAGCAAATGCAACTATAAGAGATATTTCAAAATAATAATTAAAAAAAAAACCCTCTGGAACTGCAATTACTTCCTATCCTGAGGAAAAAAGACAACTGGCAGTATGTTATCAATACTCTGAAAAATTTGGGATGGCAATCCTTGCACACTAATTTGACAGATTAAAAGAGATGTGAAGTTAGACGAGAAAACCAAGCTTTTTGAAAAGCAATCCATTTTTTCACTTGATATAGTAAAACACTGCTCTTTTCTACATACATACTGGTTTTGCAGTTTTTCTGAATAAAAACAATCTGGTTGGAAATTTTACTGTCTCCTTTTAAGAACATTCTATTATATTGAGATTTTGAATAGAACTTGTTAATAAATTTCCACCAAAATCTACTGAATGTGGAATGTGTGTTTTCCTTGATATTAACATTTTTTATCGGTAAATGTCAGATTGCTGCCTTTTTTTCTTTTTTCCCCTCCTTTTCTTTTAGGGAATGTACATAAAACATTTTCTTTCAGGTCAACATCACGGTAATACTTCCATCCACTGAAGCTCTTAATTTCCTCTTAAAAACTGTAGATTGCAGGATTCTGGGGTCTTTTGATGATGAGACTTCATCACTATGGTACAGTCATGAGAGAGCTTCCTGGAAAGATACGCTCTCTGTGAAGAGTCCCTAACACAGCAAGAAAGACTGTGATCAGAAATCAACAAAATTATCTATTTACTTATTATTATAGACTAGAACAAGCATAGGAATTTGAAGGACCAGATGAGAACAATCTTCCTCATTTCAAAGCTCATTGCAAATTTATAAGATGCTATGTTTTGTTCACACATATTTAAACATCACTGTGAAACTTGTGTCTGTCCTATTGGTAGTTATTTCAGCAGAGAGGAGTACCAAGCTATTTAGGGACAACAATTCTAATTTTCATTGATTTCACCAGGGACTCAGGCACCAAAATCCTATTCATTCAGGCACCTACGGACAGTTGTGAAACCAGCAACCGTTATTCATATTGTTGAGTGCTCACCCATTAATCAGGGTAAAACTCGAGAATTGAGAATGACATATTTGTCAGTCCTCCTCACTTCCCATAAACACTTTTGTTGATTTTCACTTATATGTACAATAAGAAATGAGTGTAACAGTGCACTTTACTGAATCAATACAGAGCATGATGATTTAAAGTGTCAGGATATAAGGCACAGATAAGAAAAAAACGGGAGGCAAGAATAGCAACATTACTGAGAAATGAAATAGAATCTGCTGAGAAAAATGGCATAAACACTTGGAATGACAGTAGAGAAAGTTTTGATAGAAATTTGGATAATAAAGGCAGTCAGGTAATTCACTGATGTAGCTACAGATCTCTTGGGCAGTTAGAGCAGATATGGCAGTACACTCAGCATGGTCTCTAAGAGCTTGGCTTTAATATTTATCAAAGGAAAAATAATTACCTTGATACTGATTTTGGAAGAAACTAAGCAAAAACTTAGGAGGATTTTTTTTTTTCAAGGAACTATAAATTGTTGGGAGGGAGGTCATGGGGAAAGAGTGTTTGTTTTTATTTAGTCCTTTTGTTTTTGTTTTTCTGCTAAGTAGCCTACATGGTTAGAGGCAGGTCTGTGTATAATGCAACGACTTGAGACAGGTATAAACTCAGCTGATATTGAGAGCATGCAGTATGTAGCAAACAAAAGACCTTCAGATTTGGTGTACTTATGAGACCTCTTAACAGAGAAAGTGCACTAGGTTTGATGTCAGAAAGTCTGACTACGAGGGAATGTGAAATTGTCAGTGGAACTTTGGCTGATATTTTATAGCACTGAGGAAATACACTAGGGAAACTGAAACAGTGGAAGAACTGACAATTAAAATTTATGCTGGTATAATCCATCCAGGGAAATAGGAAAAGAAGTAACCTAACAAGGAATATGAAAAATATTGATATATGCAAGAAAAAATGGGAAAAAAAACTTTTAAAGAAATATAAAAATTCTAGAAAGAAAAGGTAAAAAGTGGAAGTAGTAAAAACCAGGAGATGGAGGATAACTCTTATTTTTGCATGAAAACCATTTTACTTCCTAAATTTAGAAGCTTCATAAATTATATTAACAATAGTAATTGAAAGCAGATTTGCAGTGCACATGCCATAAACACTTGCTCTGGTTTAGACTGGGATAGATAGAATTCTGGGATTGATTTTTTTTTTTGTAGTAGCTGCTATGGGTCTGGTTTTGGATCTGAAACTGTTGATAACACAGATGTTTTCCTTACAGCTGAGCAGTGCTGACATAGAGACAAGGCCTTTTCTCACTCTCACCCCACCCCACCAGCAAGGAGGGTGGGAGTGCACAAGGAGCTGGGAACGAGCACAGCCAGGACAGGTGACCCAAAATGATCAAAAGAATACCAGATGGCATCATCCCATACCATATGGCAGCATGCTCAGGAATAAAAATTGGAATGTGGGGAGAGGTTTGTGAGGGCTACTGATGCTTGGGTACTGGCTGGGCATCAGTTGGCTAGTGGTGAACAATTGTATTTTTCTCACTTCTTTTTCTTGGCTTTGATATTTTTTGTGGGTTTTGTTTGTTTGTTTGTGGGATTTTTTGGGTTTTGTATTTTTGGTTTGTGGGATTTTTGGGGTTGGGGGAGAGTGATTTTATCTTCTTTGGTTTTTTGGGAGTTTTTTGGCTGGTTTTGTGGTAGCAGAGGGAAAGGTTGTGAGCGAGTAGTTATGTCATTTTTGGCTGTCTACCGCAGTTGAACCATGACAGTACTGAAGGTGTTGGATGGTAACAAGGAACAATCAGCCATAGTAAGACACAATAGAAGGGGCTTTCTTATTTCTTTTTTTGGCCACTATTTTCCCCATCTCTCCTACTCGCAAAAGCACTTCAACAAACAACTTCAGATTTTCTGTAGATAGTTGAAAAAGAAAAGTGGTGGGTTGAAAACACTAGTGTCAAATTCTGGCTTACTTAAACCATATAAACCTCTTCAATTTGAAGCCACTTATGGCCTAAATCTTCACAAATACGGGAATTGTCATTTCCTGAACATCACTGCAGATAAACTTTGGGTACCTGAAGTTTATACTAATCCATTAACCTTTATAATGACAGTCAGCCTGAGCTGACATTGTAATCAGTTGCCTAAAAGTATGTGGCTAGAAACAAGCTAGGAACCTTCTGTCATTCTTCCAGGCTTCCAGCTGCATCCTAGAAGGACACAGATTTCCTGCAGTCCTGTGTTGCTTCTGCCAAGATCATGCATGTCTCAAGTATCCTAGGGCATCTGGTACCATATTTGTGCACTCAAAGCACCCTTTGGCAAAACAGTTTATTTCAACAATTTTATATTAAAGCATGCTGAAAGATACAACAGTTAAAGAAAGAAATAATGATGTACATAATTAAACTGGGGTTTTTGATCAGTGCTTTCTAAAACCTAACTAGACATTTGTTATACTCGTAAGCTGTCTTGTTCCCAGTCTTCAGCTCATTTAATCAGATGTAGCTTAACTGTGTCTAATACCAAGTGTTACACAGTGATTTTTAAAATAAAAGATCTCAAATTCAGTTTGTAGAGTCTGGAGTCTGCCTATCAATTTCCTTGAAACCTTTTTATAGTGAAAAGAAATTTGGCAAAATTATTTTTTTATTTATCATTTAACAAAGTTAAAATTTTCAGGACTTGATTGTCATTACCATATTCTGTAGTTCATAGAAGCATGTCAACAGAGGATGGAAAGGCTGTGTAAAACCTTGTTTCTTGTATTTCTCTAGGGTTTCTGACTCAGAGCTGTAAAAACCCAGGAGCAAACTAGTAAACAGACAATGACTCAGCCATGACCATTCACTCCTCTTCTTGATCTGTTTTATTTCCTTTCAAAAGCAGTTTATTCCCTTTTGTTCCTGGTCAAAGATTTGATCATTCCCTGCACTTCTTTAGACACTTTTCTCTCTTTTCCTTACAAGAGGGATTAGTATGTCAGTGTCCCTTGCTCTCTGTTTCATACACCATGTCATAGGCTGCTCTCCCCAGTGTGGTAGAGAAAGGCTGTGGAAATACAGCCTTAGATCAATATCTAGAAGTCTGGTTACCTACTTCTTTATTTTTTGCCAAATTTAAATCATGTCCCATCTTCTTCTGTTGAATACTCCCTTAGTCTTATGAAAGAATGATTAAGACCATGAAAACAGGAGTTTTGTAATGGATACCTGTGAGAAATACCGGTGTATTTTAGGACAGCCACAACTCCCTCCCTTTCACCAAATAGTCAGAAGCCATCCAGAAATGGGTACCAGTCCAGAAGAGATTGTTTAAGCAATGTGTCTATTCAGAGCACTGCCTCAGCAACCCCAGCCTGTGGCTGCTGGCTGCTTCTGAAGTCAGTGTTCAACTCTGGCCCACAGGCACAGGGACACCACCTTATTTCCCCCAGCAATGCAAATGGCAGGTGCAACTGGCCACCCATTTGCCAATGTGTACTAGAGTTAGAGTAGTCCAAGGGATTTTGTAGTGAAATACATTCACACAGATGCTGCTCAAAAAACATTAAGGGATAATACTTCTTCATGGAAGGACAACTGTTAGAATATGAGATGCCCATTCTAGGATTTGCGGGCATCACTCTATTTAACCTCCATGGCAGATCAACTTGGCAGCTTTAGTTTAATCTCAGATATTTTACTGCTTTCCTAAATCTACCCAGTAAGGGTATAAGTATCCCTTACTGAAAAAAAGAATGAAGTCTGAAAAGCTCATAGGATTGGAATAGATTTACTGTAGAAACCAGATTTCTCATTTAAACAGAGGAAATGTTAAATGAGGAAAAGTTAAATATAGAAGCAATTAAAAGGAAATACCCTTGTTGTAATGCTAAAGATGACAACTAAAAGATTGTAAAAATGATTCCTAGGTCTTAAATATATTATGATTTTAATATTAAAATCTTTGCAGATTTTTTTCCTAAAAATCAAGCTGTAAAGGGCTGCATATTTTATATTCCTGACAAAATATATTTGCCTATTTCTCTTTGCCATTTTTTTCATGAATAATACCTGATTCTTTCTTATTTTTTAAATACTGCAAAGCATGCAGCTGATAGCAAGAAAAGTTTATTTAAAGCTAATGCTGTCTTGGTCACGTGAGTCCTGATATTTAAAGTATTTTAATCAATATGAAAGAATAACAGATGATAAGCTCTCCAAATACAATTATATTTACTGTATAAATCTTCTTTGATGCAAGTTAAGAAAAAAAAATACAGGGTTTCTCTTAGCAAACTAAGATTTTATCCTCAAGGTCTTCATTTATTTTCTAATCTCTCATTTCTATGACACCTCTTGCAACATAAAGCTTCTCTCCTTGTCTGTTTTCTAGCACAACTGTCCAGTCACCCATTCGGCCTTATAGGAATCCCACATTGACTGCAAATGTACAAAAAAAATAAAAATATTTGGAAATAAGGAAATCTTTCAGTTATCAACACCATTTCTCCACCACCACAAGGCTTATAGTATATTCAACAGTGTGCTGGTCAGTCTACTTTAAGTGACCGAGATCATGGAAACTCCTGTGCTTTGCTGGACTCAGTCACATAAACTACAAAATTTTGCTGTTAAGAAACATTATTTTGGATTATGTCTTCCAATGATTCTTTTTTTCCTACAAAAGCTTGTTTGTAGGTATTAATTTGAATTGGAGAAAATGGTTTATGTTGTTCTGCAGATAAGTGACCTTTAATGCCCCTAAAGAAAACCTATTGCATCATATATGGGATTTCTAAATGCAAATCGTACATGGCTAAAAAACACATCACTGGAAAGCACCCACTTCTGACTTTATCAGTGAAAGCTGGCCAGAAAGGATCAAGGAAAAGGAAAAGTTTGGGAGCTGAAATAAAAAGTGCGGGTGCCTTGAGGTTCAGTCTGGACTGGGCATAGATGGACGGTGACGAGAGATCTCTGAAGTCAGATCTTGGAACATGCGGTTTATTGCAAAGGCCGTGGGTACAGGGGCACTGCTTAGAGCTGCCAGACTCAGCTCGGAGCAGGCCCAGGAGAGCAAGAGAGTAAGCGGGTAAGTAAAGAGAGAGAGAGAGAGAGTAAGAGTAAGAGTGTGTAAGAGTGTGTGTGAAGTCCTGGTTACAATACAATAAATCATCTTCTGTACTGAATATTCTAATTGTCACTAACCAATCTAATACAAGATACAAATCCTATAGCATTTACATACAGCCTATAAGAGTTCTTATATTACCATAGAGTGTTACATCTTAACTTCTAAAAACTACTCTTTGGACCCCTTCTGCTGAGCTAGTAGGGTCTGCTCTGACCCTTGGACCTGCTTGCAAGCAGAGGATATTGTTCAATCAAGAGGGGATTACCTTCAGTCGGCCATACCATTGTTTTCCAGTTGTTCAGTAACTAAGATTTGGTATTTCAAAAGTGGCTTTCATTTCGATGTCGCCTGTAGTTTTCATATTCCCAAAATCTTTTGTCTGGCAATCATATTTATAAGGCTTTCCTGTTTCATCTTCCCCAACAAAAAAGAAACAGAACCAGCCAGTACTGTTGGATGGATGAAAAAGCAGGATAGTTGTTAGTTTAAAATCGATAGTATGTTCAGTCATGTGGTAAGTAGAATTCCACGTGGTTGAATGAGTTATTGATGCGGGAGTTTATTTGTTTTGCTGTATGCAAGGTATCACAAGCCAAACTTCAGTGGAGTGATTAATGTGGCTGAAAAAAATTCTTGTAGCATCAACTGGGAATCCTGTTTCAGGATGTTGTCTCTGTCTACTTATGATGGCAATGAAATGGTGTTAGCAAGAAGGACACTTAAATACCTTGTCTTTTCAGACTAACCACCAACAAGTGGGAATGAAAGAGAAGTTCTGTGAAAGGAGTCTCTACAGTGGGAACTTTGACTTAACCCTTTCATGCAAAATATATTTTTTAGTCCTTTTTTTTAATCTTCCCTGTAATACAAGGGTTTTAGAGTTATATGATACATGAAGAGTACTAGAAACTCAAGCGTTATGCTGGAGAATGCTTTCTGAGGCATCCAGATGCCAGTTTGAAATAGTGAAGAGAGTTTTGCCTTAAGTCTGGACTCTCTCAGAACGCATGTGGACAGGAGACAGAGCCTTCTTTTCTGAGAAGCTGGCAGTGCCCCCTTGTTACTAGTGTGGTTTGTGCTTTCAAGAGAGATGCAAGGGAACTAATTCTGAGCCTTTGTTCTGACTCAAGCAGACCGAAGTCTGTACTTAGACTCAGGTGAGGAGTGACTGTTGACCCCCTGTTCAGGTGACACAGAGTGGTTCACATTCCCATGGCTGAAGACCAGTCCGCTATACAGTGCACTGTACTGCATACCAACTAGCCCTTGGTCTCTCTGTGAGTGATATATGGTGCTCCCATGTCCCTTGAGCATATATAACTTTATTGCTAACATTAATCAAACATCATGAGCATAATATGGAGGATGATCAGAATGATATTTTGCAGCATGATTCCAACAGCATGTTGCATGTCTTTGGGTATTGTGCTCAAAAATGTCAGTTTTCTAAAAAGACACTGGAACAGGATGAGTTGGTGATGTAGTTTCCAAGAGGAACTAATAGAATTGGTTTAACATCATCCACACTTCCTGTAGAGAACAGATTCTCAGAGTCACAGTCTGATTCACTTGGAAGACATTACTTAATTTTCTCTAAAGGAGATCCCAAGAATGAAATATGGTGTGTTGTGTGGCTGCTCAGAGGACAGGGCCAACGTATATATCAGGGAGTCAAGTTATTTCACATTAATACACATTGAAAGAATATTCTGCACCTCGACTCTTGGACCCCCCCTAAAGAATTATCAGCTATTTGCACTTTTTTTTCTTTCTTTTTTTTTTTTTAATATGAGACAGAGGAAAAATTCCAGAATGGCTTTTTAAAATGAGTTAGGGCACTCACCTGCAATGTAGAAGGCAAAGATTCAAGTCCCAGATTTGCACTAGGCAGAGCAGAAATTTGAATTAAAGTGTCATATTGCCTACTAAGCGTTCAGCATCCTGCCCACTCTGTTTGTTTTCCTGAGGTTGATTCTCTATTTAGACTGGAAATTTTGGTTCTGCTTGTAAGGCAGACTTTCTAATATGTTTTTCATTAAAAGCAGTATAAAAAGCAGCTGCACAACACTTTGTAAAATACAGCATATTTTACACAAAAATTTTTCCAACTTATTCTTTGAGATACACTTAAATTATTCCTCCAAAACTTAAAAAAAAAATGCATGAAAGTTAATTTGATTTAGATTCAAATTTTAGTGAAATAATTGTCTTGCCCTTCCCCTTTACTGAGTCTATGAATAGCTAGGTCCACAGAAGCAGGATCTTAAAGGAAAAAATTTGACTTCTGTAGCAGCCACATATTTTACAGTCCATAAATAATTCTTTGTCTGTCTAGTGAACCACTATACACAGACTCACTAGAAAAAAATAGTATAAATTAATGCCATCCAGCAATGGAGAAATACATGAGATCCTATCAACTCCTCTTCTATTATCAGAAAAGCGTAACATATAACAGGAAAATGTGACACCAGTTTCAGAACTTCATGGTTGTTATTTACAGCATATTCTAAACTTTTCTGACAATTTTAGGATACTGCCTAAACAGAGGTTGGGAAGAAATGTGATGGAAAGAGGTATTCTGAGCCAACTATGACCCATTTTAAACTTCAGTATATTTTCCATGTGTGCTAGAAGGAAAAAAAAATGTTATTCCTACTCAAAACCACACCCAATTCAGCCAAACCGTTTCTAGGCTAATTAGTTAATCAATGAATTATTAATTCATTTAAGATTCATAATTTCTACAAAATTATAAACTGCTTTGTCTGTTTCCTTGTTGTTTACACCATTTAAGGACAGATCTTCAAGGAGAATGCAGTTACAGCCTCCATAAACTTCAATACATTTCATGAGGAAGGATAATGAAATCTATTTTTGGCAATTACTCTGAAAGAGTTCAGATTTCTGCCTCTCATTTCCTAATTTTGAGGACTTTCGTATGTCCTTTTCTCTTCGTAGCTTGTGATAGAATTTTCTAAACAAATATTTATAATGACAGAAATATATTCTATCATTGTTTAATGATTATTTTATTATTTTTCTCTAATATTAAGTAATTACTATAGTGATTTTTATCCTCTTCCTGACTAAAATTTGTCAAGTACTTGTTTGCAATACACTATACATTACAAAAAAAAAAAAGACTTTCTCCTGAATTAAGTTCATTCAATTCTAGTTCTTACCGGTCTTTAGTTTTAATTTTGACTTTCTTTTATGTCATTCCAATGGAAAGTGTTCATCAGAATTTCAAAGCTGTCATGAGCACTTAACAGCCAAAAGACAAAATCAGATCAGTCATTTACTTTGGTGACTATCAAGTTGATTTTTTCTGTTTCCCGTTACAAATTGTTCCTCAAATTTATGGGCACAATTTGCTAGTTAAAAATACAAGTAGCAATAATCATACTTGAGAAGGAGATTTTATATAAAAACTTCATATTCCTAAAATACCTATTTTTTATTCTGATACTTTTCCTATACATGTTCTGGAGAGAGATATGTTTAACAACAGCAAAGCATTTCTCCAATGATTACATTAAACCCCTGGTGAAACTGAGTGATTGTAGTGGTCCTTGATTTAAAGCCTGTAAATATATTTTGTCTATCCTTTACTGTCTACCACATATACGTCAAAGACCAGGCAGATACTAATTTAAGGGCTTTCTGGGTTTGTTTGTTTTTGTTTGGTTGAGGTGGTGGTGGTGTTCTTGTTGTTTCCCTCAAAATTTACATTCCAAGCACTTTCAAATTAGGCAACAAGATAGATACTTCACAGAAATAAATAAATCCCAATAACACTATATAATCTTTCAATCCTTTTTATTTTCTTGATACTAGCAGATCTCATTAGCAGAGTTTTCAACAATATGTGGACAAATGCAGGAATAAATTAACTTGCTCAGTGATGAGTCTCAAGTTATGCTAAGCACTACTAAGAATTTCTATCTTCTTGCTTTAATATCATTTATTGATTAGTCACCGACCACCTTCTTCCCACAACTGAAAGCATTTTGCAGAAGTGTAACCTATGATATTCTTTACATTGACCCATCATACATTGTGAGACATCACTGCTTGGACATGGAGTCCCAAGGCAGTACTTCACATCCTTTTTAGAGCACATATGATATTCCCCAAAATTTAAACACTTCCTCTTAAAACTTCCTCCTATCACTCAACAACTACAATAAAGTAGTTGAACCCTAAATATAAACACTATTGTAAACCAAATTAATAGATCACTGACTCACAAAATGGTTGAGGTTCGAAGGCAGCTCTGTTGGTCAGCTGGTCCAGCCTCTCTGCTCAAGTGGGGCTCTCTTGAGCCAGTTGCCTAGGCTCATATACAGACAGCATTTTAATATTTCCAAGGATGGAGAATCCATAACTTCCCTGGGAATCTTGTACCTTGGTCAAGGTTCTTGGTCACCCTCACAGAAGAAAAAAACTGTTTCATCATGTTCAGACTGAACCTCCTATGTCTGAGTTTGTGTCCAATGTTTCTTGTCTTGTCAATGGGCACCCTGTGAAAAGCCTGGGTCTGTCTTATTTAGACTCTCCCTTGAGACTCTCCCTGAACCTTATCTGCTCCAGGCTGAACAGTTCCAGCTCTCTCAACCTCTCCATGTCTCTTCTGTATTGGTGAGCCTAGGGCTGAACAAGTACTCCAAGTGTGGCCTGAACAGTGCTGAGGAGAGTGTTGGCAACTCTCCTTCTAACGAAGCCCAGAATCCCACTATCCTTCTTTGCATCCCAGGCACATTGCTGGCTTATGTTCAACTTGATGGCCACTAGGACCTCCAAGCCTTTTTTTGACATGCTGCTTTCAAGCTTGGTGGACCACAGCATGCATTTTTGCCTGGAATTATTTCTTCCTGTGATATAGGGCTCTGCACTTCTTGTTGAACTCCATGAAGATTGAGGACCTGTCAAGGACCCTCTGGACAGCAGCAGAAGCCCCTGTCAGATCCACCACTGTCTCCAGTTTTATATCATGCTCATCCCCATCTCGACTTCTTATTATCAAGCATTTCACTGGTTTGTTATTAGAGGAGTATGCTTGGTACTTTTATCACCATGTACATCAGTATTAATATATTAAATACATGAAGTTACTTTAATCTCTGTTTGGCTCTTTGAATTTGATGAGAGTGTATACACCTGGCAGATGATACAGTTCTGAGATTAGCAAATGGCTATATCTGTGTGGATGGTAAGTGGCTGCATACTCTGAATGCTGCTCAGATGCTGTTAATTAGCTTTGGTTTTGTAACAGCTCCCCTTACCTGCAAAATTTGCGTTGCAGCTTGTGGCTCTCATAATGTCTTCTTCAAATTTGACATAACGGTACATTTCAAGGACTCTGACTCAACCTTTGTATTTTACATCATAAACAAGAAACATCCCCACAACACATTCACAGAATAGTAGAGGGGCTGAGAGAAAGAGGAAAATAAATGGAAGCAATCTCTTGTTTTTAAACAACCCTAGGATTTGGAGGGGAAAAAAAAAATATTCCAATTAATAGGTGGAATAAGGCAAAAAAAAAAAAAAACTTTTATAATTATTGTACTAGTACTTCAAATTATCCATGTGTTTGGCATCATATTTTCAGATCAAGCAGAATCATCCATTGTAAATATAAAAAATAGCTCCCAAGGTAGTAGAAGTGAAAGAAAAAGAATAAATAAAACATCTTCCTAATTTATGATGCTTTCTACTGATGCTAACTTGTTTACATGTCACAATATAAGACTCTGAAATATTCAACATAAAAAGAGAAAGTAAATAATCTGGCATTGGGAACTCCTAAAGTATTCCAGTTAGGAAGGATTAGGAAACTTCGTACAGTCCTCCACAGTTCTTTCTTGACATCGTTATGTTGTGCAGATTTTCTGCCAGAGGACAATTTTTAAACTTGGCTTTTACCTCTTACCACTTACTTGGGCTATCATGGACAAAACATCCAAGCTACCTGTTGTTCACTTGGAACTCTGACATCCACTTTGTCAGCTGGCTATAAACACAAGGCTTGGGACCAGGGAAGAACAGAGGGGTCTCAACTACAGGATAGCAAAACAGACTTTGTAAGATGGAGATAATAGTAAAATTGGTACTTTCTACACAGGGTTTCCAAAGAAATGCGTAATCCTAGAATTAGTTTGTTGTCAATGATTACTGAAATTTGTTGGAGAGATTTTTTTATTGTTTGATTTTGTTATATTAAAGCAATCTGAATAACTGAAATCTTAACAACCATACAAATAATCAAACAAGTAAATAATTAGGAAACTTTCGTTTCAAGGATGAAAGATCCAGCTGATTTTGATTTTTAACCTTCTCCATATCTGACTTTAGAAAACTGCCACCGTGCTGTCCAGCTAGCACGCTGTCCCGGCACCGGGCAATTTTCCGCCTGCTCCAAGCAGGGAGGACAGAAACCGATCACGGCGTGGGAGGGCAGGCGAAGCACCTGCTCGGGTTCGCCTTGCCCACCCATGGCGAGGGTGCGCGCAGGAGGTAGGACAGAAGCGGAGGGACTTCTTCGTGGGAGGAGAGGGTTTATTGAAAAGAAAAATCCACGGAGAAAGCCAAAGACACGTGGCTTGCAGGGGGTCTTGTACCCCCACCATATGGGCGTGGAAAACACACAGTAACCAATGGAACATTAGCCAGAGGGTGTTACCAAGGCGAGGAGAAGGAATTACAGCAAATGGGAGAAGGGGTAGGCAGGGAGGAGTAACAAGGGCCAATTAACTACCAAAGTACATAGAACTCTCTGGAAAGACAACTAGATATGAGAAATAAGGGGAGGGGAGGGCTGCAGCAAATGTATTTTTCACAGCCTTTTGAATGCTCAAGGCTTTTGGGCTGTGGAAGCATCAAACCAATGGGCCTTTTGGTCCACTTGATTCAGCTGATCATGGCTCACTGCAACAGAAAACTGAAAAAGAAATATTTTTCTGAGGTCAGAAATTCAAAGTTTTTAAAATGCATGTCCATATTCTCTTTCTTAATTTCATAAAGTCCTCATTAAGGCATTTTCAATTGCTAATGAAATTTTTGGTAACTTAATACTCTAATCTTGTACTTGGTCCATTAGCCAGAGCTTCCAGGAATCATCTTTTTCTGTTGGCAACATCTGGTTTTTGTAAGGACAGTGTTCACAGAAAGCCTTTCTGCTGAGACTGTATGGTCCTACATTCTCTTCCTGCTGCCCAAAAAATTAAGAACCCATCCATACTCGAAATGCAATCACATGGGGATGGATGTCCAGGATTACATCTCTTTCACATTTATGTTGGTGGTTCTGTGTGGGAAAAGCAATGGGATGTCATCATTCCCGATAGGTCACCTTAGTTTATGTGCAGCTGGCATGCAAAGTGATGAATCTAGGCTTTTATAATAAGATGATCACTTTAGGACCTCTTATAGCTAGTGGATGTGAATAGACATTTCTTCTGTGTAGTTTACTTTGTCTGAGGAGTTATTTCTAAAGTTAGAAGACATCCACTTGATGTTCAGTATTTTCTGAGGTAGACTCTGTGTTGCGGAAGATATCTGTTGCCATGGACACTCTGGCAAATTCTGTCACACAGGATACCTCCTGAAAAAAAAACCCCAAACCGACATAAAATTGATGAAACTTACTGTGTGATAGGTACCTCTCACCTTGCAGGTGCCATGTTTTGTTGAAATTTTGAGTATCATACTTCCATAACATCACTTTAAGGACCATCTTTGAATAATACACACTGAAGTGCTGCAGATTATGAAATATTTTCTCTCAGGTGTTACCAGTTATCCATAACATGTACAATAAAATCTCCACCTACACAATTTTAAGAAATATGAACATGCACACCTACAAATGTGTATCATATGTGTGTGCATGTACATGCATATATATATATGTATATGTATATGTGTGTAGATGCACATATGTACTCCAATTGTAAAACCTATAAAAATCCAAAATATATGCATTCCTACTCAAACCATAATTGCTTAATTTTAAAACTGAAGTGAGCAAATAAATAAAAAAATCAATGTCATAAAACCATTTTTCTTTTTAATTGAATGTCAGCTAAATGTTATCCCTTAGCTATCATTCAAGTTTACAGCAGAACTCTTTTTAAATGTGTCTTATCTGATTGTTTATGTTTGCTTTTATTGCACATATCTCTTTGATCTCTAACCAGCTATAATTATGATGTTTTCAACATGCTTTATGTTTCTATAACTGCTCTGCTCCATCAGATTTGGTACTTATACTGTCAACTTCAAGATTTTATGTTCTTTCATCTTTGTTGTGGGTGCCCTTTGTTTATGGAATCTAATATTAACATTTAAGTGCATATTTCAAAGGAAATGGACCACAAGATGTCAAACATGCATTCTCTTTATCATTTATCCATATTAGGCATTTTTGCTACAGAAGTGCACAGTAAGTACCTAATTGATATGGCCTGCTTTTTTTGTTTCTAATGGCTGCTATTCACTGCTGTACTTAGATGGACATGCAGTAATCGTATAAGGAAGGCTTTGCACCTACAAACATGATCATAAATTCAGTTTTCCTTTTGTTGCTTTTGTTTTCTTTTTATCCTCGTTGGTTGGTTGTATTTGGTATTTGTTTTCTCTACAGTACTCAAGAGGTAGACATCAAGAGGTAGAATTTAGAGCCTTTTTAGAATTTAGAGATGTTCCTTGGATTGGTCTTGAAAGGATGATTGACTTTTGCTTTGTCTGTCCATTTGCTTTTCTCTATCTCTCAATGTGGAAAATCTCAATAGTGAAAAAGAGCATTTAATGAAATCTTGTTAACTTGATTTTAATGAAATTAGTGTAAAATATACTGTCCCCTAAAATATAGGCAATAACTTAGAGATTCGTATGTGTGGAGTGTCTAACTAATTCTTGAAAGAAAATTCATCATCATAAGCAAGAAAATACGTATTACTTAGTATGTATATTCAGTATGCATATTATTATCTAGGTAAAGAAAGCTATTATTACAAATAGACAAGTCTGATTCCAACCCGGATTTTAAGGAAGAAATGTGTTTCAGTCACAAAATATGAAGGTCACGGAGTCATTTATGCCAAAATTAATATATGGGGTCAATGACTGTCATATGATGCCTGAGCCTATTGAGGCATTCTGTTACATTTAGAGTAACAGCATAGGTATTGTGAGGAAGAACTTGGCAACTGGCATATAAAATGGTAACTGTAATTATATACAGAACTTCAATATGCTTGCGAGTAGTACTGAATGAAAACTTCAGTGAGATGTGTTAAGAGAACAAATCTCAGAGGAAAAGAGAACAGTGTAAATACAGGGTTGATTCAGCAGCCCCTCCTGAAAGACCTTGCTGATTCCCAGATGAACAAGTTTCACTTTTCCTAGTAATTAAAAGAGGAATCTATGTAGCATCTTTTTAGTCATACTTTCGTCTAATAGAACCCTGCAGTATTGGAGGTAAAGTGCAGAGGCAACATGGAATGCTCTGAATTCTTTATATATAAATTCATTACTTCCTGCAAACACACATACTAATTTTAACATTCACTTCTACACAACAAGGGAAGTGAAGAAAATTCAATTATAGTCCCATTTTATAAGCATATGTATTTTTTTAATATACTTATTTATATATTTTATAAGCAAAACTCAGGAAGGCCCTTCACTCAAGAGAGAATATAAAACAATCATTAGTAATGATAATATGTACAAGAGACTGGGACAGCATAATGGACTAGCACAGTCTTGCAGCTGGACTATGCAGATGTTAACATCTCAAAATTAATTTGCTCATTTATATGTAATTTTGGAAATTGATAAAATGAGGATACACAACATTGCTTTTAAAGTAATTTATTTTTTAAGACCATTCAGTCTGCTGGTATTTTTCTTCTCCCTCTTTATTTTCCCCCACAAAACTGGTAGATCCCCCTTTAACATTAATTTAGGAGAACCTGGACATCTTTTTTTGTAGCCATTTTCTGCCCACATATAGTAAAAATTTTTTTAGCATATTCTTCCATTTTGTATTCTTGTATTCTTATTCTCCTTATAAAGTGTAGTATATGTGTCAGCAGAATTTTTCCTACACTTTTCCTAAAGTGTTTGTTCTACCATTCACCACTTCCTTATTGTAACATGTGACTCAGTGTTTGCTGTGCTCCATGAGTGACTACAAGCACTGCATCAGTTCTCTCTCCTAAGGTGAACACATTTATTCAGCACCCAAACCTTTTCTTCAATATTTAAATGGTATTTTAGGATCCTCACAAGGGTCAGTAAAAAATGTAATGTTTCAAACTCAGAACATGCTGTGCAAGCAGAGAAATGATAATTTCTCAAATATGGAAACTGAGGCACAGAGAGGTCTGTTTAACAGCAAAAAGTCACTCCAAAATATGCTTAATAGAATTTGTGTATTTGTCCTCCCTACCATTTTCCTGTAAGCATAGGATTTTTTTCTTAGAAGCTGCTCAATTCTGAAATGGCCTGTAAAGAACCAAAACTATGAACAAAGAAATCAGAAAATTATAAAGAAGGGATGCATTGGGTAATCAAACTTCAAACAGCTCTATTCATTTTTGTCATCATTCTATCTGTGTTGCCTCTTACATGGTGTAGAACATTTTATTATGCAGAATTAACAGTGGAAAATGTCTTAACAGCCAATCAGATTGTATTTAGTGATCATCTCTAAATTTAACAAGGGTACCATTCTATAGCTCTGAAATTCTAGTTTAGTTCATTTTACTACTTTTATCATAGCAATTACATCAACCTAAACAACAATTAGGTGACTCAACACACAGTAGGCAAATTAGTAACTTCCGTTAAAGGAGGTTTATGGCCCTCTTGAGCAAGACGTTTGAGTAGCAAACTGTACAGAGACCAAATTCCAAGACCTCATTCTAGTAAAATTTCATTGTACACTCTCTCTGGTATTTCCCTCTATACTACAAACATAAATCAAAATAATTCTGTGATATGGGTTTACAATCCAGTTTCTGACATTGTTATTACTTTAAGGCCTGATTCCTTTCAACTGTTCTTTTTTATTAAGATTGCAATGTAAACTGGCAGTTTACCCTGAGGATTTTTTATTCTTTCTTTTCAGGAATTGCTGCTAGACGCTACGGGTTTTTTTTGTTTTGTTTTCCAGTTTACAAAAAGTAAACTGACTATGTCTGAATCTGTATGCAGTATACTGCAGAACATAAAGCAATCCCTCATGTACCAGAGTAGAGTGTTTGCATATGTTCTCTCAGAACCATTCATTCAGCACTACCGTGTTGTTTCATCCTAGGGCTTTAATGCAAAAAGGGTGAATTTCAGTCATATATTTCCTCTAGCTAAAGGACTATTTTAGAGTCCCAGTTTTGTCTCCTTCTGGCTGGTCACTTCCAGTTGAACATGCTAGTTTGCTGCTGTCTTAGTTGTACTGACATGATTGTTAGCCAAACTGTGCTGTAAATAAGCTCACTGAAATTATTTGCGTTAAAAAGGAAAAAAGAAAAAAGAAAGACAATAAAAGATCACAAATAATTTATTTTAAAACTCCATTCATTTGGGGTTTTTGTAGCAGAGTTCTACTAAGAATTTCAGCATAACAAGGGGCACTGAGCTACTCTGGGGAGGAGGGAAGAAGGCCTGAGGTGGGAGGGTAGGCAGAAATTTGTTACATATTTTTTCAGCTAAGAATCAACCAAATATCTGCTTGTGTCAAGGCAGGAGGAAGGCTGTAGGCCATTTTGGCAGGTATTGAATAAGAACACTTCCTTTACATCCTTATTTTTAGTGAAATGGATAATGTAATTTCCATTTGTTATGCTTAGAAACACAACTCAATGCAAATATGACTCTCTTGCCAAGTCATTTTCTATTTCAGAATTAGTATGGTCTTTAAATATAATTTGATGAAAAGCACATTTTGATCAAAGAAACATTCTTTTACTTTTTAGCTTTCAAGAAGGTCATCAGGAGTCACTCATCACTAGGATGCTTTTTTTCTCTCTGTGGTCAACTTACAGGAAATAGGAGGTTTGGAGCCTTAAAAGTACTACAGCATCTCCCTACCACTTGTAGGCATCTTAATTTATAGCTGACATTTTTCAAAACTGATGAGTGCATCCCAGCAGTGGAGTTATCCATCTTTCTTTGCAACAGATCAATTTAATAAGTTATTTGACTGAATATCATACTACAGCTATTACACAGATAGCAAGTGTTTCAAGATTCCTACTCTGAATCATGGTGTAAAATAGCTACACTTCCAAATGAGATGAAGGGTGGCTTTCACTGGCCAGTTTCATCATGGCTAGGTTCTTGCAGCCATTTTGTTTGTCTGTTTCTCTACTAGAAAAAGACCTTGAGTTAAGCTGGAGCCGGAGCACTGGATCCCTGATCATCAACCCCTTTTTTAATGTTTGCTTACTTAGTTCTTTAGGATTCCTCCATTTTGCCCTCTCGAAGACATATTTGCTTTAGAAGAGAGTAACACAAGGTACTATAAACATGAGCTAATCTCATTAGGGTGCTCTTTTTTTTTTTTTTTCCTCTCATTTGCTTCAGTTGTTTGTTTTGTTTTAAATGATTCAGCAGAGGCAGAGCCTGTTAGGCTTCAGTTTTCTGTAAATCCTTGCTTTAGGATAAAGACTGCTGTTCAGCTACTAAGGCATGACTTGCTGTAGTGAAGAATTTACTTTGTAGGCCTAACAGTAGGAATAGATTCCCAGCCGAGGCTTGTGAGAAAGCTCCATAGTCTTGGGTCTGAATAAGGAGCACTAGCTTAAATCTCTTCAGTCCTTTGGATTTTTTATGTGCTGCTCTGGTCCTGGTTAGCTTAACTGTCTTCCTGGCTCCGCTGACAGTCTTCTGAAAATACATTTCTAAACACTTCGTGAAAAGCCTATGTGCTCAGATTGAAAAAGAAGATTCTCTGGTGACAGAGACTGCTTGAGAAAGTGTAGCAAAACACTCAGCAAAAAAAGTGTCTCCTGCAGACTTTAAAAGTAGATATCTCCTTTGCATGGCATTAGGTTTCCAGGCATCCTTAACATATTCTCTTTCATTCGTTGTTTTTAATTTCTTTAATAAAACTTAGTCATTACAATACAATTACAATGAGCTTTAGAAGAGAATCCTTTTACTATGTCTTAACCAAGAACTTATTTCTCAAGTAAAACAGAAGGTATTAATCTCACCTATTTTAAGGACCAAATTAAAAACTGCATTTTAGAAGGGTAGCCTTCTTAAGACCTCTCTTTATAAGTGAGAATTGATGAGTTAGTCTTCTTTTCTGGACTCCTTCTAGTAGTTCTCTTCAGGGATCATGTAAAACGTATACAACATATGTAACAGCTCTTCACGTAGGCATGTGTGAAGACACTACTAGTGTTCCTCCTGTTCCACAACTACACTTCCAGATCTTTAAAAGAAATGAAGCAAGATGTAGTGAAATGTGAATTTTCTTCCATTTTAATACTTTTAACTCACAATAGTATGTCTGGCCTTGGAACTAATGAATAAGGAAAAAAAACTAAAGCTTAAGGACACCTGGGTTTATTTCAAAGTAGAGAATTAAAAGTATATGAAGAAATATTTGAAAAAAGGGACAGCCATCCAGACATTATCCTGGATAACTGGCTCTAGGTGGCCCTGCTTGAGCAAACGAGTTGGACAAGATGATCTCCAGAGGTCCCTTGCAATCGCAACTGTTCTATGATTCTGTGCCATCAATTAAAAAATAAATTAGTGTGACAGACAAATAGTACATTCCAAGGACATGGAGTCAAATTAACTTTCATACTCTGTAAAAATATCATGAAATGCGAATGAATTGAGTGGTTTTCTACTGATTTAGAGGTGTTCTGCCCACCTCATCCCTACCTAATATTAAAATAAAATCTATAGAAAATGGTTTATGTAGAGAGCTTTAAAGCAAAACTATATGTTTGGGTAAAGTTATATTGTGAAAAATCTCTTAGCTCAAGGATGAAATTTCAATTCAAAACCAAAGAGAAATGTATCCCTCAACCACTTTGTCAGTTCATAACATCTATTAATCTGGTGGTCATTTACGTACACCTGAGATAAAAGAAACTCAGATTCAAGTCCCAGCTCTAATTAATGATTAACTCAATCAAATAGAACACCTGCAAAAGCCAAAATTAAGAGATATCACACAAAGAGTCTTACATCAGTATAATTTCACAGACTCCAAGAAAAGTAATTCTTCATTTCACTGATGCATGATGAAAAGTAGCTTGTTGGTCATCTTAAAAAGTGTGTTAGCATGCACTAACCCGTTGCCTGACACAGGCTGAGAATAGCATCACCACAGACTGCAGAAATAAATAAATACATAAATATGTGCACTGTTTCAGTTGAAAACATAACACTTGGTAAAAAAAGTGTTTAAAAATTGCATTATCAAAAATAAAGTTCAATGTGCTTGCAATCTTTCAACTCGTGCATTTCTATCTCGGGCAGTGAATATCATGCCATGAAGGCCCTGTGCCCTTGGCTAACCATGTACATAATGTTTTTTCATTATTAACAATTCCACTAATGATCAGGTATTTGGTGAGTTTAAGGGCTGTTTTTCTATGTGCTTCTCACTCACTTTGCACATAAATTTTTCAGAAAACATTTATTTCATTTTAGTACAGAAAAAGAAAATCTTTAAAATATTCATAAGGCTGGAAAACTTTTTTGACAACTTCTGACTATGTGGCAACAGTCTCCTTTACAAGTTGCCTGTAATAATTACTACTCCTTTTATTGAAATGTTCTTTAAAAGCAATTTTCTATTCAACACCTTGGGTAATTACAGTGGGAAATGATTGATAACATCAGTTGATATTAAATATTGTACTGCTAATCACCATGCAATCTTGCATGCAGTTATTCATTAGTTACTTCTTTAATTTGAATGGCTGACAATTTACATGGAATGCTTCAGTTATATGAATTATCATTTTTTTTTTCCCAAGAGAAGCCATGCACTTCATTAGAACAGAATCATTCACATTGCTTTTCTTTCATTTTCAAGAGTGAAGTACTTTGATTTGAAAGTTCTGTAGCTGTAGTCAGGCAAGATATTAGGCTCTTCATTGTCAAATAACACTATGCAATGCTTGTACAGTACAAAGGCACTTCTAGAATAAACAAAGTCACATTGTTATACATTGTTCTGACACTAATAAACAGTTGATTGTGGTCTCCAAGAGAACTTTGTGCTTCTGTGTCACATTCTAGGAAATGATGCCATGCCCCCAAATGTGTTCATACTATTAACTGTGTGCTAGAGTGGCTGTAGATGTCATTCACTTTGTAAACTGCTTCACTCTATCACCCAGGGCAGATCACAATGTTTTAACACTTAGACTTATATATGAGTCAGGCACTTAAATCTGATGAGTCTCCCAAAAAGAACATAAATACTAAATATACTAAATCAGTTTTATTAATGAGAGTTAAAATTATTTTGGAAGTAACTCGTAGTAATTTGGTGGAGACAGTATATTCCTTGTGAAATATGGAAACATCTGTTGTATGGAATCTCATTATGTGATAATGCAGTGATGCACACTGTATAAAATCTGTGCTTTAAAATCTTGTTTGTATTCCAGGGTCAATGTGAAGGTATTTGCTCATGAACACACGTAACCAAAAAACAGAGGAAATACTTACAAACTTGTGTTATACACTTTATTGCACAAAAATTGTTCTCTCGGAACATTAGGTTTATGGTTCCCTGAAATTCACCCCACATCTCAGTTCCTGCTAATGCATTGCTGTTTCATGGCCCATAAGTGCTTACCTGCTCTTGGTACACAAGAGCTAATGCTCTTGTCACTGCCCACCTTGTTAATCCCCCCCTTCCCCACAGTGCCAACCGCTCGTTTCTCTCTACACTCTCACCAATTAACATAATGAAGTCAGACTCAGAATATTTGTTCCCAACTTGGATTTAATTTGAAGTTTTCTCCCCCTGTTTTCTACCACCTTTATTTCAGATGACTTCTGTGTTGGCCTGGTTTGTCTGTTACCTGTTCCCTGTTCCCACAGATTTTATGTGTCTTGGAAAGAGAAGCTCATAAAGAGTTTCTGAGACTAACGACATGGAAAGATATTTTGGAGAAATCTGCTTTGTACAGCTATGAAAATAGCAGTTCATCTTAGGTTAAATTCACACTCTTCACTCTCAAATGGGAACCCATTTGTTAGTATTGTCATGTCACAGTTTGTATATGTGTGGTTTACAAAATCAAAAGTTTAGAGTGATGAGGCAACTATTTCAAAGAAGTCAATATGATCTATTGATTCAACGCCTCCTGAGAAATTCCAAGATTTTTTACATATTTGTATGAGCGTACCTATATCTGAGATGTACAGGTGATATTAGCATGATACATTTAATTTCTTTTGTTATTCTGACCTATAGTCTACCTATACACAATGCAACTATCACTGAGATTAAACTCTCAGGGTAGTATTAAATATATCCCTCATTAAAAAGACTTAATTTATTTTATTCTCTTCATTTGAATTTGGTAACTGAATTTTACTCTGCCACACAACGTGTCAGAAATTCCCTAACTCTTAGCAAGTTCAGTGCTGTAAAATCACGTGATCCATCATAAATAAAAACGGAAATTTTATTTTAGTGAAAGGCTGAGATTTCTATTTTTATGGTAGAACATAAAACTTCTCACTAGTTCTGTTACTTCATGGTACTTCATTTAAAAATTCACATTCTTATGTGCACAGATAGAACTTTATGGACTTTTTAATTAATTTTTACAGTTTCTCATTAGTGTCTTCTCCTCCTATATATTTGGAATCACTAGCATTGAGACTAAAGAGACACTACTAGAATAGCAGCAGAAGGATCTGGTGGTGTCTGCTTCTCCACACATATTAGCATTAAGTAGCAATAGCTCCCCCAGGATCTCAGCAGAACCACAGTGATGTGCCCAGAGGCACATTCTGTGACTCCATCCTACATCCCTTGCTTATCAGTCTCTGATGAGCTCCTCTTATAAGAAAACTTTAGTGCAGTTATAGGAATTTTTGTTCTAAAAGTTGCTTGGGTTTGGGGTTTTTTTTTCCTTGATTCACACATTTCTCTAAATGCAGTCTTTGGGGTTCTTAGTTCTCATTCTCCTCTGGTATCTCCTTCAGCCTCTCTTAAAAAGTTCTTCTTTCCTCAGTCCTCATTTCCTGTGTAGTTGTGCACAGGACAGCTTTTTCTGGATAGAAGTTACCTCTTTAGGACTTCAAAAAATGAAAATCTCTAGAAAATTTGTTATGCAAACATTCCAGCTAAATTATCCCATTTTATATTTTACTGTGAGCCTCCTAAACAAAATCGTATTTTTTTCAAATAGTTGAACTTATGACCCTCAAGACTTTGCAAAAATAGTGAAAGCTCCATCCATGAACTTCTCTTGAAACAGAAGTGTGTAGACACTACTTTGAGTGCCCTCAACTCTGAAGTGCAAATCTAACTTTCCAGAAATGGCATTTCATTTTGGATTTAAACTTTTATTATCCGAGAAGCTCTGTGCAAAAAACTCTGCCTGGAGAAAAAAAAAATAGTAGGAAAAGTCAGAGAAATGAAATAAATTTAAAAGTCCAGTCTGAATGAATACAATTGATTTATCTGAGAAAAACAATGCTGAACATTCAGGTACAGTAAGAAGTTAAATTTGAAATATTTTACAGGCCATTTGAAATTAAGAAAGATTTTATGTTACTAAACGTATTTAATATTTTAAGGCACTCTTTTCAATAGAAATATTTTTACTTTATTCATAAATATTTTTCTATTTTTAATCTGCTTTTGATAGCACTAAGAAGAAAAATAAATGAGGTGTTCAGGTTCCTATGGTTCTGGAAGAAGATCCCAAACTATATAGGCTTTTTTTTCCTGGTCATTTATAATTTATGGTCATTTAGGTTGAAAAATGTACTTAAAAATAAAGTAGAGAGAAGTGAAAAATCACATAAACTTTAAGAAAAGCACATTCAAATATTACTCTATGTTTTTGGGGGTTGCTTATTGGTGTTTTGGGGTTTTTCTCCTGGTAGTTGTTTGCTTGCTTCTTTTTGCGAAGTTCTTTACAGCTCTCAGCTACAAGACCCACCAATATATAACATGAAAATGAAAGTTTCCTTTTGTTAGCAACAAACAAGAAATTCAATATAGGAATTCCAGGACGATCTGACTTCTATTTAAAAAAAAGATATTTCCTCTCTGCCTGCTAGTGATTAAGTGCTATCAACATGAACAGCCAAATTCTGTTATGTTATAGGTATTTCCAAAATTCTTATTCTTCCTCTAACCAGGTAGCTACAACAGTATCCTCCAGGCAACCCTTGTTTCTATCATTCTATTGTTCTGTTTGGATTATGATCACAAATCTGACAAATCAAACCTAGTACTGTCCTCTACATTTTAGGATCATTAAGACAGAAGTATCTTTAACTGTAGAACCCTCTCACAATTTTCAGATGAACAAGTCCAATAGTAGAACATGACTGGGATGATTCCCTGAGAAATCATGGACCAAAAATACTACCTCAACAGGAAACAACAACTGAGTGTGGTTTGAAAAGTTTATGGTCTACGCCATCTCTCTGGGGTGTTCAATTCTGATAACTGAGGAGTTACATGATTTTAACATATTAACCTTATTCACAAAACTTTAAACACTTTGGTTGCTGCTTGACCTGTACACTGCTCTTTCTGTCCTTGTCCTTCTGTCCTTGTATCAGTCTATTGATATTGGTGGTGCTTGGGCTATTTTTTGGTTTTGGGTTTACTTAGCACTTAAGATTATTAAATGCTTCTTAAAACATGCTCATACATATAAATATATAAAAAGAAGAAGGTCTTTTTCTACCAGTAGCACTATTAGTTCAGTCTGAAGAGAAAAAAATTAGAGGATTATCATGGTGAAATATTTTTTCATCTTTTTTTTTCCCAAGACAGAAATACAATCATTTTTTTTTCTACATGATAGGGAACACTCAGTGAAAAAATGGCGTCATTCAATTTATGTAGAATCATTAGTACTTTTTATGTCTTTTACTAGATAAAGTGAATGACATACTGTCCCTGACATGTTTAAACTTTTAGATTACAGTCTTTGAGATAAAATAGTTTCTTTTTTTTATAGACATACATTTCAAACAGTTCATTGAATTTATACTTCCTTTCTAAACTTTCATTAAATTCCAGATATTTCTACAACATGCTCAGCGTTGGAGAGAAATAATAAAAGGTGGAAAAAAAGGAAGAAAACTAAAGAGCATCGGAAAACACCAACAAATTCTTATCATCCGGAATTGCATTACTTCAGAAGTATTTCAGAAAACCTTAGACTTGACCAAATATAACTTGTCACTGCTGCAAGCTTGGTATATCCTCTTATTCTCTGCTTCTGAGTCTTATAAATGTATTTTCTCCTCTCCATCTTGACAGCTTTTTGAAAATTTATGTCTCTTTATTTTCTTATTCTAAATTGCTCTCTATGATTTCAGGCAGCTCTTTGGTATTGCTAAGTAGCATGGAAGAGATTCAAACCCCTCTACATATTTGCATCTTTTCTTCTTTTCTCAATAATGTATGAGTGAATATAGTGTTCAGGAAATTGAGATGCTAATAATCCTTCTTTGAACCACAGCTAACAAGACCATGTGTGTACCTGTCTCCAGAGAACTGCTGGCAATTCATTTCTTACCTGCCTTGGCATGCGTCTCTCTAGCCCTGAATTTCTTCTGAAGACAGATTGCTAATCCTTTCACAATGGCTGGTATGAAAAAACAGAGGAAAAATATTAGGCCTGACTAGTTCAAAATGATGAGTCTCACTTTCTCTTGTGATCCGTTCATGAACTGAATTGAGTCTGAATTAAAGGGTAGTATATTAACCTACAGCATCAGAAAGATCCTGGTGCTTGGTGTTCTGAAGTTTTACAACTAAATATCAAGCTATTTGATTTAATTCGGTCTTACAGCTCTAAAGCTTTCTTTATTTGGGCTCCAGACTCAACATTGTTTGAGAATTTCTAAAAGCTGAATAATTGGTATCTATTGACACATGAATAAAAACATATTCTTGGTTTTATTCCAAGATATTCTTGTATCTGGGTTAAACACAACCTTAGCTAGATAAGCAATCCTATAAAAAAAAATCTCTGATTTCTTTTTCTTATCTATTCTATCTTATTTTAGTAAGCAGTAACACTCTCTTCTCTGAAAATCTCACAGCGCCCACAAGCATAAAAAGCAAAAAACAAATTCTAATCTTTCTGTGATATCCCTTTAATACTATGCTTCTTCTTTCTCTTTTATTTCTTTCCATCAGAAAATGAATTCACTTAACACACTTAAAATTATCTCTAGTGGCAGATTTTCTTTTCTCATGAAAGAGTTTGTCTTCTAGGAACAGGATTCATGGGGCCTGACTCTATTGGCAGGACTGTCCTTTTCATAATTTTAAAACAGGTGAAAAGAGGAGGAAGAATGCTGTAAGAGTATTATTTTACACCAGCTATTCCCAAGTGTAATTCACTTTGTTGGTAAATATTGAAGTTGACAAATAGAAATGCTTTCAATGAAAAGTAGGAGACAATCAAGCAAAAATCTGCTTTCGATGGCAGAAATATCAAATATCAAAAGCACTATCACTTGTCTTATTCTTGACAGATGCTGTTAATTAATGAAAATAAAATTTCCTTTTTGTTGAGCTCCACTGACTAGACCACTTATTTCAGAATCACAGACTCAGAAAAACACTCTCATTAATACTAAGCTACACAGACTTGCTCTATACTTTCTAATAAATGATCATGGCTGTGCAACTATTCAGATGGAGTCCAGCTTCCATGAATTACAGCTAAATCAATCATCTTTCACTTCTGTCCATTCTTGATACTATGCAAATTTTGGGCCTTTGAGTACTTTACATAAGAGAAAACAGGAAAGTTTTTCAAACTTGCCAATGCAGATATTTGTAGCAGAAGATCTACAGCCATTCAGAAAAGCAAAACCCACAAAGGATTAAGGTTGTGTTCTAAGTGTAAAAAGTGTGCTCATCTAATCTGATTCCTTTCAGCAATCTTATTTCATTTTTTTATTATTATCTTATATTCACTATTTTTTAAACAAAGCCTTGTGACCTTCATAAGTTAAATGAGCTCTTAGCATGGACTTATAATTGACATGTTAATGAGCACTATTTCACAGTCTCTAAGAGTAAAAAAGAAAAGGTAATTGCAAACTAATGAAAAAAACCCTTGATTTGTTGAAATAACATCTCTAGCAGTGTTAAAATTATTGAGCCCTAAAAAAAAAAGAATGTTTTACATAGAGAAGCAATTGATGAAAGTCTGAAATGAATTGTTAAAATGATTGTCATCTTTGAAAAAAAATTACAATAATATAATTTGAAAACTAACTACATAAACAGCAGGGTGGAACTATCCAAGTTTAATCTAGACTGATTGCATGGGTAAATGATGGTTGCAGAATAGAAACAATTTCAAACACTCCTGTGCTTTGAGATTCTTCCTTCAGGAAGAAATAATTCTTTGTAATAAGATCTGGGTACATCAGTGTCACTACATCTGGTGACTTACTTTGTACAGCTAGAAGAAGGAAAGAGCATTTTTACTCTCAGACAAATCTGTGTTTGAATAATGCTGGCAAATTGAAGAAATCCCCTGTCCTTTCTAATTTCCATTGCAAGGAATAGAACCCACTTGTCATGCTGCGGTGCATCCTCTCAACTTTAGCACCTGCTGGGTGGCTTGTTGCCGCTTATACTAAAACTGTTCCCCCTGTATCATAAACTGCACAGGGACTTAGCAAAACACTTCCCATATGCTTGCAGTGAGCCCAGTATAAGGTCTTCAGGTTATAGAAAATTTTGATGTGAACAGAGAGTACCAACTTGATCTCCATAAAATTCCAGTTTCTATCTGAGTAGTGTATTTCATGTGCTAGTTTGTGTCTGCCAAATATTTGCAGATGGAATGGCATGTGTCACTAAGGAAGAGGTCCTGTAGAAACATAAGATCTGTTCCATATTTTTAAAGGATTAACAGGGTGAAAGTTGTTTATTCCTGTTGGCTCTAGGCTGTAAAGGGAAATGCAGCATATGCAACCTACGATTAGCCATACAAAACACAATTATATTTGTTTTCTTGTGCTCATATTGCAAGTTCTCTGGCTGGACTATGCAAACTAAACCACACAACTTTGCAAGAATCACACTACTTGGCCAAACCTCAAAGGTGAGCCCAGATGTGGTTTCAAAGAAGCATAACTGATTGATGGTATCTTTTAAAATAATATCACATCAGATCCCTTAAGCTGCAGCGGATGGGAACTTGTAGGCAGAAGTAAGCATGCCAGAACTTTTTCTTCACTGAATAGGAGGGGTAGAATCTGAGGTAGTAAGCAATCCATTGGAGGATGAAAACAATGAAACTCACCTTGTAACAGAAATTTAGAATGAAACTTCCCTTGTAACAGAACAATTTAGATGGTACAGCAGCCTAACAAATGTAACACAGCAAAATGGTATGGTACTGTGGTTTGAGTAATTCACAAATGTCTCTGGCAAGTTATCAGTGGGGAGAGAGAAAATCATCACCCAACACTGCCTTATTATGCTAAATAGAAGAACAGTCTGTCCCCTACTCCTGAGGCCAGGTGACCTTGACTGATTCAAGCCTACTCCCTGTAGACAAAATTGGCAGCCTACACACAAGTCTCTGTGCCTATTCTGATTCAAGCCATGCTCCTGAAGAACTAAAGTATGGGTCTTTTTGGTGTATTTTTTTCTAGTTATAATTAGAGGTCTGTTTTGCACCATACAGGACAAGTGTTTTTATTTTATAAAGCTGAAGGTATGTGTTAGGTATCGATATAAGTTTGCTTAAATCCTATTAGGAAAAAGGTAAACAAATTCAATGCAGGATTACCCATACTGCTTTCAGGAGTCCCTGAAGTGAACAGTGTTTGGAAGCATGCTCAGGATTTGTCTTTGAGGGAGTTCATTGGAGCAGTCTGAGGAAGTGAGGTGATAGTTAATGGTAGGTGACTGGGAATCAAGTGCTTACACTTACTCCCTGGCTCCCTTCTACTCAGCAGCCTAGACAGACCCTGACCATTTCTAAGACCCTTAAATGCATTATTTAGTTTCCGTACAATGATTAATTTTGGCTTCTTGAAAATAGTATAAAGATACAGATACAGATATAGATGATATAGATATAGATAGATATAGATATAAAATAGAGATCTTGAGGATAATTTCACGTATCCAGATGGTCATCAAGACAGTGGGAAATGCCATTTTCACTGTGGGCATCTGTCAGCCCAGAGTCACTTGTTCTCACCGACTTTTCTGCTTTGGACTGGTGGAAAAGCAGCCTAGTTTTCTGCTAATTTCTCTGGTCTTCTCTTTGTTTTGGACTATCCCATCCTTCACCTGTTATGGATGAGAGAAACCTCATTATTACAACATTGTGATTTTCATTCCTTCTGCAACCACTTTGCATGATGTTCTATGTCACTTATTCCACTCTGGCCAAACTTCTACCCTTCATTGCAGGCACAAGGAAGGGGTACTCGTGGAGGGGAGAAGAGCAGAAGAATTTAGTTACTGGTTTTAAAAAATAGCTTGAATATCTATCAAAGCTACCAGGATGTAAGCTTTTACCTATGCTAGTGAGTATTTGAAAACAATGGATTTCATCAGTGCTGCTGATGCCTTAGGTTTTAGCTTCTATATTTTTTAGATCCCGTACTGCCCAGTGTGTAACTCTGAAACTTCATATAGCCTGTTAGCCACTGTTCTCTCATTCTGGTTAGACATAAAAACCCTCTCTGGGCCTGAACTCAAGGATACCTTGTTGTCCCAGGCCCTGAAATATGTAAACTGAGCCTCTGGACAGGGGGAGCAAACTTGGGGTAATTACATCATTACTTGAAATTATAATTGCAGAATTAACCCTGATCTGCGAATGGACCAAGCTTATAAAAGTGTGAAAAGCACGTGACCCAGGGTCCATCTTGGGTGGAGCCCCTCAGAGGCTTTTGACTACCCAAGGTGTAGCTTTGAAGGTCCTTCAAATAAATACCTGCTTTTATTCTCTTAATCTTGTCTAACCTCTGTTTTCAGGTAGCCACTTCAAGGCATCACCACAAATTACATCAATTTTTTGTAGATAATATGCAGATGTTGAATAAATAAGTTTGATTGAAGGTCATAATTCTGAGGGGATTGGGTTTCATCAATTTTAATAGGTTCCATAAATAAAACTTCACTAAGAACATATCATCTAGACGCAATGGCTTTAATTTTAATTCTCTTTAAAATGGAATAAAAATATTCACAGTAAAAAGAAAGGAAGGAGAATAAAAGTTTCTTCAGGAAACTTCTTCAGCTGAATGAATCATTTGATTTAATTACGTTTTTTTTTTTTGCTGATTAAGAAGAGTGATATTTTCCCTTGTTTTTTTCCTTGGTAAATTTCTTTTCTCTAATTAATGATTTGAAGTAAGTACCATTTTTGTCTTAATTCAGCATACAATTATTATGATATTTTTTCAAAAGTTTGCATTAACTTAAGAAAATATGTAATCTATCTGCATCACACAGGCTCAAAAGTTCAAGAGTGATTAGTGGGGCGTGGGTTTTTTGCTCTCCTGGGTATTATCATATGAAAAAATTAAACATTTCTCTAAAAATTATCTTAAGCTCCCCCATAATTTCAGACACTTCTTGAACTTTCTTTACTTCTCTTTTACTCTCTGTACCCTATGACATAACACAATACTAAAATGTATGTTTTGTAGAAGTTTGAGGAGGCTAGAAAAAAATTAATTATGGTTGAAGGTTATTCTGAGAAGGTGTACTGGCAAACACAATGGATTTATAGGCAAGAAAGTTCATGGCATACCTATCTATTTTATCCCCAAATAAAACTGTGCCTCTTAATATGATTTTTTTATATCTATGTTCTTCTACAAACAACTTAAAACAATGTGCATTTAGGGAAGGCTTAGAGGTAAGGATATCATAAATCATGCCAGTTCCTGTTTGTATATGTCTGTACTCCGTTGTGACCAGCCCACAGCTTTTCTAAAGACAAATTGCCAGGATCTGATGAGAACTAAATTACTTTGTGAAAACTTACCTTTTTTTCCTGAGCATTTTTGTCAATGTCTACAAACAAATACTTAGTATGTAAGAGGCAGATTGAAGTTTGCATTTTACCAGCAATCTTTTGCCAAGTGAAACTAGCCTGTGTGATCAGAAATAACATAATTTAAGACAAAAGATGATAAGATAAAAGATTCAGGACAGCATAGTTACAAAAACAGAACTGCAGTTTCCTAACTTTATTGTGCATGCCCTGCGCTCTCTTTGGCTATTCGCATCCTTCAGTATAGCAAGGCACTATACTATACACTGGATAATGACTCCGTAACTATGCTGAATATCTGCCTGGCTACCCTAGGTAAAAACACATTTTTATAAACAAGTGTACACAGAAGGGTGAAGACAGATCCTTCTGATTCTGTCTAAGCCAACTAGAATCATGCCAGCCCTGTTTCAGGAAACTCTCTTTCTTATTAAACAATGTGCTCAAGGGAACGTCGCATCTTAGTAGAGACTGTTACAGTCAGCACAGCTCCATCTCAGCTCTTTCATTTAGGATTGGCCTAATTCACACAGCTGTTTTACTGCATTTTCCAATCCTTTGGAGGAGGTGAGGATTTTCCATTCATGACTCTGCAAGAAATGCATCAAAGACAAATAGAATAATTACTGGAAAAGGCAAAGTGCGGAAACTATTCTCCCAGTGGATTATGTTTATTTTGCAAAAGCAAAATGGTCCAACTGCCATCATATTTCTCTCTTTATATTTCGAGCCATATTGCATATGCAGGTTTGATTCCAAACCAGAGACTGACAGGATTTGAATAGTGTCTGTGGACTGGCACTACCATGCACATAATGAATAGATACCTCTGTTTACCTTATTAATACAACAAATGGTCCATTTCAACAAATGTGCCACCACCTGCTGCTTAATCAAACATGCAGTCACAAGTTGATCTGAAATAAAGCAATCTCTGTTGATGAGAGTATTCTCCCATTAATTGTATTTGTCTGCATATTAAGAAAAAGATGGTGACTTGAGCAACACAGGACATATGTATAGGAAAATAAATTATCTATACCCTTATATACAACCTTTTATTTCAAAGAAAGAAAGGGAGAACAGAATAAAGCTAAGCATCAAATGAATTAAATCAATATGATATTAAATAGCAGCTCAAAATGATAAATTAGAAATATTTCCTTCATATATTCATATATCTCAGCGGGTTTCCTTTCAAAATTAAAATCCAAATCAAAAACTACTAAAACAGAGAAGAAAAATGAATACCCTGTAAACAATAAAAACTATGATCTGACATTTCATCTTAGAAGGAAAAAATAACTATATATTCATGTAATAAGAATAATACTCTTATATTTATAAACTGAGAAAAATGATTGAAAACAATGTCTTACCATGATTTCAATAGACAATCATCATCTTGCATAAAAGTAGTATAATTTGTGACAGCTGCAATATATGGCTACATTTTTTATTGATTTTGAAAAAAAAAATCTACAGAACAAAGTACGGCTATGGTTTTCTGCCTGCTTCTTCTTAATTATAATACCAAGCTCCACAATAAATCACAGGGGGAAAAGAGTGAATATCCCAAGGCAGATTTTAGCAGTCCCTGCTTCTTTCACGCATTTATGTGGTGGAATGTTAAGAGGATGACAGAATGGTTAAGGTTTTCTGAGACCTCTGGAAATTGTATAGATCAACTTCTCTGCTCAAGCAGAGTCACCTTAAGCAGGTTTCTCAGAGTTTTACCCAGTCAGGTTTTCAACATCTCCAAGGATGAACACTTAAACTGGATGTCTGGGCCACCTGTGGCAGAGTTTAAACACCTGCACCCAGCATAATGTTCACTATGTCCTAATCCACAGCATGTAAATTTGAATGATCTAACTCAAAGGCACTGAAGGTCACTTATGCTAGTTCAAGTTCTTGGATGCTATTTATCCCTTTGAAACACAACTAATGTTGATTTATAATCACAAAAACTTCTAAGTGAGAGAAAAAATAACTGTAAAGTCTAAAGATCATTCTAATAATTACACTCCTGTTTTCTTAGACCTGTAATATATTTCTGTCCATTTATTTCCCTACTCCTCCCCACGGTTTCTTCTGTCCCTGTTTCTCATTGTACTTTATCACTCTCCCTTTTTGTTGAACAGCTCTCTGTCTTTCAATTGTCATTGTCATGATGGGCATTTTGAAAGCATTTTACTGAAAGGATTTGCTTCACAATATTTCCCAAGCTGTGTGTATACGTACATGTCAGAATGATGTGTCTTGCTATCATTCTTCTGACACTGCTGTGTCCTGTACCTTAAGATTTAATTCCTCCAAAGTGAGTTTTCCTATTTATTCAATTCATGGTCTATTATCACATCTCCTTGATATTTTTTCCTAACTTTTTTTCTGCTTTATGCATATTTGAATGAAAAATTAATGTAAAATTTCCTTGCTCATATCATAGCTCTTCAATTGATTGTATTCTCTTCTCACCACTTTCATTGCACATCAAACGTTAAAGCACAGAGAGGAAATCTATTTATTACAGATACATCAAATACTTCAAACTAACCCTTCAATTTAAGATACAGTGCAGATGGTTTGAACTCTTCAGCTCCCACAGGAGAGCTATGCAGAAACTCTGCATAATGCTTCACAAGTGTGGCAGTACAAGTAATGTAGCAGTTCTCTGCTCCTTAAAGTTTCTAAATTTTCTGTGTCTCTTCCAAGTCTTATTCAAGAAAAAAAGTTGTGGCTTGGTTGATTGTTTCTTTTTCCAGTTGCAGGGGGACATACGGGCGGAGGGGTGTTTGGAGAGGAGGAAAATAGCTTTTGTTTATTTTAGGTATGCACCAATGTACTTTGGGCATATATTTTGACTTTACAGAGATTTTCACTCTTTGCTTTCTGTTCCACAGTAACCTTTCCTCTATCTATCCTATTCCCCTTCAGTCCATCCTTTCATTCCTCATTATAAAAGGAATTCAGTTTGTGTGAGATAAAATTCAGCTGATTCAAATTAGTACTTTGAACTTAAATTAAATTGTTGAAATGGGCTCCTTTCCAGTTGTCTGTGCACCACAAGAGCAGATCCACATGCAGAAATTACAAAGCTTACAAAAAAAATTACAACTTTTCTGTGCTTCCTCACACAATTTGGGTTTATCTCTCACTCAAAAATATTATTGGTTGCCTCAAAGGATTTTTTTATTTAACTTCAGTTCTCAAAATCTGTGCACTGAATCTGAGCAAATTCTCCTGTACCCCTCTGTAACTGATGAAAAAAGATTCGCACATCCTGAGGGCAATTGAGATGAGACAACAATCCCTGCAACAGCTTCCCTACTCTTCATTAAATACCTGGGCTTGCTTAATTGTGATTTTGAACTATTACATGGCTAAAGCTAGATGAGATAAAATTTATGTTTATTATCTCCAGACACTATATTGCTGTTCATGACTCCCTGTGTTTTACACTGTGAGTCTAGGTCATCCCTTAGCAAATTCTGGTGCATACTACCCATTGAGAGAAAAAAATATAGGAAGTAAAGAGATAGATAGATAGATAGATAGATAGATAGATATTAAATTTTCCGTTTCTGTTCCTTTCTTCTTTGCCTCTGTTTCGTGAATTCTTTTACTCAGAGTTCGGATTGAAACACAGGAGACGCCGAGCTTTTCTTCTGATTCAGATGTTTATTATTTCTTATCTATGGCACAGCTGCACAGAACGTGCCTCTAAGTTAACAAGGTGAAAATGGCCCTGGAGTGCTACCTTCCAAGGTCTTTTAAAGCCCAAATTACCCAGTTATGGAATGCCAACTAATTTATTTTTACTTATAATCCAGTGACTAATCATTCATGTTCTGGACTGTGGGTTTTTTTAACCAATACCAGATCACCCAGGCTTGGGAAGAAGAAGGAAGAAGAAAGAAGAAGAACTAACCTACACCCAAAATCCTCCATCTTGTTGCACATATATTACTATACCCCAGAAACCTAGGTTCTCTGAACCCAGGGTTCCAACAGATAGATATAAAATATATGTATGTAAAAGAACAAGAGAAGTGTAATCCATTTTTCATTCCACCTGTTTCTTGCAAAGCTGAACTTTATACTTGTTTATATCCAACAGAACAAACTTAATGAATTTCTCATTGTAGTCCTAATCCTATAGTCCTTACAGACTTCGACCTAGTGCTGGTTTGAATCAGCTAAGCTATTGCATATAAGATGAACTTTTCAGAGTCTACTGATGTGGTGTTGTATTTCCCACTGATTCATTTATTACGCCACCTAGATGGAAAGTGAGCGAGTAGCAACCAAAAGAATGCCACCCCAGCAGAACGCGATAAGCTACAAAAGCAGATGCTGTGTGAGAATTCAACTAGCACCAATCTCCAAAGTCAACAACAACCAGCTGTCCCATCATTTTCTATTTTTGCATTATTTTACCATTTTTCTATTGTATAAAAATTAAGCCCTTCCCTTTTCAATTTAATATGAAAGGGGGAGAAGTGGTGTTGTATTTGCCACTGATTCATTTATTAAATGCCTGTCATATTGTTCCTCCCCACTTTCCCTTGCCCCTAGCCCTGGCCGTTCCCTCGGGCCCTTCCTATTGGTTGCTGTACCCCAACTCCACCCATGTACTGGCCCTGAGATATGATAAAACCCCCCTGCACCCAGATCATGAGGTCTCTCTGCCTCTGGAGATCACCGGGACAAGTTGTAAGATTAAAGATCCTCTTAAACCCTTATGGAGAGACCCTTCTCTCCTCCTTAGCCACCACTGTGCTGTAGAGTTGATAGCTAGCTGGAGCAAAACCGTGGAGCTGTCCGAAATGGACTACAGGAGGGCAAAAATGGTCGCACTGCCCTAAGCAGCGTCGCTGAGCTCTCAGGGAAAGCTGCAGCTTGCTAAACTAAACCTAGCACTACAACATACTGACTCTCACTTGTGCAGTAGGTCTAGTTTCTTTGATGTTATTTCTTTGTTATATATTCTAGTTCCATCACTTTGGTATAAGATCATGGAATGAAATGAAAAATTCTAGCTTAAGTGGACACAAATCTGAGACAATCTCCTATAAACAACATTTCATCCACTGGAGAACTTTGTTCCAATGTTTTGTTTCCTCCATAAACAGAGGGTTTTTTGGATTAAACGCTGTAAGCCAAGCAGGTTAACTCCAACAGATAATCTGCGATGCATATCTTATCTATAAAAATAACCACCTGTATGGGACCTTAGTAATAGCTGTCATCCAAAAATCTCTCCACAAAAACATTACTGATTTAGTGAGACATGGAGAAGTGGACAAAGAAGGAAAGAAGCAACTTTTCATGCATGAAATTAAATTTTTCTGCAAGAAATAAATAATGTATCCTATGTGCAATATCTCAATTTAATTATCTAGTCGTAATCAAAATGAACAGGAACAAATGTTGTAGCTTTATATTCTTTAGAGAGAATTCACTTTTATAAAGATACTTTACTTACACTGGTTAGCTCTTAACAGTGAAATAATGGGGAGTTTACAATTTAATTAAAGAAGAAATCTTAAAGTAAGTGGGAAATACATAATACCTTGTAAAGCAGACAGTGGATACCAAAATATCCATGACACTTTGCAATGCCTTAGCAATGCCCTATAGGTCTTGTTGCCTTATACCATTCTTAAAAGGAAAGTATTGGGTTTTTAGTGAGAATAATACATTTTGCTTCTGTGGCATATATCTTCTAACATAATCAACACATTTTACCCCAGATGCAAACAAAAGACTGTACCTAAGGTGTCAAACCTATTTTGTAAGGAAGTGACAATTGAGAGGATGTGGGTTTTTTTTCAATTTTTCTGAGAGACCTGTGAATTCTGAAACTTAATTTTCTATATTTTCTAATTTGAGAGACCAGATGCTGAGGATTTTGCATTGAGCATTTGATATTAAAACATTAAAGGCAGTGGAAATCTTTCATTTACTACAATGATGCATTTATTTTGGAATATTTTGGATGTCATCTATGCTTTCCACATTTGTCATATGCATAAATTTTTGAAGGTTGTCATAAAAATACCAGGAGCTTTAGATTATAGACACTGAAAGAGTCCACACTCTTTATTTTGTAATGTATTTCTTTTTATTTTTTGATCAAGATCTGGAAAGATGAAAATTTAAATATATTCTTATTATTTTAAAAGGACTGAAAATTTTTATGTACAGTTGAGAAAAATCCTGCCAAATCCATGAAATTACACAACCAAAAGAGACATTGCATCTGAAAAAAAGACCATTTCACTGTTTCGAAAGCCAGCATGGCTCACAAAGCCCTCCATAAATTTAATTCTGTATTAACTCAATGTTTTTTATTTGTATAAATCCTCCAGTTGAGTACATATACATTTTACTGTAGCACTTGTTACTTCACACAAAGTTAAAATTACGGGGTATTATTGTTGTGCACTCACAAAATCAAGTTCAATTTTAAAAATTTTCAACCTCTCATCGCTTGTGGGGTTAGTTATCTTATAATTATTGTAACAGGAATTCTCCAAGCCCACTACATTAAAGCTGTGAAGGAAGAATACATATGGGAAAGAAAAGAAAGACCTGCCAGAACAAAGTCAGATAAGAAGAGTAGGTATTTCAGGAGTAAGGAAGACCCACAACATTGCACATGAAGAGTTGGTTCCTTTGCGGCACATAAAGTATACTAAATAATGATCTCTAGGAATGACTGCAAACTTGATAGTCTTATGTATCACAGGACCAGGAGATCTGTAGTAACCTCAAAGCCTCCTTTAGAATGCTACACAGGAAAGAAATCAGAAAGGTTATTCATTCTGGGAGCACACTCTCTGGATAATATACAGTGGAAGCTCATCTGTATAAAGCTCTGTGATGAACTGTAAGTGTGTCAATACTGAGAAGATGTGGGAATTGGAATAAGGACAGTAATCATTGGGGTGAGACTGGGTGGAGATGTATAGAATATGATATGTGACAGTCAGTGTTTCAGTATCTCACACGACAAAATGCCAGTCTCTTTAAAGGACTGTAGGAACTGAATGAATGCTGGCATTTATCTAAATTCCCTTACTATGAGAGTATCTATGTTTCCATTGCCTAGGATAAAAATGTCTAGGGGATATAAACTTTGGCTCTGAGATATAAAACAGCTGATAAAGGTATAGGATTATCAAGATTTTTACCATGGGTATTTTATTGCTTATTTGCCAGCCATAGGCATTTTCTAACCCACAGTGCAGTATTTGGTTCTAACCACTGTCAGAAATACATTTGATTCTGGTGCATTCCCTGTGCTGTGTTCCTTTATTCTCATTTAGAATTATTTTTCCACAGGATGGTACCGAGTTATAAGTAACTGCCCAGTCACATACTAGCCCTATTAAATTTTTATTGCTCTTTATACTTGTCTTCTGCCAACAAATGTTATTCAGAGGTCTAGCAATAGTAACCATAATCTTCATATTTCTAAAACAGTGATGACTCCTTCATGGTTATATGAGTTATGCAGTTTGTACTTGCTTCCAGTATTTAATAGTTTTCATTAATACCACGTAAACGTTGTCATTTGTTTACTTCTATATAAAGAATCATTCCATAAAGGCAGGGCCTTCAAAATGGAGGCAGTTTGACAGTGAAGTTGCTAGTTCTGAAAGAATAAGTCACAATTAACTTAAATTTCTTTACAGTAACCAATAAGGCATCAGGTGTTAAATAGCTAGTGTTAAAAAACTCATCCAGTGAGGAGGTGGCAATAGCAAAGATTTCTTCCTAATAATTGTATTTTTGGGATGCTAGTTTATTTCTGTGTTTTAGTGTAATGACTGCATAATAAAGTACTTGAACAGTCCTAAAGAACACCAGCAAGCAACAGCATCTGGAGCTCTTCCATTTATTTGCACAAGAATCCTACTCTTTTGGTTTCTCTTGATGGAAATAAATATTTACTACCATTTAGGATGTACAGATCAGGTAGATATGAAACAATACTTATTCTCCCAAAAATGCCCTTGCGAAAAAGAAACTAATTTTCTGGCTTTCACCATAAAAAGACTCAGGGTTGGTTAGAGCCTGAAAGTAGGTCTGCCTATAGTTTCTCCTTATAAGATTCACAGAGGGGGAAAAGAAAAGCTTTCATGGTCCAGAAAGTGAGCTTTCACTAGACAGTAAACTGGGATCACTAACTTTTTTAAACAGAGAAATGTCCAGGTCTTGTTTCAGTTACCTAAAGGCAGCTAAGTAACTTGAGCATACCCAAGGTTTCTTGGCAAATTTCAGATGTTCTGGAGCATTCTACCTAGGCCCCCACCTGTTGTTTTAGGAGGCTGGGTATGCTGGAGGGCTTGTGAATTCTTAAATGTGGAATCTCAAACAGAACTAAACACTGATGCCAGCTGAATTATGCCTAAACTGATTACATAAGGCACAATAAAAATGAAGTAGCATTTTCTCCCCATATTCTTTTCAAACAAGTCTTTGCTCCAGTACAAGTGTCTGCCATCTCAGTGATTTTCTTAGGTGTAATAAATTCTTCAGCGCCCTGACAAGTCCCTGGGAAGGCTCTGCAGCAGCTTAAATCCTGTATGCCTGACCTCTGCTAGGGCTGCCCAAGGCCTCTGCTCATCTCAACAGTTTCTCAACCTCTGCATGAGCTCTGAATTCCTAGATCTTCCTAGAATGAGTCCACATGCTCTTTACCTGTACTTCTGCAAGTGTCTTTGACTGAAGAAGCTGAGTTACATGGGAAGAAACAACCCTCCATTTGTTTCACTTAATCTACTCTTCTTCATTAATATAATATTCAAATTTCAAAAGAACATATAATCTATGCTTCCTCTCACTTTTTCTCTGCTTTGTAGAACATACAGGTTCCAGAAAAAGTGCATTATAGATTGAGAGGAACTGAGATGCTGCAGTGGTGAAGCGAAAATCTAGGAAAGCTGAAGCTGGATTGCAATATTGTTGATAAATTAGTAAGTCAATGGTGTCTGTATCCAGCAGCAGAGGAGGAGGCATCCATACTGATCAACATCAGACAGCTTTAGAAAGAGATTATGAAGCTGGAAGTGATGTCATTCCTGAACTAAGAGCAAGGACTTGCATTTGAGTAATTCATTTTGAAAGGAAGATTTTGCCTGACAAAGCAGTCCCAATTATTTTATGTGATACAAAGTGAGAGCTAATTAGATGCCCAAATTATTTATACAAATTAAGCAAAAGCCAAAACTCTAAAAAGGGTAATTAAATTTATTTGAAATTAGTATTTCATTGAAGAGGCCTGGAGAGTTGCCAACAGCAGGATGCCTCCCTCAGAAAGCCTGTTCTGCACTATTCTGTGAATCTGATGGATGCTGAAATGGTTCAGAAGAGCAAAAAATCCTAGAGTAAAAAATATGAAAACACAAAGGACTTACTGTTTGAATTGTATTTTCTATATTTTTTCAACTAGCAACAAATGTTATTAAGGGATTATGGAGAGAAAAAAAAGTAACTGAAGAAACAAGACAAAAAAATCACCTCTTTCTCAACAGAGGTTTAATTTTAATGTTAAAGACACCATTTTAATGCTACAGCTATACTGAGGCCTAGACAGAGTGTATTAAAGGATGTACCTATCACACTTCTCTTCAGATATGTATCTAATAGCCACTGTGGCTCAAGATAGAACCACTTATTCTTTTTCTTAGTTGATGCAAACAACTTAACTTGTACTAACTTGTTTGTAGTAAACTAGAGCAATTTTTTTTTTACCTTTAGTCTGTCAGAAGTAAAGCCAAAACTTTATCTATCCTTTTTTCCCTCTCAAAGATCACTCTTCTTCTACTTTTCTCACAGCAAAATATTTGCAGTGACAATTCTGATCAGCTCTCATGCTCGTGCAGAAACATCCAATGTGGGTTATGTACACATTCGTACCAAGACAAACACCAGCCAGCTTTGTGACTCTCAAGTCTTGTCACTGCAGTGATGTGAAGCAATTCTGGAATTTTCTAGAGAAATGTGCACTTAACTGGTTTACGACTTCATAAAATGCTACCATGTTAAATCAGAAAGTGTCTGTGCTTTTTGAATCCAAAGAAGATTTGGGGAGTCAAGATAACATCCAATATTTTAAAATTGTCACAATAGTAAATTTGTAAGGAGAATACATTTATTACTGTCATAAGAAAATGCGAAAACTGCTTTTCACCATTTTGTGTGGAAAGAAGAAATCAAAGGAACTGTTTTATTCAGACTTGAGATTGCATAGGAGAAAAAGCAGTACTTTTGAAAGAAACTATTTTTTGCACTTTAACAGAAGCTAGAATATCTTCATCTTTTGGATAAAATTGAAGCACAATTGCCCCCAAGTATTACCCAAAACTGTGCCTAAATATTGGGACATACTCAAAATCAGAAATTTCTATATTGAATTCACCTAAGGTACTTATTGTGGTTTAGAAATGGTACTCAACAATTTAAAGCTCCTACTGAGACTCTCCAAACCACACTTCCCCTTCTTCCTGCCGCGGGATGGAGAGGAGAGTTGAAGGCACAAAAGGTAAAGATCATGGGTTAAGATAAGAAAAATTTGCCAGAAATGACAATGAGATAAAACAAATAGTAACAATACTAGTACTAAGGACAGAGGGTACAGGAAAAGAAACACCACAAAAATCCCCAACCATGGGCAATACCCAACTGCCCCCTCTGTCACACTATCCCCACAACTCCTTCCAGCTCAGAATCGGCATTACTCAACTGCTTCCTATAGTTCCTGTTGCCGCCCAAGCTCTCCCTCCAGCTAGGAGCCCCTTCTCCACCAAGAAATTTCCTTCCCCATACTGCCAGCAGTGACATAAGGTATACTGTTTCCTCAATTTGTATCATGGTTAACTCCTAGAAATCCCACTGCATGACTTCCTCAAATCCTTTGCTCAAACTCAGAGCAACAATGTCAGTTCTTGCTCAAGTGTATCTATTCTTCACCATTTCCTTTTTATTTAATTATTAACTATTGTACCTCTATGTTGTGGCTCTCTAAAAAATCTGTAAAACCTTTCATGGAATCTTGGACTATGAAATCTGAAGAGATTATTTTTGGATGAAGAGTAAAATCTACTTTACTTCTGGATATCAACTCAAACCCACTGAAAATTATTCCATATTTATTTAAGGATGCTTTTTCTTTCCCCCTGCAAGGTCAAAAAAAAACCCCAGACTTATGAATAGGATAAGACTATCTTTGTAAATAGCTTCCTTTTACCTTTGTATGCATTTTACTCAACATTGAAAATGTATATATGAATATGTACGTGCACATCTTTGTATGTGTGAGCAATATTTCTAGGCCATGGGTTTTTCTCTTTGTACATTTTATTATGCTGCTCTTTGAAGCAGTAAAATTAGTTATGGTACTTTTATTGATGTTGATTACAGGGATGTCTGATTTCATTTAGCATTCACATTGCACCATAAGTGTCTTTTATAACCGCCTTACTTTCACAGATGATTTGTCCCACTGTAAAATCATTAAGGACATTCATTAGAATTTGTCACTCTGTTCCAGAAAACTAATACTTTTCAAAATAAAGGTTCAATTGTTTTTGTTTAATATCAGTCATGTTTTCTTTTAGGTTTTAAGCCATTTTTTATTTAACATACTGCTAAGTGACTCTGGCATTGCTTAGCATTGTAAGAAGACTTTCATTACTATTCCTGGCTGCTGATCAGAATCAGATTTAGAACTACCTTGTTCTTAGTATCTTCAATGCCAGAACCTCTTCGTCTTAGTTTTTAAATAATTCACTGAAGATTGGTTTCTAAGTGTAGGAGAACCCTTAAGCAAGTCTATTCTTTCCTTATGGAGAAGGTGCATTAGACTACTCAGGTCCTTCAGATCTCATTGACCCAGTTTTGGACCTAATGGGATATAGTGGGTGAAAAACTGTATAAAGTTGAAAACTCAGAGGATAGTGGTCAATGGATTAATCTGGCAATCAGCAAAAAATAATTTTTCTTGGGGATTGATGCAAGGCTTCATCCATGTTCTTGATGATGTAGCACAACAGAACCCCCAATAGCTCACAGATGACGCCAAACTGGGGAAGGAGGTAACATGATAGAAAGATAGATGCCATTAAATGGGACTTCAATAAACTGGAGGAATGAATTAAAAACATTTGTGAAGGTCAAGCAAGACAAATGCAAGGTCCCACAGCTGAACTGAAATAGCTCCACAGTACTGCAAAGTTAGGAACTGACTGGATAGAAGGCAGGACTTCAGAAGGGTGCTGGAAAATTCCAGAGGATGACATATCAAACATGAGTCAACAGTGCACCTTTGTAGGATTCTGTGGTATTATTGACTATATTTTCATTAAATCTTATGAGAAACCAGCCACCATTGTTAGATTGGATACTTAATGTTAGGTGCCTACAGATTAGAGCATCTACATTTGAGCTGATCACTTGGTGTTCCCCGCTTTTTTTACAGACCTTAAAGAGAGCACCCCTGGAGAGCAATCCATCTCACCTAAAGGAGATTTTAAAAATCTAGATCTCAATTCTGCCTGTTTCATCTACTACTTCAAAATACATCTCAGAGCTGCTTATTTATATCTATTCATTAATGAAAGAGCTACTAGGATTAGATGATGCAGACATTAACATTAAAGTAAGACGAAATATGCCTAGGGCTTTTTATTAAGTTTGCAAACCATGGAAGTAGCACTCACTGTAAGTGTTAAGTATAAGTAAGTTAAAGAAAACCTCTTTTCCCCATGCTGCATCAGATACTTTCCAAAGGATGTTTCTGCTGCTAGGAATAACCTGAAGCAATTATACAAATTTTACTTTACTGGCAGCCAGAATTAAAATGTGAGTCTTACCGGAAGTGGCTGAAGGGCACAGCTACAAGCCAACAGATGAGCATATGGCAACTTCTAACCCTAATCCATTCCCTCACTAGAGTACAGTAGTAGCTGTACTCTGTACTACTGCACCAGGGTACAGGAACTAGATGTATTTACTATGTAAAAAGAACCAGAAAATGTCAGTGAACAAAGCAGCACTAGAAACCCTAGAGATGATAAATGTAAAAAAATGGAAGAGGGGAGACCAAAAGGCACATAAGTCAGGCAAATAAATTTTAACTATCCAAGGGAAAAAATCTTGGTCCAGAAAACTCTGCATTCAAAGCAATCTATAGACTTAGTAGAGTTTGAATAGGGGACAAAACAAGCAATATTTCCAGTAAAAACATCTCACATAAGTCACTCAAGGCAACAATGGGGACGTGTTGTGTGATTACTCTTTAGCAGACAATTAAGCAATATCTTGCTCTTAAAAAGTTGTGTAAAATCTAATGTCAGAACACACCAGAGGAGGCGGCTTTTGAGAAGAAAAACATATTCTGAGAAAGGAAACTCAAGGGAAAGAATATTTTTAAGCACATGACTTATCCTTTTATCCTCATACCAACACACTAAAGTACCTTCAGGCCCTAGAAACCTGTTCCTGCTAGTACACAACAGGAGTTTGCCTGGCTCACACTGACTCACTGTACTGCTGACAAAACATCCATATGCTCCTTTGTACACAGAATGTGGTGTTTGATTTGGCAGGGAAGTTGTTGCTGGTTGCCACTGTAGTGGTGAGTTCTGTCCTGACAGTGTTTCTCAATGTTTATGCCACCCTATTGTGTCCTAAATGTGCAATGTAATTCTTTTCTTCCTCCTTTTCCAGTCCACTAGTAAGTAGAAGCGGCCTTTGATTTTGTGTCAGATATTACTTTTCATCAGTGTTTGCATTTGATCAAACAAAGGAAGAATGAACATAATCATCTGCAGTGTGTTGGAAGGCTAAAACCCTAATTAATCATGGGGCAAATATAGCAGGATTTATCAATAGCTAACTGGAGTGATCAGCTAACTAGGGTGCCTAGGCTGAATAGCTAAAAGCCACCCAGCTGCTGGATACGCCCAAGTCCACAAAGACTGCAACTAAGCTTTTCTTTCTTCATAGCATAGACTGAAATGTAATAAATGGGTTACTGTTCTCAGCAAAGGCTGGCCCATATTACTGATTGACAGGACCTGCTACTTGGCCTTTGCCTTGGAGGATCTGTTGACATCTACAGAAAAGGCGTACCTGAAAAAACCTTCCTATGATTGTGTTGGTGAAAACAGTAAACCTAGAGGTCCTGACATACACGACTTTTTTAACGGAGCCAGGCTCAGTTAAGGCACTTATGAAAGAGCCACACTGAATTACTACACACAGTTTTCCAAGTGTGAAAATTGCCCAGATGTATACACAAATATTTTTAGTAATAAAATAACTCCTACAATCTATATATGTTATATATATATATCAAATTAATACATATATTGATATTATATATAATATATGTAATATTATATATTATATATAATATGTCATAATATAATAATATAATATTATATATTATATATATAATATATATTATATATATAATGTCTGAAAAAGGACTGATTGATCTTAGGGTATAAAGTGGACATATATGCATATTTTTAGGTTATCTTGGAGTATTACATACGTACATATGTTTTTCTCATTCACCATGCAGATCCACCATTCCTGTCATGATCTCTTTTGCCTGACTTATACTGACTCGCTCCATCCAAAGCTTCACTTTCAAAATATGTCAAATGGACTTCATTTATTTTCTGTTCTTTTTCATTGGAGTTACTACAAACTATTTTTACCCTTAAAATTTGAATCAGAGTGAGACCTTTCTTCATTGCTGATTCATGAAAACTTGCATGAGATTGATGAGATTATTTTAGTCAATGGGGTTCTGATAAATGGAACATTTCAGTTTTTCTTTATTCACAAATTCATACAGAAAATCTTTTGTACCCCACCTTTCCACAACTATTGTACAATAACAGTGAAGTGAGTGAGTTCAGAAAATTTCTCTTAACTAAATTGGCCTGTAATAATAGGACAAAACAGAACCAGGATATTTATACAAGGATTGCTCAAGCTTATCAATTGACCAAAGGTATAAATTCCTTCATTTTTAGTCCATACAATATAATGGGGAAACATAGTCCTGCATAAGAATTCTATAGATCAGATTTTTATAGGTTTGTAATTTGCAATGTAATTCTCTATTTTGTAAATAAGAGAAAAAAAGTCTGTCGCTATCAAAATCTCCCACCTTCTATTTTAACTCAGATGGTTTTGGTTTTTTTTTAAACTTAGGACATTCTCCACATTAGTGAATTATATATACTTTTAGAGTGGCAATGTCAACTGATATTAGGAGCAGCCACCTCCTCAAGTTACAGGGTCTCTGTCTGAGGGATGTGGCTGCCACTTTCCCCGTTGTGATTTCAACCAGCAGCAATGCTGAGCACACACCCCAGAGACACAGTCACAGACACCTGGGCACAGTCCTGGACATATATGCACAGACACTTGTAGGACACAGACATGTCCAGTCACACAGAGGGCCGCAGATAAAGTGTGGCCACAGATAAGGTGCTGCCCCAGCAGCGCCCACACAGGGACAGGCAGACACGTCCTCTCCTCCCCTTGGGCTGGAAGAGACAGAAGGTCACTAGTACAGCACACACCCCACACTGCCCAGGTTCAAAGTACACACATATTCATGAGTTCTCCAAGCACTGGCATGCTCCCTGTGCTCAGCACCTCTGTGTGGATTCTAGCACCCCTTACCTGCCTCATGGGACCCTGAATCACTACTGGGTGCTCGCTGCACACACACAGCACTCATACATTTATCCTACAGGCACCCCACACTCACAGGTCACTCTGAATACCAGCATAGACCCTCCTCCCTGACACCTCTGCCTGGACAACAGACATCCTACTCACTTTGCTGGTCAGACTGGGATGACCCTTTTACATGTGACTGGCCCATTTTATACCCTTTTCTGTTTACCTCTTCTTGGTTCCTCCTTCATATTCTTCCCCTGCACATTTCCCCACCACCTGGTATAGTCCCACTGACTGCCTCCAATTCCCAGGACCCTCAGGGTTGCATTGCTGTCAACTGCAAAACCCCAGTTTGTCTGCAGCTTCTCGATAGCCCATCGGTTACTGTGATTGACCAAGTTTGGTTTTTATCTTTGTCTGCATTATGCTCACCTGCCAGATTTGTGTATTTTGTTTCTGCTTTCCCCCCTTTTCCTTATTTTCCCGTTTGACAAGGTCTCTGATCAGATAACTGTGCTGGAAGAAGCATTTCCACGCTCCCAGAAATCCTCATCAATTAGTGTGACAGTCCAGGTCTGACTTCCTCCCTTTTCATTTGCCAGTCAGGCTTGTATCTCTGTATGTCCTTGTTTGTCTTCCTCCTTTTCTTGTTATCTCCTTTTGCATTGAAAAAGTGCTTGGCCAGACACCTAAAAGGAGCTGATGTTTCCTCTTTCCACATATCCCCATAAAGGCAATAGCTGAAAAAATACACCTTTAGCCTTGTAACAGAAGGGCTGCTGCTGTGGTCACATAAGCCAGACACGTGGTGAAGCCAGGTCAGTTGTACTTATTGTTAAAATAATTGATAAGGTTGAAAAAATCAGAAAATCTCCAAGGCAGCACTTCTTACTGAATGAAAATCAACCACATCCCAGCAACAAATGGATATGTCCCAATGTATTTTCACAGTGTCAACAAGGAGTTTTCCCTTTCAAAAATAATACTCAAAATCCATTAATTCCCGTGTTAGTTATATGCATCCACACTCTAGAATACACTGACTGTCTCCAAGAAAACATAGGGGAAAATAAGCATTTGTATTAAACAGAAAGAACTTTTGTGAACAAACATGAAAAGAATACATGTATCTCAAATGTGTTTGTCTCAATTTTTGCATCAGTGATACGTATATATATATATAATGAATGTATATATATATATACACACATATATAGATATATATATATATAGATATATATATATAGTGTCCCAGCCAGCTGCCCAGAGTACCCCCACACTTAATGTGAAGTAATAGGTTTCTTCAGAATAAAGCCAGATATTTCATTTCACCCTAAAGTAGTCATAGGAAATTGGTCAGGTAGAGTAGTTTGCAGTGCTTGCCATTCTCCTGTGGCTTTAATATGTTTTTAACTGATTGATTCAAATGTAGACCTTTACAACTTCAAAATGTTTCCAAAACAAAAGCGAGAATATTTTTTTTTAAAAAATCCTCTGAACTTTGATTTCTGAGTTCTGATTTTTTAAGAATCTTCAAAAGAAAAACGTTAGAACTGGAAGCATTTAGAAACTAAACCCAGAAACTTCTCAAATAAACTGGATTCCATAAGTGGAGCCAACTGAGCAATATTTAAGATACACTTGGATATCAATTTACACTTTCCATGTTTGTGCAAACATAATTTCTGAGCCAAGGTTTTAAAAGTGTGAGGATTTTATTTTTCAACAGATGATTCCCAAGTCAAAGGCCGTCTCAAAGATAAAGAAACCTGAAAGTCTATGCAAGTCCTTCTTAAAATAAATCCTAGAAGCTCTATATGAATTTATGGCATATAGTAGAGACACTATATTACTAATTTGTTGATCCAAACTTGTAAAGAATAGACTTCTTATTTGTGTGTTTGTTTTTATTTCAAACTTTTTTAGCAATATACATGATATACTCCAGTACAAAATATATGATAAGGTCCTTCACACTCTTAATCTGAAAAAACCCCAAACAAAATACAAAACATACAAACCCAGTTTTCTATATTAGTGTGTCTTTGCATTGCCTAAATTTGGTGCTGTATCTGCTGTACTGGATGTAATTGCTACATGGATCTAATAAAAAGTGTTTTATTGGAGATTTAAATGCCATGCTTCTATTCATCTTTACTAGAATTTTAGCATCAATATATTTGAAAAAATATTGTATATTTAGCTCTGTATTGCAAATTATATGTACAGCAATTATATATATAGAGAGAGGCAGAGACAAGCTTCTTCAGATTATGTCTTAAATTAATGTTGAGTACCTGTGAGCATGGAAATATGTTCATTGACGTTATTTTGGTGTATAACAGAAATGTAAAGGGAGTAGAGGAAAGTACATCAGCTGTCAAAATCTTTCTGAATAAAAGTCAAATACACAGCACTTCTCTGTAGCTGAGTGCACAAAGGGAGGAATGTCTTTTTGGAGGAACTGGGCCAGGGGTGCCATCATTAGTGCCTTGGAGTCTAGTCGGAAGGAAGCCACTAGCACCATACTCTGGGGGTCAGTACTGGGTCCAGTCCTGTTCATCAGAGTCACAGGGCAAAGCAGACCCTCAACAAGTTTTCCAGTGGCACAAAACTGCAAGTTTTCCAAAAAGTTTTCCAGTGACACAAAACTTAATATGCCAGGGGATCAAACTGTCATCCAGAGGGACCTTAAGGGCAGCCTGAAGAAATAGGCTGACAGGAACCTCATGGAGTTGCATAAGTGGAAGTGCAAAGTCCTGCACCTGTGGAGGAACAACCTCACTCACCAGTACATGGTTGGACCACCCAGCTGGAAAGCAACTTGTCAGAAAAAGCCTTGGCTGTCCTGACAGATGCAAATTGTAGGTGAGACAGGGATGTGCCCTTGACACAAAGAATGCCAATTGTATCCTTGGCTGCATTCAGAGGAGTGCTGCCAGCAGGTGGAGGGAGGTGATCCTTTCCCTGAGCCCTGGTGAGGTCATACCTGGACTTCTGTGTCCAAGGTATAAGAGAGACATGGACATCCTGTAGACAGTAAAAAAAAATGGCCACCAAAGATCATGGAGGGACTGGAACATCTCTCTTATGGGGAAAGGCTGAGAGACCTGGGCCAGTTTAAACTAGAGGGGAGAAGGCTTTGTGGGGGAAAGGGGGGGGGGGGTGGTTATCAGTGTAAATAACTGCCTGAAGAGAGAGAGGGTTTAAAGAAGACAGAGCCAGACTCTTCTCTGTGGTATCTAACAAGAGGACAAGAAGCAATGGGCACACACAGAATCACTGGAGTTTCTTTCTGAGTATCAGGAGACATCTTTCTTGTGAGAGTGGCCAAGAACTGGTACCAGTTTCCCAGGGAGGTTGTGGAGCCTCCATCCTTGGATATATTCTGACACTACTTGAACACAATACTGGTCAACTCTTCTTGGTGGTCCTGCTTGAGCTGGTAGTTCAGATCAGGAGACCTCCAGAGATTCCTTTCAGTCTCTCTGCAGTCTGTGATTCTGTCAATACTTAATGAAAGTTCCTTGGGCAACTGGAAAAAGTAATAAAGGTAAGAACCCATGAATGCCCTTGGCAGTTTACACTACCCATTTCAACAGTGTTTCCTCTTGAAAAGCACTACTTGAAACCTGAAAAAATCTTCTGTCTGGAGTGACCCATCCCCAGTCCATAATTCAACTAAATAATGCCCCCAGTAATAGCTGTTCTGTTTCCAACAGAAGGGATGATAAGAACGATACTTAACTGCTGAATTACGATAGGGACATTTTCTGTTTCTCTGTAAATAGCTTGCAAGTAACGTGGAAGTTCTAGAGTGGGGTCTATCTAATTATGCTTTCAGAAATCACCAAGCTCTGACATCACCAGAAACACACATGTGCATCCAGACTTACCTATCCATATGTTAAGAACATCTTTTTAGAATCCTGCTATAGTGAGATACCTTAGTTTGTTCCATAAAGAGCAAAACCTGATCGACTGTTTACCCATTCTATGAAATGCAGGGTGTCAACTTAAAGACCTGATGTTATTCCCCGGAAGATTATTCTTTTATGAGATTAGTCCCACTGATGGAGTGTGTGCAGCCAAACCTGACTCCAAATAGCTTATCCCAAAAGTACGTGTTTAATATATGTGTGCAATATGACACAAAATATGTCAGTATCATTAACAGGATATGCAAAAATGAAATGTCTTAAAGTGATTAAAATGCAACTGCAAAACAATCTGAATGAGGTAAAGTACAGTAATTTAATACAATCCCAGTTCCAGAGAGAAAAGATATGGAACACACTACAAAAAAGACAGCTTACTAGCTTAATGAAAATATGAATAACAAGGTAAAAGTAATTAAGTAGGAGCTCAGTAGGACAATTCCCATGCTTGAGAGATCACTAGTAGAGCCTAAAAACTACAGTTTCTTATTGTTACACCTAAAATGGTTGTGAAAACAGGATGCCTGAGGTATAATATTCATGTTCAGTAACCTTTGGGATTAAGATGTTTTCTTCAGAGATCCTTGAAAACTGATGAGCTAAAGAAATGGGAAGACCTTTCATACACTGCTAAACACAGTCTTAGTAGTAGTTTCACCATAAGAGGTACAGCTTTGATTCAGCTATTGTGCCTCAATTCACAGTTTAAAACTATCAGTCAATACCATATAAACCTTCTCAGCCAAAGTAGAAAAGGTGTTATTGTGTAAGATTCAACAAAAGTCTCAGTGAAACAGAGAAATATCTTTATATATTTTGTTGAATCAGAGCTTAACTTGTCTATTTTTAGCACTGAATATTGGGCTTTTTTAATTAAAAATATCTAAGCTAAAATTTTTATTTTTCTTTCATAGTCTCTTCTACTGTGTTTCTTTCTAACATTAGCTTTTAAGATACTACTTGTCCTTTTTGCCTCTTTATCTCTAGTTTTCCCATTTTCTTTATTTAGACTAAATCTATCTGTAACCCCTCCTAGGCTTTAAAGGCAAAGGTGAACTGATGGTGGGCCTGAATTATGATGGAACTGAATCATCTTTCTGAATGTTACAGACTCACCTTACTTAATGTAGACATTATTGTAGACAGCAACATACTCGTCTACACACTAAATGGATTCCTTAAATCAGTTTTCTTTAAGGAGGATCTAAAGCTCTGCTCAGCTGTACCCACTGCACTGTCTGGTGCCATCTGGGATGTGTATGTACATGCAGTACCCAGGGCATGCACATGGAGGTGGTAGTCACATATTGCATGAGACTTCTTGGAACTATGTACCACCCTGCAATGGCAGCTGGAGGCCATAACTGACATGATGTTAGAGATGTTTATGTGGGCAAGTGAACTGAGCTACCTGGCTTGCAGACAGACATCTGTACCATAAATACCTGAATTTTGTTGAGCTGAAGCTACCATTGTAAATTATATTCAATAGGGATGACTCTTCTCTAAAACTTTGTGAAGACTGATTTGTAACCTATGGAATACATCAGGCGAGTACTTTCAAATGTGTGCTGAGTAGCAATCAATGGATTTCTTTGTCAGGCTTTTTTGTCAGGCTCTGTTTCATTCTAAAAATCCTCAGCTCGTGCACAGAAGATCCCATCCCAGTTGTCACATAATATGGTGTAGCTTTATTGTTTTCTTCTTTGTATAAGATTTTACCTATTATCTTCTTTTTCTCTCACTCTTTACATTCCATTCCCTTATCCCCCTTTCCTTCCTCCTTCCCTTTCTGTTCCTTTGTCTGTTGTCTCCATCTGCCTGTTTCCAGAAGAGAATTACATAGACCAATATATGCCTCAAGGGATAATAGAAATTAGGATTTTGTCTATTTTGTTGATGATGTTGTTGTTGCTATTATTATTATAATTGCGATTACTCTTACTACTACTACTACTACTATTACCATTACGAAAAAAGAACTAAAGAAGCATGAAAAATAATGACAAGTGTGGGCTTTTTTTCCTGCCACAAATTTAGTTTACAGCAAGTCAACAAAATGGCATATCATCAGTCACATTGTTTGGCTTTGTGAAAATTGTGCTTAAAGATAAAACTCATCAGCCTCTGGAACAGGATGCCAATAAGTGTGCCCAGACAATTCAGCAGAGCCAATATGACAGCAAGAGACCACTGGCCAGCAGAATGAGCCTTACAAGTTTATGAAAGGAATGAAATGAAAGAAAACATCAAGTGACATGAGGGTACAGCATAATTGAAAAATTAAATATAACCCTTTAGTCAACAGATGTCTGCGGCCATAACCTCAGTTTTTGAAAAACAGTATAGCTCCATGGGAGACTGGAGCTGTAGTGATTGAATCCAGTTCAGAACTCAGTCCAATTATCTCTGTATACAATGAGTCATTTGAACAGCTGATCTCCAGGAATCCCTGTCACACCACATCTATGGACCACGTTTCACTGGAGTTCAATATGGAGCAGGTCTGAGCCCTAACTGAGGATCTTAACCAAATACAGAGAGAAATACAGTATAGTTCATGATTTATTGCAGTCTGCTAAAATCACTATTAACAAACTTTGCTGATGCTGACAGGTCCGAGATGCAGTATTTCTTGAAGCTGTGGACTCCAAACAAACTAGCAAACTCAGACATGCAAAGAGTATCTTCAAAGCAAGCAGTGGAAAGGATCCAAAGATCTGTTAAAGTACTAAGATGATTCCACCTCAGAACAATTCCAGCCTGTCTGGATTAACACATAATTTTAAATTATTCGTGATACTATTATGCATTAGTACTGTACAATTCAAATTTGAGAGGACTTTAAAACATCACTTTCAGAGTGCATCTGATCACAGTCAAATTCATTGCATCATGGTCTACGTTATGATGGTGTCATTATTCTTGCTGTCTACACAATACTTTAAATTAAAACCTGCCCTAATAAAAAGCTCTTTAGCATACTCTACATATGGGTTGCTCGGTTGTTTTTTTTTTTCTATAGAAAATACAGATTTCTTTAATAAATGTTTATCATACAAGGAGTGGCAGAATTAAAATTTTATTAAATTTTATTTTCCTTAAACTTAAATGAACAAATACACAGGACATATCTGGATTTTTTCTAAGATAACAAAGGCGATATGCAGATATATCTGCAAACCATCAACACATTTGGGCAAGCATATTTAATTTATCTGACACTTTCCAAGTTTCATATATATAAAATAGATTTGCCTGGGATTTAATATTGAAAGTTTGCCACATTTATCATAAAATTTTATGGAGATGTATCTAAAAGGAAGAGTTTTTGGTCCCTAACCCTGGCAGTGTTCAAAGCCAGGTTGGTTAAGGCCTTGAATAACCTGGTCTAGTGGAAGGTGTCCCTGTACATGGCAGTGAGGATTGGAATTAGATGGTCTTTAAGGTCCATTCCAACCCCTTAACATTTTTGGATTCTATGACTCTCTGAATACATAAGATATTGTTTACATGGACAGTGTGACAATTTTATTTTATTTTTCATGTGTAATAAGTATTAAATCAACCACCTCTAACAGAGAAACCTGTGATCTTTATAGTACTTCCAGCTGAAAAGAAAGTGTTTTCTCCTGGAAAATATTAGAGTGGAGATCACTAATTTAACACAGCTATTTCTATTTGGAATAACTGATGAAATTCCTAAAATAATTATCATAAGTTCACCACTCTTATTATCTAGTTGTGTCAGAAAGCTGGTGTGTTTAAGGCCACATTTGCCTGCAGACATGCTTGGGTCCCTGATATGCCAAATGTGCCACTTGCTCACTGCAGTGCAGTGAAATCCTCCAGCAGCTCTGGTTTTCTTCCAGAATAGCTTCTTAACAGATGGCATCTTGTCATTGACAGTGGCTCACCATCCCGGAGAGCCGTAAGGATCCACGCAGGGACTGACGCTTTTCTTTCTCTTCCTGCGACATCTAACAAAATTAGCCAATAACAACCTCTTGCCTTTCACAGACAATTCCACCTTATGTCAGCTGGTTTCTTCCAAGTCACATCGTGCCCATTCTGCTGCAAGTGCACCAAAAGGACTTATACTGTTTGACAGCTAAGCCATACACCAGCAAATTGCCGTCAGTGAAAGCAGAATACAGAAAAGCAAACTCCTTTAGTTTCTGGTGCTGCTGCTGGTCATCCCTCTCAGCAGTGTGAGCTGGTTTTTAGCATCCTGTCAGCCCTGTGAAGATCAGTTTAGAAATTAGAGTAGACACAGCTAGCAAATAGCTTTGAATCACTTTGAGTGTAATTAAGCGTGAAGCATAGCTGAGGGCTTTATTTGATCCAGACTGGTCATTTTATTACTAATGTACTCTACAGAAAGTTTCTATATCCTTACTATGGTGGCTTTCTACAACACTGACTGAATATTCATGCTCCATGCATTTTATTTAAAAATAAATGAGAACAATTAACTTTGATTTGTTGTAACAGTTGCAAAGGGTATATGTTAAGGTTTACTCTCATGCAATATTTGCGTGTAACTGTACCAAAACCTTCCACAGAACACAGTAGAACTTGCTGTTGTATCTCATCCCTGAGGTGGAACAGGCACATTAATGCTGTAGTAAATACGATGAATCACAGTTCAGTCATCCTAAAAGAGTCTAGAGGATGGATCTAAAGACTCCAGAGATCATTCTTCTGTTCAGAGGAACTAAAGCAGCCATGCATGAGACCTTCCTCAAGGCAGTGATAAAATATGATTTCTCTCTTAAACTCCTGGATCTTGCCCAACCTATTCAGAGAGATGTACCCGTGAGGTTAATACTGCATGTATCACATGCTCATCAGTATATCCTGTATTACTAAAATAAGTTAATTAATTTTTGTTATTAATAAAAGAAATAATAATTTTTACTTAAGTTCATCATATCAGGGTTCAGTACCTTCCTTCAACAATATGATTTGTCATAGAAAAAAATGATCATTTGAAATTTATTGCCCTAATATTTACAGAAAGTCCCTTATTTACATGAGTTTTGAAAATTTCTAAGTTACCTTTGTAATAAAATGAAGGAATTCATACCATGTAAGAGTTTAAATTAGACTCAAAGAAGATTTCCTATTATTTCTAATGCACCAAACTCAGATCATGACATAATAATATTATCTTGTCTCACCATATAAAAATGCTTTCTCAGGTAAATGAGTAATGTAATTTCTGGTACTGTTTCTGCTCAGTTAAGCTGGGTCAAAACCAACACTATGCAGGTCACTGTATCAAAGCCAGTGAAAGCATTGTATAGTAAAACAAGTCATCTTGAAAACTTGCCAGATGGCACTAATGGTTATTCATGAATTGCTATAGTAATTCAGTCTCTTAAAACAAAAGTTGTTCCTAGTGAGTGAAAAAAAAAAAATGCTGGCACAATTGATTTGTTATGTTTTACTATCTAAGTGAAAGATTTAGGTCACTTAAGCTTTCCCATCCAAGACTAAGTTACATGTCCATGTTTTCATAGATCCGGAGCAAGAAACACTTTTTCAAAGGGTGATGAAAAGAGGATAGCTTAGTTATCCTCTGCAGACTTCTTCTTTTAACTGATTGCTTATTCTGTTGCCCACACGTAAGGACACTGTACCATTGGATACACCCAAATATAGCTCATAAGACCTAGAATGTCCAGAGGACTCCTGATCTTCTGAGGAGGCAGCTGATAGCCCAGCAGGGTAACTTAAAAAAACTCAGTTGACTTTACGTGTCAATGTTCAGCACTTAAATCAAGATTCAGACTCCTTGACTACAAGAAACATCTACTTATATGTGGTGCTTAATAACATGGTTTAGTGGTGGTGGACTTGGCATTCATTATTAGGTTAGTGGCTGGACTCTCTCTTAGAAGTGTCTTCCAAACTAAAGGATTCTATGATTCCATAAAGGCACTTTGGACACCAAATTAAGTGTATTATATAGCTCTGCGCACTGTGGATACATACCTTTACCTTTAGATGTCTGAATCTGTAGCCCATTAGGTGAAATTAATCTCATCTAAAAGTCCTAAATTATGCATCAAACTGAATCATATGGAAATAATGCCATGGTTTAACTCCAGCCAGCAAGTACAATGCAGGAGCCCCACAATAGGAGGCGAATAGATAAAAAAGTAAAACTCATGGAGTGAGATGAGAACAGTTTAAAAATTAAAAAAAAAAATAGTAATTATAATAATAGGAGAGAGAAAAAGAATAAAATCCAAATGATGCAGATTAGTGATGCATTTTATACATCATAATACATTTGCTCACCACTCCTTGATCAATGCACAGCCTGTCCATGAGCAGAGATCAATCCCTCACAACCAACTTCCCCCAGTTTATACACTGAATGTGACAGTCGATGGCAGGGAATGTCAAATATCCTTTTGGCCAGTTTGGGTCACCTGTCCCAGATGTGCTCCCTAGCAGCATCTTGTGCACCTGCTTGCTGGCAGAGCATGGGAACCTGAAAAGTTCTTCACTTGGAGTAAGCACCATGTAACAACAGCCAAAACGTCAGTGGGTTTTCAAATTTAGTCTTCAAACACAGTGACAGCTACTAAGAAGATGAAACCAGGACAAATATTATATGTTCTGCTAAATCAAGGCCCAAATAATTTTGGAAGGAATTAAGAATTAACGCTGTGTAACTGTCCTGGTTAGAACAGGATGATTTTTTGCAATAGAAGGAGGGGCATGGCTAGAACCCTGGGGTTATTCTGTACCACCTGACATCATACACGGGGGGCAGGGTGAAGCAGTCCCTTCTGGTTGGGTAGTGTGGTGGAGATGTTGGGGGTATTGCGGGCTTCCACATGGTGAGTACTCAAATGTGAATCATTCACCTCTCTTGCACACTCTTTCACTAATATTGGTGCTGTTTCTGTGGGTTTCTTGTTTCATTGCTCTTTCTAGTAACTTGTTTTTATCTCAACCCATGACTTTTAGATTGTGTGCCTCCAGTTCTCCTCTGAAGCCTGCTACAGGGACAGGAAGAGGGAGAAGGGAGTGAGTGGAGCACAGTTTGGAGTGTTTCAGTAGGAATACTACATTTGGAAATACCATTCCTAAACTACAACACTTAAACATACAAATGAAACTACACAAGCTCGATTGAGTTGGATTGAGAACCACAGTTCCTGCTGGGGAGTTAAGGCAGTATTTCATTCTTCATCCAGTCTTACAGCTCTTCACAATAGTCTCTACAAGGATACCTTTTACAATACAGATGAATATGGTTTAGAGCCAAATTCAGATATCCATGCACATTTTATGTATCAACATGTGAGCCATGTATATAAATTCTCAGCATAAGCAAAGGAAATATGATTTGAGTTGTGCCTAAAACACAGGGTTCTTGAGCTGAGATGTTCTAAGGCACCTGAGAAATGCACAAAAGTGATGACTAAGACACAAGATCTGCAGAAACTCTGTATATAGGTATAAGGCATCTGTAGAAGACTGGCATTGAGATTTCTAAGTTCTTGGAGCAGCAGCTGGAGAGCTGAAGTGAGAGTCAAGGGTGTTTCAAAGTGCAGTAGATGTCCCTGTATTCAGATAACCAAATAAATCTCTGGAGTCTATTATGCCATTCTCATTAATTCATTTCAGTGAGTAGAAAACATCTGATCCATAAAATCCCATTTTACACAAAAATATTTATCAATAAATATCAAACAAGCCTGTATCTGAAAAAAGATCAAAAATCCAAACAGTAATTTATACCATTTCTTTCAATGACGTTAACTCTGGATTCAAGTATTGTTCAATGCAATGAGGAGTTTTGTAAGGATAAATAAAATGAACCAAAATTTCATTTATATAAAATTACATGAAACTCAGGTCCACCTACCTTTTTCTAAGGTACTTGTAACCATTTTATCTATTTTAGTATTTGCTTTTGATGACTTGTGACTGAAGAAAAAAACTGAAAAAGATTATACTTTGATTAGCTTCAGCAACTGGGAGTTTTATTTTGCAGAGGCAAATGTTAATCGTGGATGGTACAGGGCTGAATCCCACTGCAGTGAAATCCATAGGGTTAGTTGGTAGAATAAACAGTTCTGGTTTTGGCCACTTAATAATATGCCTAAATGTATTTGCTGTGGGGAATGAGATTTTAAAGGAAGAAATAAATATGCGTTGTAAGAGTTGGTGTTAAGTATTTCAGAAAGCCACCTGAACCTCTTGAGAAATTGTTGGCAGTTCACATGTATTCTCTAAATTCTTTTGTGTACCAGAGTGACAGGGATGTAATTCTTCCCCACATGGATTTACTGTAAGCCAGAGGCACACATTGCCTGTTAATGAAAGTGAAACTTACAGAAGTACCCATGACTAGGCAACCAGTAATTTCCCATCATTATTCTAGCATGAAGCATCTTTATAATACAGGAAAAATCCATAGCACAGCTGTTGGAAACTTAGAGGTGACGGTTTTCATTTTCTAATTTACTTTTTTATTTCAGTTTTGCATTGTGCAGAAGTGGCTGCCTATTTCAATAAATAAAAAATTGCCATGATGTCTCCTTAAATTTCTTAAGTAAAGATGAGTTCATGGCATGTTCTAATCTCTTAGGTCGGACTGTGCCATGTGGTGTGACTGAGCAGACTCTAACCCACAGCAATGTGAAGCCTGTAACAAATGGCTTGTGTCCCTGCTGCTCCTCATCAGCCCAGAGAGCAAAGATACAGAGAATTATATAAGAACAGTGGGTGGAAGCAGTTAATGGGCTTTTTGCTGCTGGCATTTCTCAGACAGAAATACTGTCAAGCAAAGCCTGGCATGCAGAAATCATTATTTACTCAGATGTGATCATATAAAGTTTGACAGGTATCATTCAGTTGCTGACCTGTAATGCAAATAAAAAAAACCATTGTAGAAGCAAGGTTAATTCTTGTTCTGTGATCATCGCCCAATCACTGTCAATATAAAATGGACACTCTGTGCAGCTGTGGTTATTTGAAAGACATTCCTATCAGACTTTTACATAGTGCGTTGGGGGTTTATTCCGCATGATAGAGTGGAGTTTTATTTCCCTGTTTTGAAGAGGATCCTTAGGGAATGAGCTGAGCAACTGGGCAGTGAGAGTGACTTTCTGACTCATGTTTTGTGAAGGAGAAACACGCAAGGAAACAACTTTCTAGTTAGTTTTCTGAGGATCTAATAAGTGTGAATAAACATGAATATTAATCTAATTGGCCACACTTTGGAAGCAATTTTTCCATGACAGGTGACAGCTATGATGTTCATAAACAAGCCCTATTTTTGAAGCATTATTACATGGAAGTGAAAAATAGTTCAAACTGAATATATAAACAATGTCACAGTATAACACCTCCAAGTGACGTATTGATTAGAGCTTAAATGAATAGGTTGAATTAAATTTGGGTCATGCGGTGAGTGGCTTTTTTAGACAAGGCTAGAAGCATGAAAGCCCTCTGACTGAAATTTTAAAAAACCCGTTTGAATAAAATTAAATTCTAGTTCTTCCTCCTCTCTCCTCTTCCTTCCCTGCCACACTACTGTAGCAGTACATCTTGAAAGGTTCAAAGGAAGGGCAGATGGTACCTTTCAAAATGTTATTGAGTAATTTTACTTTAGTGTGTACTCTAGTGTCATTGTACTTGATATGGAGATGAAGAATATGTTAGCTCGAGGTTGTGCATCATTTTCTGTGATCTCAGCTGGAGGTAGGATTGTTCAGAACTGGCACAGCTTGAATATTGATACAAATACAATTATAACATTCTGCTAACAGAACTGAAAAATTGCTAATCAGTTTTATTAATAATTATGTGCGTAATTCTAAGAGTCCTGACCCCTACTGAGCCATTTAGGAAGCTCTGCAAAACAAAATGTGCTATAAGCACGTTTCCACATGAGCACTGTATGAAGAACTGATCCATCAAGTTGTGGCAAAGAATGAATTTTTTTAGAAGAATTTTGAAAAAAAAGTGAGGTATTATTTCCATTCATAACATAGACAGAACTCAGAGATGGAGACTCTCACTGAATATTGCAGTAGTGGGGTAATGGTTGCTACCAACACTGCCATGGTAAAGGGAGTAGGAAAAGGAGAAAAGAAACAGGGGGAAGAGGGAGGCAGCAAACTGAAAATGTAAGCTCTTTAGAAAACTGTATTAATTCAGTCCCCTTTTGAGGTGATTTTAAGGAGCCCTTTGTCCAGAAATATTCCAAGCAATCTCAACTGAAAAACACTTCCTTTAAATATGTTTGCTTGGGTACTCAAATGTTGAGGAACTCAAAATTGCTAGCCCCTTATAAAAGTCTTTGTCATGACTATGAAGGCATACTAAAATCCTTAGAAATGTCTGTCAGGCACGAAAAATCAAAAAGACCTTTTTACTCCTACTGACTTTTAAATAGGTGGATCTGGCATTCTACAAAGAAATATTTTCCATTTGAGTGAGAGTTTGTTTCTACATGAAGGCTCAGAGCAGCTCTTGTGCTTAAAACTGAAGACATAAATAAGAGGTGTCTTATCTTAGAAAAATATACAGCTCTAGGACATAGGGAGAATATATGGCAGTATCTGCAAAAGGGAACAACTATTCAGAATCATTCCAAAGTCTCTTTCAGTGTTGTCATTAAAAATTTTCCCTACGTTTTCTACAGGCCTATCTGTTTTAGATAAGTCTCTTATTAGCCTGTACTTTCAGAAATCCTATTTATCTGTTTTGTGTCCAACAGTAGACTTTGTCTCTTTCTTGTCAGGCCCTCATCCTGCTGGCCACACTGCTTCTGACACAAGCCAGGATGCCATTGGCCTTCTTAACCTCCTGGGCACACCCTGGCTCATGTTCAGCATCTGTCAACCAGCACCCACAGGTCCTGTTCCACTCGGTATCCTTCCAGCCACTCCTCCTCTAGCCTGTAGTGCTGCAGGGGGTTGTTGTGACCCAAATACAGGACCCAGCACTTCGTCTTGTTGAGTCTCATACCATTGGCCTTGGCCCACTGATCCAGCCTGTCCAGATCCTTCTACAGTGCCTTCTTACCCTTCAGCAGATCAACACTCCTGTCCAACTTAACTGGAGCGCACTCAATCCCCCTTTGAAAGAAGAAATCCATGCCTCAGAAGCAGAAAAAAATCATCATACCTTTTATTAATTTTATTTTTAAATTTCCTGTCAGGTACATTCATGCATCCTATCTTTAAAAGAGACATATAAATTCACCCAGGTTACCTATAGATATTAAGACCTAGAATACTTTAATACACTTTACAGAAGATCTTGGGAAATCATGAATTTTTCAGTTTTACATTAGAAAAAAAAAAAAAGGAAGAAAAGTCTGATTAGGTTGAAGCAAAAATTCCATATATAAAGTTTTTAAATTAACAAGCACAAAAATTAAGCCTGAAGATGTCACAGATGGTCTGGTCTATTTGAAATGAAAGGGTTTTTTCTCATTTTCAGGACAACTATTTTTATAATTGTTTTCTTTTTCTATTTATTGCCAAATTATAAAGAAGAAAAAAAATCACATGCTCATTTTAAACAGTAAGCAGAAATGTTTTAACATTTCTGTGAGTCTAAGTATTAAATTGAAGTTTGATATTTTATAAGTTTTGATGAAGCTTATCCAAATTCTTGTAGACAAAGACAAGCAAATTAATTCAGTCTCATTTTGTAAATAGCACTGGTCTTTCTCATTCTGTATTTTCTGTTGAATTCGCTACTCTCCAACAGAATATTCCAAATTATTTTCTGTATCAGTTTTCAGCTAAAACCATGCAGCCAAAACATAAATAAATTTGAAGTTACATATTCCTGTTGAAATAGTTTAAAAAAATACCATATTTCAACAAGTTATTGCCCAAAGAAATCAGACATAAGTGAAACACCTTACAGCAAGAATTCTTGTTCATTATAATGGATATACTATTCAGAGATATTTTAATCATAGAAAGGGAAGCAATCTCTGAAGAATCTTTTAATATTCAGGAATTTTATTTTTGAATGACAGAATCAAATATATGCTTGCTAAATACATAACCATTTTCAGTACTAGAGCCTGTCTTTTTTCTCACTTGATAAGATATAAGCAATATTTGTTTTTTATATAATATTGCATGAAAATAAGCTCACAGGGCAGCCTGTTGCATTTTGTATGACTCAGCTTTGATTCCATCGGTGTCTCTTTACCTTCCAGCATTATTTATGCAATTAGTTTAGTTTACTTTACAGGCATGCCAGCATTCATAGGGTAGACCTATTGAACGAAACCACAATAGATGTAATACATCAATACATTTGAGCTGAACAGTTTTAATTAGGCCTTCCTGGTCATTTCATCAATTCAGTGGAGTTCCACTGGGATTTGGATAACACCATGCCTTCTGTAGTGCCTGAGAATTACTGCACTCCTGTCCCGCTCTGTCAGTCACATCACAAGGTTAGACAATCAGCATTAAATCACACCGCAGTCTGTATTCCAGAACATAAATTCACCCCTAAAGTTATATGTTTGAGACACCTAAATCTTTCCAACCTTAATATCAATTTGAAATTCAAGCTATCATGAAATTTCCTGCTGCAACATTCTGTTATTGCTCAGCAGCAAATTAAAGGTGTGTTTCACTTGAAGATTTATACTTGTCAGATATGACATATGTATTTGTTGCATTTGTCTGGCAGATGTGATCTGCTAGAACTTGCAGGTGTCACAAATTCCAAAGAATGCTTTTCTGCTACTACAGTAGCTCTCCTAGTTTGTACTTCATTTGAGAACTTTTTGATAAACAGATTTAGGATTTAGCAATCCTTAAGCAGGTAATCTATTCACATACATTAACTTCTTCTATCAGGATTAAATTCTTCACGTTTAAAGCTATTTGGCTATCTGCAATAGGTGCTTCTTAGCTTCTTTGTTGTTTTGCTTGTTTGTCTACTAAATGGCAGAGAAAAAATATCAAAATTCATCAGACTTAAAGTGATTTCATGAACATAATAAACATTTATGTAAGACAAGCAGATGACCATGCTACAGCAGCTTTTAAACTTTCAACTTTTTACTGGACAACACAGCAGTCATAATTTTTTTCATGCAATTTCCATGTATTTCCAGCAAATCAAGGGACAGAAATGCAGAGACAATGAGCAGAAAATAAATGTTTGTAAGTACAGGAGGTAATTTACTGAGCTGCATTTGGAAATTACTGTAGATGGTACAGATGATACAAGCTGGTCCGTAATTCTCTCTGGGCACAGCTACACAGCAGTCAGAGACATGAATATGAAACAGGGTCAAACATGCTTCAGTTACTTTTCTTTTAACTAGTTCAGGGACCCTCAGAGATGAAACTGTCTTGTCGCTGGCTTAAATCCAGGCTTCACAATACATTGTGCTTCAGTCTGTGATGCAATGGCTGTGTGCTAGCTGCTCTGGAAGCAAGGACAACTCACATACTCCCATTATCCCATACAGAACCTGAAATCTCTCCTCCAATTGCAATGGAAGTATAAGAATATAATAGCTAATTTATTATGATATAGAAAACACGAACTATTGGGCAGACAACAAATTAATAACAGATAATAAACTCAGTTATATTATTGTTATTTGCATGGAAAATCTATAAGCAGTGCAAGTGCTTTTAATTAAAATATATAAAAACAAAAGGACAGAGAATCTGAGCTAATTATCTCCATAATCTTCATATTAGGTAATCATAACTGCGTATCATTTCACCTGACCATAAAGACTACAAAATCGACTGATTAGAAAGTGAGGTTATTAAATGAAGCAGGCTTTGTATCCTGGTCACACAGTTTCCTAATCTATTCAGGTTACTTAGGCTTGTTTATTTATATGCAAAGGATGAATCATGGAATAAAACAATGTTTGAGTTTGGAAGGGGTCTCTGGAGAAAAGTTTTCTAATGTTCTGGGGGAACCTTCTGTGTTGCAGTCTGTGCCCATTGACTGGTCCTGTCACTGGGTACATTTGAAAAGACCTGAGCTCTGCCTTCTTTAGACCTTCTCTTCAGGCATTTATATCCACTGATAAACTCCCTCCAAGCTTTCTTTGCTCTATGCTGGAGAGTCTCTCAACCTTTTGACATACAAGAGAAGCCTCCCCATCTTTTTCACAGCCCTTTGTTGGAGTGTGTTCAATCTGTTCATGTCTATCTTTTACTGAAGAGCCCAGAACTGGACACAGTACTCCAGGTGTGGTCTCACTGAGTAAAGGGGAAGGATCATTTCCCTCCACCTGCTGGCTATACCCCTAATGCAGCATGGGTTATCATTTGCCTTGTTTGTATCATGGACACTCTTCTGGCTCATGTTCAGTTTGCTGGTTCATGTTGACCAGCACTGCCAGGACCTTTCTTGCAGATCTGTTTTCCAACCAGCTATCTCCCAGAATATATTCATTCATTGTGGTTGTTCCCCCCAAGTTGTGAAAGCTGAGCCCATCAGTGATGGTGGTAGCAACTCTGGGATAACAAATTTAAGGGAAAAAATATGTGTAACAACTCTGCAGATGCCCAAGTCTGTGAAGAAAGAGTGGGACGAGGTGCAACAGCCACTGGAGCAGATTCCCCTGCAGCTCGTGGTGAAGACGATGGTGAGGCAGGCTGTGACCCTGCAGCCATTGGAGGTATCATTTCACAGTCCCTGAAAAACACCACACAGGAGCTAGCCAACGTCATCCCACCGCAAAGGTAAAGATATAGGTGTATTGCAGTCTGCTAAAATTATCTCATACTGTACAATTGTACTAGCTCCAGACACTGTGATGCACAATCTGCCATGTGGCAGATTACGTATGATCAGTTTAGGTCCTGTAGCAGGAGTAATGCTGCCTTCAGTTCCATACGGAGTCCAGAGCAGTCAGTTTCTTCTATATCTTGGGGAGTTCATGAAGGAAGTTGGACTGAAATTTTGAGCAGGCTATACGGGTTAAACCACCAGTCCATTCTTTTGAACATTTTACAGATATTACCTTTCTAAATGGTCTCAGAGATTACATTCTTGCTTGGCTTCTTTCCATATGAAATGTTCTAAGCTGATATTTCTTTTCTCTGCAGAAGTAGAAAAGATTAATCTGTAATTCCCTTGATGGACACACTCAAATTTTAATGAGTATAACCTTAGTAGGACTTGAACAAGCTAGTCTTTCAACTATGATATTGACATTCATACATAAGTCCTCTTTGTCTTTTTGTTGCCATACTTTGGAATATATAGATACATTATTTTATGCTCAGCATAGGTCTCCTATATTTTCCAGGTAATGAAACAGAAAGATACTAATATTCTGCTATTGCTGTTCTTGATAGTCAGTAATTTAAAGTAAAGGTCAAAAATATAAAACTGTATATGCTATAGTAGTACATGTCAGGGACTCACACATTCAAGCTCTAATTAAAAGCACAGCTAATTTATTACACTGTGTATAATTCTTCTCCCACTTAAAACAAATACCAAAGAAGATTTCAACAAAATTTTACAGTATCTTTATCTTTCACAAGATGATGTTTGCAACTACTTTATTATGTCTTCAGACAACAGGTAAGTTTTCTTAAAAAGTAATTAAAAAAACACCCACTAAATTAGAACCCCAAACCATTAAATTCAAACAGAGAATTTCAAAGTTTAGCAATGTGTTACCAAAAACTAATGTCAAATATAATAAAATATATACATATACAACTAACTTCTCATTATCTGAGTAGTTTATGTACTTTAGCTTTAGTAATTTCGTTTTGGGTTTTTTTTTTTTCACAGCATAGATGTTTAGGTTTTGAATACCTCATAATTGCGATTCTCCATATCCTTAATACTGTGAGTACATTTGCTTTGATGTCCCTAGAGCTTAAATTTATTCAGCTATGACTCCAGAAGCTCTGCTCTGCTGAAATAGTAATTTCAAGAGCCTTTGGCCACTTTGTAAGTTGAACTGGAAGGGCGGCAGGGTATGTTGTGGTGTGTGAAGTGGGGTCTTTCACCATCTGACAAATCCCCTGACAAGGGAAAGTCTCGGGCTCAGAGTGATTGGCAGCTCCTGCAGCTTTTGGACCTGAACAGCTGTGCATTGCAGCTGAGCTGAAAAGGGTCCTCTAATTATCACAACATTAACAGTCAACTGGTTCTGGCCAAAAGGGACCACAACTGAAAAGTGGTTTTTCAGGCTACTTAAAAGTTTTCATAGACCACATGCAGTCTGCAATCTGCCCTTTGTGACATCAGACAGTCTAGTAGCAATAAAAATAGTGGTATTGCTACTAAGCAATTAAGTTGTGCTAGAGAAATACAGTAAAACCTTTATTAATGCTTTTCATTGCGAAGAAAATGCACTTTTATATAAGAAAACATTGAAATAGTCCAGACAGTTTAACCTAATTCATGAAGCTGGATGCTGGCTATTTTTAAAAGGATAATAATGATTTTTTAGAGGTGTTTAACACATTGCAGTCTTCTGAAAGAAAGAGGGAAGGAAAATAAACCTGAGACACACCACAATCTGTAAGAATGGCAGGATAAGGATGAAGAAGGTAAAACAAAAATATGCAGACCTTTACAAGGTAACATGGAATATCTATCTGACAAATTAAGTACCCTTCTGTTCATTCCAAACAGATTTTTTCCCTGAAAAAATGATTCTCACAAATAATATTTATGGTAATTTAAATTCAGAGCTAGCATAAACAAAAATCCCTAAAAATTGTAATTAGTAATTACATGGTAAGTAAATGAGAAACAATATTAATTTTAATATTAATGGTTATATATATCTCTGATAGTTGTTAATAGTATTTAATGTCAAGAATCAAGGTTAAAGCATGTTCACTAACTTTATACAATGTTCCACTGAAAAAATTAACAAAGTTCGCAAAATTTTATTTTTTCTGTCTCCCTAATTGCAAAACACATTGCATAAAATCATTAAAAATAGTGTATGTTGTGAAAATTTTTGGTTTTCAATAAAGAAATTTATTGCCTCAGTTTAACATGATTTCTTGTGAGATATTATCTGAGGAGACTGTGGAATATTCATCCTGAGAGCTTTTCAAGATTTGGCTGAACAAAACCACAGTTGATATATTCTATTGCTAGTAATATTCCCACTTAAAGGGAAATGGGACTGCATGACATCCAGAGGTCCCCATATTCTTGGTCATTAATTATTCAGAAGTAAGAAAAATGTTTGGGAAATATGTGAAACATATAATAAAACAATAGTCACTGAAATCTCTGCAAAACAGAAATGTGAACATGAATAGTACTTAATTTACCATAAGGAACATTAGAAATCCATTTTGTTTATATCTAGACCTGTTATGTTTAAATGATTGCACTACTTAAAACTTACCCTCACTTTTCAGGAACTTATACATGGCCAAAATACTGTCTTTTGGAAAAAAAAAATAAAAAAAGAAACTTCACATTTAAAAGATTCATTAAATAGTTAATAGAAAGATCTCCAGATTTCCATCAAATCGACATATCAGGATTTTAAAATACTCTGGAGGTTGCCATGTAACAATCAGGGTTAGATTCTGGTTTTATCCTTTTATCATTCTACATCCTGAATTTTATTATTTTATTATTTTTAATTTAATTTAATTTTATTTATATTTTTCTACCACTTTAGGAAAACAACCTAATATCCACACATACCAGTTTCACATTTTCAAAAGCAGTACACTAATATTTGTTTTCACTTGAGCTGTTGTCAGGATTAATTACTGTAGCTACCAGGTCTAAAAAGAATTTTTTTATTTTAAGTCAGCATTGAGTCAAATACCACAGCTGTCCCATTAACTTCAGTTGGATTTTTGCCTGAATACGTAATACAATATTAATTTATTATCAGCAGACAAGATGTTTTGCTATATTTTGATTCTCCTCTTAATGGGAGGTTGGATTTTATTTTATTATTGGATTTGATGCATTTGTTCAGCTTTTTAAAAGTCAAAAGAATGAATAAATGGAAACTAAGAAACTGTCAACTTATCCTTACACAACATGATGGCATTGAGAGCTCATATTGTGGAATAATCAGAAGTATGGTAAATATGACATTCCTTATGCATATGCTGCAGGAAATACAATTTTTCAAGACCTTGTTCCAGGTGAAGTGGAATAGCGTACTTTTGGCTTGATATCAGCTAAACTTCAGGTTAATCACACTTTTAGCTATCAGAGAGTGATGGCATGAAGAAGTTGAAGTGAGACTTTGCATTTAATGGATGAAATTCTATTTGCTACACACTGATAGCAGGTTTGGCAGCTGAATGATGTATTTCCGGAAATGGGAAGATGTCCTCGAAGTAACTCATGGCTGTTTCCAAAGATTTATTAAAACTAAGTTGACACTTGCATCACTGATAGAGGTAATTTCGGAGCTCTTGAAATTCTACTGACCCTAAGATAATGAAACTACCACCTTGTGCACATTTGTATTCCGTGGCAGGTAGCATGGGCTCGTGGCTTGGAATGTGAAACACTATCATTACATGCTGAAGAAATTCACACCAGTAACTGAGGGCAAATGCATAGACTCAAAGAAATTTCAAGAAAGGTAGGTACAATACTCAGAACCAAATGAGAGCTGTGTGCAAAAACAACGATAACAAGTTATTTGGATTGTTAGTAAAACTTAGCATTCTGTAGGATGAGTGCAGCCTTGTAACTAAGATTTTTTTTAGATTTTTTTTTATCCTGTATCACAGCAAGAATTTATATTATGCCCTAAAACAAATCAAATCCAGTGCATATGAAAAGTGCCATGAAATGTGCTTAGAAAAGTCTTGCTGAGGAAGAGACGTGCATATTTATGACACAGACAGCCATGGGCTGTACAAATTAAAGCTTTGCTTATAATCCAAATAATGTTTTTAACAGTATTTTCAGATAAGAAGGATGTGTGTTAAAGTCTGATCAAAGTATCAAACCTTTAGGCTCATTCAAAATGAGGATTGGCCATGTGAAATGGGATGATTGCTTTGTACTAAAATACAGCAGAAATATTAGTGAAAATCAAGAGAAATCACTGGAACGTTTCATTACTTTTATCAACTTTGTCGAAAAACCCCAAAACCCCCTACCTCCTCCTCATGATTTAATAATCACATGCACTTGTATAATGTTTGAAAATTCACAGAGATTAGAGCAACAAAGGTAATCCTGCAAATGGTCCTGAGGAGACTGATCACCACTGGATAAACAGGAAACTGGTAATCAGAAAAAAAAAAAAAATTAATACTCATTGCTGTGAATCTGGAGGTAGAATAGAGGACTGAAACTTTTCATTTATGAGTTGTGCCTTTGGTTCAGCTCTGGATCGTGTCAGAAAGCAGATAAACAATTTTGTCTTCCTCAAAGACACTGAGCAGTAAGAGGGAGACTAAAATTTTGAGGAAACTAAAATTGAGGCTATATTTATACAATATTGTAAATGTAGAATGTTAGTGTTTTTCTGGGACACTGTTTCATCTGATTATTCTTTATTCACTTAGTAACCTTATTAGATGACTTTGGTGCTGAATGCTTTTATTGAAATAAACTTTTTCTAGTAGAGATTGCTACTGTGCCAAAGTGCCACTTGGCTGGAAAGTTTGTCTTAAATTCATTAAGGCCTAAAGTAAGACCCCTCATGTTTAAAATACCCACAGAGCCTATATTAGGGTCTGTCCTACACCTGCAAGCTGCATTTAGCTTTCAGCTCTTGCATAGGATGGACATTTGATCTTGGGTCTGTGTTCCTGAACCCACACAGTGTCACAGCATTGCCCATTCTTCAGAACCATAATTGATTTATTAAATAAATGAGAAGTATGGGAACATGTTTTTTTTAGAACTCTGTAGCCACTACTTTTTCTTTTGAAGCTGTGCCTTGAATCTGAGTTCTCTGACTCTGCATTGGGTTTGTGTGACCAGGTTTTGGTAGGGAGGGGGCTACAGAAGTAGATTCTCTGAGAAGCTGCTGGAAGATTCCCCTAAGTCCGACAGAGGCCATGGCAGGTGACTCCAAGACAGACCCACCACTGGCCAAGGCCAAGCCAATCAGTGCTGGTAGTAATGCCTCTGAGATAACATATTTAAGAAAGTGAAAGGAGCCCACATTGAAGCAGCCTGTTTCTGAAGGAAACTGGACAGTGGACAAGGACCCATGCTGGAGTAGGTTGTGATCAATTGTAGCTCATGGGAAGGACTCATGTTAGAGGAGTTCATGGAGGATTGTCTCCCATGGGAGGAAACCCATGATGGAGCAGAGGAAGGACTCTTCTCCCTGAGAAGAGCAATGGCAGAAACAGCATGCGATGACCAGACAGTAACCCCCATCCTCTGTCTCCCTGTGTAGCTGGGAGGGAGGATGTAAAGAGCTGACAATAAAGTTAAACCCAGGAAGGAGGAAGGGGTAAGGGAAAGGTGTTTATTAAGATTGTTCTACTTCTCATTATCCTATTCTTGATTTTGATTGGTAATAAATTCAATTAATTTCCCTAAGTCAAATCTGTTTTGCCTATAATGGTAATTGCTCAGTCACCTCTCCCTGCTCTTATTTCAACTCCTAAGCTTTTTGCAATATTTTCTCTCACCTGTCCAGTTGTGAAGGGGAGTAATAAAGCAGCTTTAGTGGGCACCTGTCATCCTGCCAGGGTCAAACCACCAAAGAATCTAATAATTCTTTTCTAAAGTAAAAAAGGCTACATGTGTATAGTGTTCACTTACAGTGAACACATAGTGTTCTCAGTTGATTGTCGTGTCCCAGGATTATCTTCCTATTTACTATATATTTTTACTATTATATTTTATGAACACTGGAAAAATTATAGCTGGGGTTTTTTACATCATATTTTAGCATAGGTTTTGCATAGACCTGCTCTGTTAGAGGTAATTACCAGGAAGAGTTTAGTTCTATTTCTACTCTTTTATTATCCATGAAGAATACAACATTTCCCAATTTTTCCTCATTATTCATTTATTTTATGAATTATAGGAGGTGAAAAATTTTCACTGAAATCAGGGTTTGTTTCAGCATAGCTTAAGCTGATTACATATCAGTTTAATATATTCACAAAATGTCTTTGAGAATGTCTATAATGGAAGATACCCTAGTTTAATTTTAAAAATTCATGCCAGTTAAATCCCACAGCTTGAAGTAGTTTGGAAACAGATTCATCTATATACATGTAACCCCTTTTAGGGCACTTTTATGTCAGCCCCATCAGTTAATTCATTCCAATTAGAAAATATGTTAATCTTCCACAGTTTGCAAGAGATCTGCCTGCAAATATGAGGCTGGAACACATATGACTTGCCTCAGTAAAATAACCCTAGATATTGTGTAAATGCTAGAATAGAACAACAGCTATATCCAACTTGCACGATATATTGTGTTTTATTTCTTACAGGATCTCACACATGTGGAATAGTAGTGGCAGCTACTCATGTTAAAAACACGCCTGTCGCTAGTGAAAACAGAACCCAGATTAAAGTAGACCTATTTTCTTAAATGGCTGTAGCACTGAAGAATGTATTGTGCCTCCGCTTCTATCAAAGGAACAATTGTCTTACCACTTGTCAAGCCTCATTTAGGTTCCATAGCTAAATAACTATAAGTTAGTTGCACATTGAAAAAAAAAAAAAAAAAGGCAAAAAGAAAAATCAATCTTTTAAAGGCGTTATATTTTAGATGTTTTTATTTTCAGTAGATTAATTCAAGTTAGAAGTGAACTCTGGTAGTCAGGTTGTCCAAATCCCAGCTAGAAATAGGGTCAATATCCAATTTAGAGATTATATAGATTTAGATAGTAGTACATTATTACACTACTCAATAATTTAGATCTGCCTAACTTTATTTGAACATTTAATTAGCATCCATTTATGCTGATTTTCACTGATGCTTACTTTGGGAAAATTATAAATCTGCCAATTGCAAAATTTCAAGAGAAGGATTATTGAGATGCTTGGAAGCATTTTCTCCAGTTTTCTTCTATGTTTTTCTCCACATAAGTGAAGAAGTATCTGGTCTAGTCACAACAATCCACCATGTGCTTTCATGCTACACTGTTATAATTTTTTAGAATATATGGTTCTTGAGAAAAGCAAGGAGAAAAGTGCAATACCAATTTCTTCTGCAGTTCCCAACAAATTATGATCTATTCAGGAAAGCAGAATTATCTGCTAAAAATGCATTAATTTTCACATAACCTCAATATGTTTACCAAAATTAATTTAAAATTTATATTAAAGCAATGAATGCATTAAAATTGCTGCCTAACAAATTATCCATGGGCATATTCCAAATAACTCACTTCTGTACTTACTCTCAGGAAAGCTTAGCTAGATCAAAATTCTCAGCTTATGACAAATAGTTTTCACCTTATCCACAGCATCCTTTAGAAAAAATTCAGGTCATCAATGACAGGTGATTTGTGATTGTGGATCTACACAATGCACAACTGCATTATGACAAACATCAATCAATAATGTCAGTCACATACTCTCATTGTCCAAAAAACCAGTCATATAATCAAATGAATGTGTATATTTAAATGCAGTTGCTATAATGAAAATATTAACCTAAGAAGGGATAATTTAGCTTTGAGCTTCCTGGAAAGCTGCAAGCTCTTCAGATCCTCACACTAAAATGCCTTACTTAAATTCAGTTAGTTTGTTTGGGATTGTTTTTTCCAGGCATGGGGTTTTTCCTTGGGAAAGAATTTGAAAAATAGAAGCTATATTTACAGAACATACCAACAATAAGATTTTTTATGAATAGATGGGTGTTCAGCTACTTCTTTACTGGGAAAATATTTATTTCTTCTAATATAGAACTTAAATTCATTTCTATTGGAAAAAATTGGCAAGAAATTGGCAAAGTTTTTTACTGGAATGAAATTGAGGGATATCCACCAATTTCATCAGTAAAAAATCAAATCCTCTATAAAAACATAAAGATAAAATTCAAAAATTGAAGAAAAATATTTTTAATAGGTTTGGACCTGAATTTCTGATTCCTGACCATGTCTATGAAAGCAAACAAGTAAGGGGTTTTTTTAACCCCCACTTTGCGCTTGTTTATCTGGCTACCAAAGGAGCAATGCTCCTCCTGGAAATTAATCATGAACTGTTATTCCCAATACAAATGGTTTGAGACAGCCAATACAAATGCACTTCTTTCTCGAAGTTCAAATCAGTATGGAAATGTTGCTAAGCTCACCTACATAGAATCCAGTGTTTCATAATGTTACTATACATCCTGAAAAGTCTGAAATACACGTACAAAGACCTAATTTTGTCATCCTTTGAAAAAGCAGAAAAATATTGCTGAGAACAAAACCAGCATAACCTATGCATGAGGAATTAGGGGAGAAAAAACATTGGTCACACGCTTGTTAAAAAATCGGTCCTTTCTGTCATAAAATAACTTTTCTCCTGCTAATATATTTCATTGTTACAAAGGTCATTGCTTGTTTGAATAAGGGGAAATAAGCTGTGAGAAACAGCTTATATAATGCAAATAAGAGAAATTTGGCAGAGGCGTTCATGTTAATAAGCAAAGTACAACCCTGACTACAGAGCTGCTTGTTGAAAAGCTTTCTAAATCTATGACCATCATGTGGCTAAGGGTAACGGAGACTGGGTATGCTAGAAAACTGCCAGATGTATGTACTTGATAATGCCTAGGTTTTACATAACCTTTTTTCTTTTCTCTGGCAAGTGCTTTGCACAGCAACAGAGATATTCCTTTGTTTTGCAGATGGGAAAACTGCTCAAAGGCAGTCAAAGGCCCTATCTGAGGACAGAACCAAAGTCCAGGGTCCCCAGTATACTTCACTGACTCTACAGCACTGCAGTTTACAAATCTATTTATTATTATTTCTTCTTTGAGCAGCTTTCCCCCCACCTTAGACATGGAGCCCAAAAAGCACCCACAGCAAACCTAAATTAACCAATGAGATGTTTAACTTCACACTGACATGAAGTATATAGATAACATTTTCAGTGATCAAGATCAAAGTCTTTTCCCAATGATATCAATGAACTCTATTATCATAAAAACTAAGGTGTTCTGTAATGAATCATCCTTTCAGGTTTCATACACACCTTTGTTAGACATTTATACATCTCAGCCATGATAGGATCTATGAATAACCCATATTAATATAGTTGTCCTCACAATGCTCCTTTAGGGTTGGCAATGATTATTGCTCACAATTTTTGAGTGGAACCACAAAGTCTATGATACGAGGCTTGGCTGCATTTCTAAAATCATCATTCCTGGTGAGGATGTAGCCATAAATCCGCTGCATTTCTGAGTAAGATCTAGGCATTGGCCTTATGAATCTGACTTTTCCCTGGCAGGTTTAAGAAAGAATCCCAGTCTTTTCCATAATCTTTTAATGAAAGTACAGTCCTGGGAGATGTGAAGTAGGAAAAATTCAAGCCAAAGAGAGCCTGCGACGTAGGTGCCCACCTCCCACCATTAGTAATTTTGTACTAAAGATTAATGGACAGGAAAAAAAAAGTAAGAGAACACTATCACATTTTTTTCAGCAGTAGTGAAACAATTTCTGTTTCTTAAACTGAAAAAGTGCTGTTAGAGCATTGAAATATTCACATTTGCCCTACAAGCAGTTTCAGTTTAAATTGTTTAAAGTCACACAAATATATGGCAACACATATGATCAGCCTGTTGAATCAAGAGTCCTGACCAGTGCATATTTCCCTTATTATGCAGTGCTTTTAGTAAAGTCAATACACTTAATTATATGCTACACACTTAGCATGAATAATTATTTTGCTGAATCAGGAACTAGATGCCTGAAGACTCAGTGAGTCTATGAAGTGCAAAAACACTCAGGTAGCATAAACGATGTGTATCACACAGGCACTAGCATATGTTTGGCTTTTAATTGCTACTACAGTTCTCAGCAAGGCTACCAGCACACTATTTCTTGAAAAATAGGAAGCTTACAGAAAGGAAAAGCTACTGTATGAAAACTTCTTTTGCTTTTCTCTCGTAGTAGATTCCCACTACTCAGTTTTTCAAGATTAATAAAGATACTGGTAGGAACTAGCAGCAACAGAAATTATCTCCAACAAAGACAATATGTGCTTTATAAGTTGGGGGAAATTGCACTTTAAGTTTTCATTTTAGTAACGCTATCAATTTTTGCTAAGAAAATGGTAAACATTGGTCTTTGCTGAAGGTCTCTTTATGCTGAAAATTACTCTGTAGTCTGTTTATGCAGTAGAAATGTGTGGTTTGGGGAGGGATAGAGGAATAACAAGAAATAGAAGGAAATACGGAGAAATATACATTGTCACTTGGATGTCTCCACCAGAGCATAGTGTGATGAGCTGAAGAGAAGGAACTGATAATTAAATCATTGAAAATTACTACAGAGAAAACAGAGGAAAGAAAGGAAGGAGAGAAAAGGGGAGAGACAGGAACAGTTAATGCCTAATCCTGTTCATAAACCATTATACAGATTAGTTGCATTCAATGAAATTTTTCACAAAGTTGTATGCAGAGGTACTACTATGCTCAGTCTGAGCAATATATATAGACTCAAAAAGTAGTGTAAACAATGAAGATGTCAGGGGAAGGCTAAATTCTCTCACACAGAAACAGAACTAAATGCCACTTTAGATTTTTTATAATAAATCTTCCCATCATAAGCCTCTAGTTGATCCTACAGACAGGAGCAGAAATGCTTGATGCCATGTCTACATCTCTGTACCAATGTTTCAGGCACTTTTGTGGCCTCCTGTGGCACACTTCAACAGGTTCATGTCTTTGTTGTGCTGGGGGTCCAGAGCTGGAGGTAGTACTCCAGGTGAGAGTACTGAGTACTCATGAGAGTGGAGTAGAGGGGAAGAACCATCTTTCTTGACCTGCTGGTGATGCTTCTTTTGATGCAGCACAAGGTGCAGTCCTAACTTATAGAGGCAAATCTGTAGAGTGAAACAGTGGGTGGTGAGCACACCTTTCAGAGTTCCATAATCTGCTCTGGTGATAAAATTCACATTTGTGGCTAGAAAGCTTCAAATACATTTACTGAAGGTATATTCTGGTTAAATTTAATAGAAAACAGGTTTTATGTAATCTAGGACAGTTTCATGATACAAACAAATACTGTAGATGGGAACAACCAGGAGGCACATTCCAAGGGTGCATTACTGATCTAATCTAAGACTTTAATGTAGGCTTACCCTAAAATGAACAGAAATGAAAATTAGGGCCTGTGAGAGATGCCCATAGGCCACTTTCTAAAATGGCAGCTGAAGCATAGCTAGGACACAATGGAAAATCTCAAAGGGTGTTACACGATGTGGTCAGGTACTCTCCAAATTCTTCTGCAGATTTTAGATGCTCTGGGTGTCTCATTATAGGTGTCTGCCTATAAGCCATAGCATCTAAACTTCTGCTACAGACAGTGGAGATCTAGTGACTGCTGTTAATGCAGACTGCTGAGCTCCTCAGCCCACCTCAACACAGACACTCAGATTTGGTGAGATCTTCAGCTCTCCAGACATCACTGGCTATTTAAAGGAGCCTCAGTTCATTCGTCCAGATGAGGGTGTCTGGTACTATTTTGAGTGTGTAGCCTCAAACATCCACGTGGATCTCCGGTGGGTACTGATGGTTAGGTGCATATTAAACATGTACTGCATCCCTGCTGTCATGGGTGGAAGTGGCTGAATGATTACACAGTAGGAGAAAGGCAGCAACTGCCATTACACTGATTTCTTTAAGAAATGTTTCTTTAAGTCACTTCAAAATTCCCAATATCCCCTCAAGTCTGAAAATGCAGTGTTTAAGAGCCAAGCTCCTTAGAAATCACTTCATCCCAATTGCAAAGATGAATTTCATTTTGCAATGGGAAAATGCTGCAATTCTTGGTGCAAGAATGACATAATACTAAAGCTCAATCTCACTATGAAAATGATAAATCGTTCTGGTACTGTCATACCCTCAGTCCAGCTAATTTTGGACATATTCCAAGTTGCATGTATAAGACAGTTTTTTTTCCAGTGCTCATAGAAGATATAAATAATATGTTCTGGCACATATATTGAAGTAATATTAACAGAAAGGTAACTTCAGGAAGTTACCTTTGGATAATAAAGAGTCACTTTCTTACAGAGAATAGATATTGCATAAACAGAGTTGGATGAGCTCAAAAGCATATGAGAGTGTCTTCTGGGAACCACATGACTGGCATTTTGCAATTTCTATAGATTATAAAACAGATTGGCAAAGACATAGTGAATGCTTCACTGTATTTCCTATGTTTCCCTTTTTCAGCAATGTATATATGGTGAAGATTCCCTCCCTCCACTAGGCTGGCATGCCTTTTTTTAACCAAACTGTTTAGAATTCTGTATTGTACAACTTCTTTGTACAATTAGTTTCTTTGAGTTCCTTTCTATTTTTGAGCAATAGAACTATTTTGTTGCCTAGCACCAGATAACAAAAAATTGAGGGTTTTTCAGCTTTCCAGGCTTTTACCTAGCTTTCATTGCCTTTTCTGGTTTTCAGGTCTCCTTTCCTGTTTGTCAGTCTTTAGTCTTCTCTCATGGTTTCTCTGGTACTTCTTACCAGATTGAATTTCTTAGCAGACTGAACTGCTCCTTATAGCAGTTCAATTTTCTTTTCTGAAGAGTTATAGGCTCTTTCAGCACCAAATCAAACAACTTCTTACCTAGCTCCTGACAAACTTTCCTATTGTGTAACCATTTATTTAACCTTCATACCTTACTCTAGGCCTCATATCCTCTATTTACATCTATTCATATCTTTCATCCTTTGAAACCCATATCTTCCCCTTCAGGCATCCATCATTGTTCATGGATATTATGGATTTGTCTTTCTTTGCCAGTCTGTTCTCAGAAGACAGGCTCAGTTTCCTTTTCTCTTCTTTGCCAAGAGCTTATCTTTTCTGCTTCCCCTTTGCCAGATTTAGCTTCAGAGTTCTACTTACTATTGCCAATATTTTTTTTTTCATTGCCTAACACACGAATTCCCTTAGGAACATGACTAATTTTCCCTTTTCTCTCTCATCTCTTTCTATCTCTCCCTTTCTCTCTTTCTATCTATTTGAAAGTCATCACTGTCTAATCTGCCCATTCTTCTACCAATAGCTTTTTTTTAATCTGTTCCTTGGGACCTTTTGGTTCCCACAGTTCAAACCACTTCCAGTAGGAGTAAAGAAAATTATTTATTTATTTATTTTTAATCCATTTTCTCTGGTTCTTTGCAAGCTTTTATTATGACATATTCTATCATATGTCTCTTCTATGCTAGCAACTTGCTCATCTATTTTGTTTTCTATAGGAAATACATATCTTAAGAATCAAATTCTTGAAATGCTGAAAATCTCAGTTCAAGTAATTTAATAGTGATGACACCAATGAAGATGATTTACTTATATCCTTTCATATGGAGACCCAAAGTATGTTGAAACTGTGTGTATCATATAATATCTAGCTGCACAAGAAAATGATTGCCTTTATTTTTAACAAACTGAGAGAATAAGGTGTCTCATTTGCTCTGTGAAGTCACAAAACCACCCCAAAAAACTGCTTCAGCGGGCTTTTGCATCTTGTTCATAATAGAAAGCACTTTCACAGTCACTTGTTTGAATTGTGACATAGACTGTAATACAGACTCCTGTTATTAGTATTTTTGTTAACTGCCAAATATATGTGCATTGTTTATAAACACACCTATGTTCTCATCTCTGTTCTTTCTCCCTGTCTTCTCAAAGAAGAAGCCACAACTTTAAAAACCTGGAAAAGGTTATATCAAATGTAGGAGAATGAAGGTATTTACAAATAAGCATTCTCAAAAGAGAGATTTTCCAGTCAAAATACAAAAGGGAAAATTCTACATTCTTTCATTAAACAAACCCACACCAAAAGTATTACTTCATTCAGTCAGGAAACACAAAAAGTCATCTCAAAACCTTCCAATAAATGTAATTTTGAATATCAAGGAAATAAATGGACTGAAAGATACCAAAGTAATCTGTGAATAGAGTCCAATTTTAGCAGGAGAAATAAAAGGATTGGATTTGTCTAATGAAAAATAGATGTCTTCAATATTAATATCTTCCAGTCCTTCTCCTAGACCAATATAACTCTGCTGTACTTTTCCCCTCATCTAAATTTAACAGTCCTGAAAAATTTGGCTATTATGTTTTTCTTTCCTGCTTCTCCCTCTTTTCCCCTGTATCTCTGTAGGGTTGTCTGGAGCATTTTTTACCATTACATCCCAATTTATTTGCAATATCATCACTCTAATAATACGATCTTGAGCATGTTCCTGGCATGCTTTCATTGATGCCTGTTGGGTTTTTTTATATGATTATGATCTGCCATTTCAAAGCTAAATGTAACTCAACAAAAGTGCTGATGAGTTACCAGAATCTTCTTTCACCCTCATCCTGTTTTCAGATCTACATCTGCTGCCAGCAGTTCTTCTGTCTTACAACTTTCACTCGTTCTTTGTTATCTGCTTGAAAAAGTGCTTCCAGTGGGGAACTAGAAAGCTGCTCTTTTCTACCTGGCTGAAATACAGTGAGAGCATTTCATTACAGAACAGTCATAATGTTTGACAAGATGTGCAAATTTTTATAATATATACAAAATTATCTGTTTTAAATATGTAAAACCCAAACTTCATTATGTAAAATTAACAACCTAGGAGAAGACTAAATTGGTAGGGGAGCTAAATATTTGTTTCACAGAAAATGGAATAAAATATTGTGGGCATCGAACTCCGAACGTCTTTTAACCTTCCAAACATTTGTACTAAATCATTTGGGAAAGAATTGCAAGGATATAGTTTCTTATCTCTGACTTTTAGAAAGGGGACCAAGAAAGTAGTTTTATCTCTTACACATAAAAGCACTTCCCACCCCTCTTTTTTTTTTTTTTTTTTTGACTGGTCTTTAAAATTTTTCAATGTTTTTTCTTTTAAGAGGTTTTTTTCTTACCCCTTATCAGTTCTTGTTTTTCTATTTTGCCATTTCAAGAAAAAAATCATATAGCATAAAGGACAGTATTTTAGAAATAAATGACTTAGAAAACAGGTATTTGGGGAAACTAAGCAGCTCATGGTGATGAGATCTTACTTTAATATGACATCTGGATAAGCAGCTGTGATCCTTGGATGCATAAATAAAAAAATACTGAGTAGAAAGAGAAAGCTGATCTACAGCACTAGTAGTAGTCCACACACAAACCCCCTAAAAATCAGAAGGGCATTTAAATCGTAAAGAAAATAACTCTTTATCTGACTCAGTACTCAGGAGATTATATTGAGATGAGTTCCCTTTACAGAAACAGACTCTAGGTCTGCCTGACCTGTGCTAAGATAGCATCTTAGCTAGATTAATTACTAGAATATTATGTGATTCTAGTGTCCACACTACAAAGAAAAAAAAAAAAAAAAAAAAGAAGCTGAAAGTGAAAATTAGGGCTTAGACAAAAATTTGTTGTGTCAGAAAAACATTTTTTAATCAGTTATTAAAGGAGTTTGATTCAATTAAATTACCTAAAAAAGACAAAAAGGCAGATTTGATCACTGTCAGCAGAGCTGTGACATTACTGTAGTAAGTGCTGACAATCTATTGGGACACAAATAGATTCTGAGAGGCATAGGGCAAACGTTGATTTTATGATTCTGCCTATATTAGGATATTATACAGTACACTGATTTTGGATCATCTCAAAAGAAGGAGCCCACAGAAAACCATTTTACAGCACTGATAACAATACTGGTTAAAGTATGATGGCACAGAGATTAGTATCTGCTAGCAACCAGAGAGAAAAGTCCAGGGATCTTTGTTGTTATGAGTAACATCATGGAATCACATAGGTTGTAAAATACCCTTTAGGATCATCAAGTCCAACTGTTAACCCAGCACTGCCAAATCTACTACTAAACCATGTCTCTAAGTGCTACATCCACATCTTTTAAATAGCTGCAGGGATGGTGACTCAACCACTTCCCTGAGGAGCCTGCTCTAATGCTTGATACCCCTTTCAATGAAGAAATTTTTCCCCTGGCACAACTTGAGGCTGCTTCCTCTTATCCTATTGCTTGTTAGTTACATCAAAGAAGGTTTCAGTCAGTAAAGGCACAATGTAGAAGTGTAAAAAGATCTAGTGACTGAAAGTGGGATCCACTAGGTAACCACTACAAAGGCAAATAGCCACTAAAATAATTTACCTAGGAATAATTTACCTTGATGACTTGATGCTTTGGATTCAATATTCTTTTAAAGAGCAATCTCTAGATCAGCCATGAAATACTAATTTAATATAAGCATCACTGAAGAAATTTTATGGTCAGGATACATGTTAGTTAACCATCAATGAGCATAAAGGTCTCTTGGATTATCTGAATCTATGAAAAGGTTAAAAAACCCTACTGATACAGACCAGCAGAACTATGGAAAATTATTTTTCATTAAAAGATATAATATTAAAATTTCCTGAAATATCACTGATACTGTACTGCTAGTAGTAAGGTGGCCTCAGAAAGTGATCTGCTTTACCTTTCATCCAATTTTGAGAAACAATGCACAGACTAAAGATATAACACAAGTTCCCCTGGCCATGCTGAAAGCAGTTATTTCAGACCCACTGGAAACCCTTCCATTCCTGAAGCCTGCTAATATTTCTGCCAGCTTCAAGAGGCCTCTCATAGTGTGAGATTCTGCAGCTCTGAGGCACTGTTTAAATGATTTGTTCAGACTCACTTCTAGCCAGTTTTTGAACAATAGTGATCAATCACAATTGAGTTCCTGGTACCATGTCACAGCAAACTGATTAAACTCTCCCTAAAGAAATCACAGCTGTTATTGGGCCTAACGATATCACCAAGACTTTAAATTACCAAGGAGATTATATTTGTGTCTCAGAGAAAACATTTTAATTTGAAAGCTCAGCAAAGGATAAAAAATTTGTTCCAACAATGTCTAGTGATCTTTGTAGATATTTAAGAACAGAACATTTGCTTTCAGAACTGTAGTGCACGGAAAAATTCTTCTTTGTTATGATACTGGCTTGTAAGATGTTCCTGTGCCTTTACTGTTTAACTGCTCACGAACAAATAATCCTTGTTTTGCAGGCAGCAAGGACAAAGATAACATTGGTTTCCTTAGCCAATCCAGAGCTGCTGCTGAATGGCTGCAAGGACCCACTGCAGTGATGACTCAAGTTGATAGCAGACATCCTAGCCTGGAGAAATCCCACTGATTGCTAAGGGAGAGACTCTTTGAAAAGTAATTACCATTGCATAACCTATGATCCAAAAATTCTGGCTTTACCTCATCTGTAAATTCAAAATACTTTATTATGGGAAGTAATGACTAAATTTAAGCCCAGAAATGTTTTACACAGAAGTACTGAAAGTCATAGCCAACACATATGCTTAGGGATTACATGCAATGTAACTACATCCTTTAAGTGTCTCATAAAATTAACTGCATTGACTTATACTGAGTTCAGATTTCATAATACTGCTCTGTTGCTCAAAATAAAATTTAATGGATCAAGCAAGAAAAATGCCTATGATGTCCAAGCAAAAAAGAAGCAAATGATATTAGCTATATTTATTTCAAAACGAAAAAACAAACCCCACAAAAAAACCCCAAAAACAAAACTCAAAAAAAACCAACCACGCACACACACAAACAAATCCCCTAAAAATCAGAAGAATATGTACATTGTAAAGAAAATAACTATCTAGCTGACTTAGTAGTCAGGAGATTATATTGAGATGTGTTGCCTTTACAGAAACAGACTCTAGGTCTGCCTGACCTGTGCTAAGATAGCATCTTGGACATCGAAGCAGAGTAGGCCTCCAGCAACATCTAACAAATGTGTGTAATTTAGAGCATAATTTAACACATAATTTGACGCAGCTTTTCCCTACATTCACAAGATGCTCTCGTTTCGCTCAGGGCAAAAGAGCAAGGGCAAGGAGTATGCTGGTGCCATCTTTGCATCATATGTCACTACTTGCCCATGAATAGATGCCTTGATTCCCTTTTCCAGAGAGCTTGCCTGACCATTTTTGTTTTTTAAGCAGTCACAAGCACAAAGGAAAGGAGGACACAGGCTAGGCAAAACTCTGAGGCATGATGAACAAACTCTGATTGGAATCTGCCTGCCAGCTGAGCAAAGCTGCAATTTCCCAAAACATCTGCCTCTTACACCCCCTATTACATAGAACCAGGTCAGACAGAAAGATTTGATAGATCAGGCTTGCAAACACAATATTCAGACTCATCAAAACTATTAAAAAAAATGAATTCAACAAACCATGTAGCTACACACAGGAGAAGAACATTTTCATTTCATTTGAATTTTGTGGAGCTTTTGAAATTTCAGTGTATTTTAAGCAGATGCAGAAGTGGTTCAACTTCAGCCTGATTTCTTCAGAGATGAGGATTTTGGTTTCTTGACAGCTCAGATTCCAAGCATGTCTAAAGATAAGTGAGACTAAGAATGCTTTAAGAGCCCGAGCTCTCATGTCAGGTCTCCTTTTCTCTCCCCATGCCTGTCGCACTGCCCCTACCCACAGCATTCAGGGTGCAGGCCAGTGGCTCCTCAGTCAGGCCATAACTCTAAGCCAGGACTTTCAGATGGGAACACAACAAAAAATACAGAAAATATGTGTTCTCTTTGTGCACGGTGAGGTCCAAACCAATTATGTTTCTGTTGTTCACACTCAGAGCTTTGAACCTGACTGTTATTTCTTATTCTATATTGGCCACATCTGAAGCTTTAGCTGTATTTGCTGATGCTTGCTGTGATCCATCTCAGGTTCACTGACCATCCAGAGCAGGCAGAGGGGTACATGTGCACTATTAAATAAAAGCAGGCCGGGGGTTGAACCTGAGACATAGATCCTTGCTCTGAATTTTCAGATTGTTCATTGTTTTTTTCAAATGCCTCTCCAAGACACATCTGCCAACAAAAGATTTCAGTAACATGGACACCAACAGTCCTGAACCACAGGGTGTGGTTTCTACTCCTGTTTTAACCTATATTATAGACATGGTGGTCACTGTACACCACAGTTCCAGCCTCATCCTTTGCAAACTATTTCTTTATGATGAAACCACAGCAGAAAGGTGTGACTCACATGCATATGCACCATCCTAGTGTGGAGTCAGGGCAGGCCCAGAACATGCACAGAGACCTGGGAACTGGGATGTGCTCTTAGGCTCTGCTGTATAAGCATCGCTTTACGGAAATAAGTTTTTTTAGAATGAGAGGTGAATATTGACTTATTTGTACAGTAGGAAAAAGGAAAACAACTATCCTTCCTTTAAACATCTGGAAAATTAGGTTGATCTTTGTAAAACTTGTCCTTAAAATTAGGTCAATATAGTGTTTCTTCACAGAAAAAAAACCCCACAGAATTATCTTGTTCTTGATTTTCATTTGAAATGTTCTTCAATTCTTCTCTTCCCATATGGGAAAATGATTTATTTTATGTTTATGTTTTACATTCCAATAATGCATTATTATTAATATATTATAATATCTAAAAATGATACAAGACATCAAGCCTATGTTTTTGTCAGAAACAGGTTTTCTTTTTCATTCTTCACTTTAGGGACAAGGATACAAGAAACAGACAAACCTTAAGTTCCATTATGGCTCTGAGGATGGTTTTATAGTGTAATGCTTTGAGGTGTGTGGCAGAGAAGAACAGAAAAACATGAAAATCAGTGGCTGGCATTCACAGCAATCACAACATCCTATGATTCAACTTTACCTTTTTTTAACTGGTTGTTTGGGGAATGGCATGGGAGAATGTCAGTGTATGTTTTTGATTTTTTTGTCTTATAACCTCAGTTTCTGGAATCAAGTGATTATAGCAGATGCTAGATTTTAATTTCTCATTAGGCAAACTCACAGCTTTCGCAGCTGAGGGAGATCTTAAAGACATGAATTAACTGTTAGAATCAGTCAAAAAGCCACCCTAAGTGTTGTGATTTTCTCAGGTTGGAGTCAAAATTTCTGAATGTTTCCATTGGAATACAATACAATAAGATGACACAAACTTGGCCAAGTTGCCATATGAGAGCATCATGCTGTAAAAGACTACAGATTGAAACCCAGATCCTGTATGAGATAGAAATAATCAGAGAAAGGGGCTATGCTCACTGTGGAGTGTATGCACATATTCCCAAATCAAAAACAACGTGCTGCTCACAGCGATTTAGAACTCAGAGCTTGGTAAGCAAAAGGGAAGAATAACAATACAGGAGCAAGATCTGTTTGCGGCTAAATGTGATTCACATATTCATTACCTACAAAACTGTATTTCTGCAAGTTGTTCTCCTAAGGCATATTGAAGATACACCCTTTTCCCTTTTTTGTGCTATACTTACAAGATACCTACAAGAAACACAAGCTTCTATGTAATAAAAAAAATCCCAGAAACAGTTTTAATTTTCAGACGAGCACATGGACTGGTCAGACTGTTAATCTTCAACACCAGTGGGCTACACACCAGTGTCCTCCCTAAAATGCACCTACCCCTCCTCTGCTTTTCATACCACTTTGCATTGCGAACTTTCTTCAGTTTTCATGTAAAAAAGTCCAACCAAATTCCCTAGGAACTGCAAAAAACTCTCACAAGTTTTCACTAACTACACACAGGCACACAAGTGCAGAAATTAAAATTACTGTATTCATTATCTTCTCCTTTCCACTCAGCTTTGAAATGCGGACACCTCTGGTAGGGACTATGGCAGCTGTTCAACACAAACAGGAGTGTTGCCACTGTGCTACTCCTGCTACAGTGCTTTATCTTTCATCTCCTTAAGAGGAATATAACTGCCCAAGTGGAGAATAAAAAAAATTTCCAAACAGTAAAGCAGACAGACCCTAGTAGGTAGAATGTACATTCAGTGAGATATATGGAGGTAGCAAAAATATCTTTAAAATTATTTGGAAAACAGTCATCAACCCTTTAGAGCATGAAAAGTTTACAAGGTATTACTGTTAGAGCTGATTTAGAATACTTTTTTTCCTATGGAAAGGGTATATCTACTCTAAAACACCCAATTAATTGTGCATACAATTTATTTGATCTATTTTTTATTCTAGTTTTTCTCACAAAGTCTGGCCAAACCAGATAGATTGCAAGTACATTGTAAAGAACTTATTTTCAACAAAGTCAGCCTTTGTTGGAGGGCTATTTTCTACTAATACAGTTTTTGTAAGAATTTATGCCAAAATATTTTTTAGTGAGATAGAGCTCAGGAAGATTGCAACTTGAAATCTGCAATTATTAAAAAGAAGAAATAAAGGAGATAAAAAATTAGCCTTACTTATACTTAATTGCCTTGATGAAAACGTACTTACATCTCTGCACTGCTCCCCTGAAACCCCACCTGCAGTGCTGCATCCAGCTCTGGGGTCCTCAGCACAAGAAGGACATGGACCTATTGGAGCAGGTCCAAAGGAGGCCAAAAAGATGATCTGAGGGTTAGAGCACCTCTCCTATGAAAACAGGCTGAGGGAACTGGGGTTGTTCAACCGAGAGAAGAGAAGGCTCTGGGAAGACCTTATTGTGTCCTTCCAGTACCTAAAGGTGTCTTATAATAAAGTGCAGGAGTGACTTTATTACATGAGCTGATAGTCATAGGTCAAGACAGAAACAATTTTTAATTAAAAGAGGAGATTTAGAATAGATTATAGAAAGAAATTCTTTATTCAGAGGGTGGTGAGGCACTGGAAATGTTGCCCAGAGAAGCTAGGGACCCTCCATCCCTGGAAGTGTTCAAGACAGGGTTGGATGGAGCTCTGAGCAAACTGGTCTAGTGGGTGGCATCTCTGTCCATGTCAGGGGAGCTGGAACTTCAATGCCACTTCCAACCCAAGCCTTTCTGTGGTTCTATGTTCCTATAAATCACTGTCGTTATTCCCATTTACATCTGGATATTTTATAAAGAAATAGCACAATTCAACATACAAACCCATTCTTATAAATAAGGAAGCAAAATGACATTCACAGATGAAACCCAGTTTGTGATGAACCACAATTAGGATTTACAATAAGTGTTACTTCATTCTTTTTTCACCTTCCTTTGGTAACGTAATTGCTCAAAATGACCTTTAGCGAGAAGTTGAAGAATCTTATACTCCTTATTTCAGACAAACTATTTTTTATTGTTAAATATCAACAGAAAAATTATTGCTGCTACTCAACCTGAACATTCAAAGTAAAGGGAATGCAAAGGGAATTTCTGAGAGTGTAGTTAATTATTGCTATTCGGTGTACTGCCAGGGACCATGAAAGCCAGGCTATGTGACTGCTAATGGAGTATTCAGGGACTCTGATCTTGGTACAAGGCAAGTCATGGTGCTGGTGACCTTCGTCAGTGGATCATGACAGTGACACACTGGAGTTGCTCCATAACTGCAACGTGTATCTGTTAGATGATTGGTGCTTTGATAGCCGTAGCTTTTGAGGGAAAAGCAGGACCTGTTCTGACCTCAAGAAAAGAACATGTACCAGAGGAAAAGGGTTCATGGTGTGCTAATAAGAGAAGGTTATGACATTTTTAAATTGAAGGAGAAAGCAAATTAGGTTGAAACTAAATCACATAAATCTATGTCTGCATGAGCATAGGTATATATGTGTTATAAATTTTTGTATTTACTTGTAAACACAAAAGAAATGGGGTTTTATTTCTTTTAGCTACACAGACCTATAGAGTTGGAATTTTAGTAAAGGAGAAGGAAACAGCCAAATCTACTTCTGAACTTCAAACAATTAAAATTGAATAAGGATGCAGTTCTTGACTCCGACTGTTACCTTAAGTGGTTTTCAAAATGAAATTTACTTAGCAGGCATAAGACCCCTGTAAAAATTGTGCAGATATGACTGATATTTTAGAAACCAGAGAAATAACATTCATTTTTATAATCCAAACAGACCACAGAGTTTTTGTTACTGTTCTTGTGCTTTCTGTATGCACAAATATAAGAAGGTCAACAACTTATTATTTTCTTTGAAGAACACATACAGAAAAGATACCAGAACAGAGATAAACTCTTGAAATTGCATCTACCACAGATGCATTTGCTAGCTCTATTACAGAGGCAGAAGCATACAGGGGAGGAAAAATCCACAAAATTATTAAGACAGTGGCCTCAAAGAGAAGACTTGAATTTTGTTATTGCCATTATAGCAGTCTTATTGAACACATTCATGTAGCTAAATGCCAAAAGAAACAGGTTTTAATATCCAACTTTCAGGTAACAAATTTGGAATCTAATTATGAAACCTGTAGAAGTTTTGATGATGAACAGATAGCTGTTAACTTATTCCCTTCAGAATTCTCAGGATACAGCTCTTAAATTCTGGTGGTTGAAGATAGATGGTGCCTTTACTTGGAGAGAACTGCTTATCTCTGTTCATCCTTTTCAGATACAAACCTTACACTTAAATTAGGTAGCTAAGACACAAAATCACTTTCTCCTGAAATACAAGACAGATACTGATACCACTTTCTCCTCTAGTACATCTCACTTTGTGACTAGAAAAATGATGTGAAAATTTCAGTTGAGAAGACTTAAAAACCATGTCTGTAAATTGCACCAAACCCTAAAATTTTGGTTTCATGAAATCCCAAATCATTAGATAATCTGAGAGAAGTGGCTCTCAATTTATTTTGTGCTAAATTTATTCTGTTTTGCTTAATTACCTATCAAATGGAAATATCGTTTTATTTGGGTTCTTCAAATGTCAGATTATTTCCTTGCCATTACTTAGTTTGGAAATGAATACACATACTTTGTTATACTCCACTCGTCTTTAATGTAAAGCCTTATCTAATGGATATGCTCTGGGAATATCAAGGTGTTTCAACACTCCAAACAGGGCAGGCAGATAGTCACACAACCTAAACACACTCAGCTTTCATCCTAAGCTACTTAGATAAAAAATAACACAAAAATATTGCAATCACGATTCTGAAGTGCTCAAAAGTACAGTTTCACTGAAAAGTATGCAGTCCAACTTTTGTGACCCAGTCGTAGTCTATTTGTCCCCCACAGTGACTATTATTTTCTGGATTTTTTTGTACAAGTGAATCAGGTAGTTCTCTTGGAAAGTAAAATGGGTAAGTTCTCTAAAGACCTGTAGCCAACAAAAAAATTAATGGTTCAGCCAACACTTCTTAGCACAGAGATTGAGTTAGCTGACTGGTACACATTAGAAAGACATTACAGATGAAGTCAAAGTGAATCAACCTCTGTTCATCATTGCCACACCTATGAAAAAATAAATCTACTTCACATGTCATTAAACAGATTAGTGAGGGTAAGTTATTTCATCAAAATACACATAATTAAATGTATTTAACTTCGGGGAAAGTGGGGGATACTACTGGAGTAACTGAAAAAAAATTGACTTTAAAATGATAAGGAAAGCAATCATAACTGAATTGCATTTGTGGACCAACACACACACACTCTTAAACCATAAGAGTAATACATATGGAATTGAAGGAAGTAAATTCACGACATCTAAAAGAATGAAAAAAATCATCACACATTTAGTAGATCATAAAAATGAAACTCAAAAAGCATTTTACAGGAATTTCCAGGAGTAATCACTTTCCTCCAAATGGAGTGATACTGGATTCCATGCACAGATAAAACCTGTGCTTGGCATAATAGATAATTCAGGCATCTCTCCGTGGAACATGCCATACCTATAAGGTGTTCTGTGCTGGTTTTGACTGGGATAGAGTTAATTTCCTTCACAGTAGCCGGTATGGGGCTGTGTTTTAGATTTATGATGGAAACAGGGCTGATATCACAAGTCTGCTTTTGTCACTGCTGAGCAGTATTTGCACGAAGTCAAGGCCTTTTCTGCCTCTCACCCCACCCCAACAGACAGTGGGTTGGGGGTGCACAAGCAGCTGGGAGGGGACATAGCCTGGACAGCTGACCCTAACTGGCCAAAGGAATATCCTGTATTATACAGCATCATGCTCAGCACATAAAGCTGGGGTAAGAAGAAGGAAGAGGGGGAATGTTTGGAGAGATGACATTTGTCTTCCTGAGTCACTGTTAACACATGAGGGAGCCCTGCTATCCTGGGGATGGCTGAACACCTACCTGCTCGTGGGAAGTGGTGACTGAATTCTGTTGGGGAGGATGAAAGTTTGGTAAGAAAGTTTCACAGGTATGTAGGCTTGGCAGAAAGATCTCTGAATGTAGAAACTGAGGATGAGGTAGAAATGAAAGCAAGTTTTGATATAGAATAAAAGATGTTTTGCTGAAACAGTGATTGCTGAGTAACTGAGAAGGCAAAGGTTGGAGATGAGCTGGAAGGAGATTTTTAGGAGTAGGACAAAGGTATGTGACTACAAACAAAGACATGTTTTTCACCAAGTAAATAAGTCTCAAGAATAGCATAAGTAAATAGAAAACATGTCTTTACCAAAAAGAGAGAGAGATATGGCAGGCAAACAAGAAATGTTGATGCAGCAAGAAGAAGAAAGGTCTGAGAATTTTCCATTGTAAGCTTAAATTGTAACTTACTTACTCTTGTGATTGGATAAGAATGACTATAATATGGTGATGGTAGTAGTTAGGTTATAGGCAAATATAAAGATATTGTGTATGGTGCTTATTGGTTGTTATTTGTTAAGATACTCTGCAAAGAAAAGTATATAATGCTTTGTAACTTGAACAGAAAGTGGCTTCAGGGATGCCTACAGCTGGAGCTGGCAGCTGTAGGGCTGGCTCTGGATACCCACTCCCTGAAATGCTGTAACTTCACCTATGCAAGAAAGAGCTTTCCAGAGAGCCGCCTGAAGTCCAGACATCCTTTGTGAAACTTTCTCCTATAGAATTCCTTGTTTTACTTTGCTGGTGAGTGCAGCTTTTGCTTCATGTATTAAACTTTATCTCCACCCATGTGTTTTCTCACTTTTACTCTTTCAATTCTCTCCCTTACCCCACTGTTGGGGACTGAGTAACTCTGTGGTTCTGAGTTGCTGGTTGGTGCTAATGTACAACAATTTGTAACAGCAGTTCTTTCAGAAAGATTGAGGCAGGGGTGTTACAGTCCACTTCTGTGACATCTACAGTCCTCTAACTTCATTAGGGTCTCAGGGGACTGCATGTGGCAAGACAAGTTTTGAATTCAGTACTTAAATTCAACACAATGCTTAGAGAAGACATAAGACTGTGATGAAATACTTAGTTGAATTGGGACACCTAAGTTCCTCACTGGACCAAAATGAAACTAGATCCAGCTGGCATGTTCATTCTGCTGCAGCGTCTAAACATCTGACCATTTATCAACATATGATTCACTTCAAAGCTTGAAAGTCTGTGATTGTGGGGAACAGGCTCACAGTTAAACAACTATTTCAGTCATTTGTTTAAACAGCACTAACTGCTGGGTTTATCACTAGAACAATCTATGTGAATTGATTTATCCATTCTTGCATTCTTCTTGAGGTCTTCTACTTCACAGAGAGCTTTTGAAAAGACACTTTTCAGACCTGTCTGTGCATTTACCTCAGACAATGTTCTAACACAATGTAACAATTTTGGCAGCGCTGTCATGGTGGTGGGGGTACCCTGTGACCTGGAAAACACACTCCATCAGGTACTGTTAATACAGGATCAATAATATTCTCTCACCTCATCTAATTTCTTGTACAGAGAGTGAAAGCATCACTCCACTGTTACTGAGAGATTAGAGAAATTGTCAGATGGAATTTGTCAACATAATAATATATATCAGTGTAGATATTTGAAAATTTGGAACTATTTTACATGATGAAAAAAATTTTAAACAAGAAAGCTAACTTTTCTTAAAGTATTTATACCTTTAATCTTTTGAGCTGTTAAAACAGATTAAATGCTATCCTCCTAGCATGATATAGAGACAATATTCTACAACATACTTGGTAACAGATGTTTACTAATCACTGATAAATTTTGCATATTTAAAAGGAGAAATGGCTTTTAGAGACACTGCTGATGTAATTATAAGAGCACATACAAACCATATGAAGATTTCAAACAAAATCTAAACTGGGGATAAATATAAAGCTGCTGTAGTTTTGAATCTGGGACTTGCCCACACTTAAGCTAACTTCTTTAAAAGTCAAATGACATATGAATAAGCTCCCATGTAAATATTAAAAAAAAAAATTCTTCGATTGCATTTCACAAACTTTCAATTCTGTTTTGCATTTTCTATTTTAGTAAATGGATAAATGGACACTTTGAAAAGTTTTTAAAAATCCACTCAAAAGTACACCCTTCAAACAATGCCTTCTGAAAAGAAATACCAAGCTATGAACACGCTACTTACTTTGGAGACAGAGGCATGCAGCCAGAGAACAGCTCCATACAATGCAGCCAACGTGTTCATTTAAACCAGACTGGAAATTACTCATATTCTTCACAGCCCTATACAGACATGAAACGAGGAACCCAGTTAGGCTTTCTACATAATATTTAGGTACTTCTATTATTATATGTGGGCTAAAGAAATCAAATGGGTTTTTAGACTGGCTGCACTTACTGACTTCGGAGAAAATTATGTCTGTGAATGTGCTTTCACCTGAAGAGTGCTAACTGGTACTTCAGTGTTATGGAAAATTTACTGACTAAAGCAAGCAACACTGTAGACTAGACATATATGTGCCTACATAGAAGACTGGGGACATAATTCTGTTAAAAACCAGTCCCCAGACAGGGTGCAGAATTTCCACAGAGTTTGTAAATGGCCAGAACATATAGAGAGCTTCTTATCTGTCAGACATTCATTCAGGAACACCACTATTTTAAAAAAAATGCCCCCCCCCCGCCATCCAAACCAACCAACCAAAAAAAAAACCCCACTAATACCACAAAAAGACACAAACAAAAATAACCCCAAGGCAGAAATGCAGCTCCAGACAACCTAACTTGAACATTGTTTGAATGCTTCCTGTCAAGTACTTTGTGCCTGTTAGGTAACAGAAAGATTGTCAGATAAACCAAATATGGAACCCTGCTAGGTGTGTGATGCTTGATCTTTTTAATAAAAAATAACATCTTTTGTCCAAGTATCAGAAAGTTTTAACAGAAGACTCTTTGGCATGTCAGAACATTAACACACCTATTGAGAAAATTTGCTTTGTAATGAATAACAGCTGGAATGAGACAAAAGGAAATTTTTAGTAGGAGATAGAGTAATCTTTACAGCAGTTTGCATAGTAACAACTGAACCCTGCAACTAGCTGTGAAAAGCGAAATCATATGCATATTAAAATATTTATAATGCTGATAAAAGGATTATTTTTACTGAAGATATAGCAAAGTCTTGGACACTTTTGAAGGTAGAAACTTCTGCTAGCTTGCGAAGTTCCACAGTCTATTACTTCTATAAAGAGAAAAATGTCAAATACATTTCATGCCACATCCATAGATAAAATACAGATTTACATGTCAATAAGGATTGATTCTTATTTCTCTTTTAAGACATTCATGTTACTAAACAAATCTGGCTCATGCACTAGAGAAGTAATATTGTAAAATTAACAAGGATAATGTGTCATTGTTTCCATGAACATACACAAGAAGTTTGTGTTCCACTATTACTCACGTGGCCAAATTATTTGAAATTTAAATGACTGGAGAGTTCATCCATAGCAGTTTCACAAAACCTCCATATTTCATGAACATTTGAATAAATGGTTAAAAAATGGAAAATCTGACAAGGAATTCTTTACTGACTGTGCTCACCTTGCCCTAACTCATCCTGAGCTAGGCATATCTCCATCCTATCTGGGCACCAGTGAGCCTTTCCTTGAACTTCCTGGCACACTTCCATATCACAGGAAATTTACTACATAAGGACTGGCTGCAACCATACAGCTCATGTGAATTACACACCCTCAAATTGATGCTAGAACTAAACCAGATTTCACAGTAGTTAATTCATAGCCTAACTCAAAATAGAGCTTTAATTTCCCTGGAGACATGGTGCTCAAAGAAAAGATATAGCCACACTTTTAAAGGGTTCAAAATCCAACAAATTTTACTAAATATAAAGAACTAGACTTGGAGAAGTAAAGCAGGTAACTGTACCCACTCTAGTGAGGTTTAGAATTACGTACGCGTAATCACTCACAAAAACTGTTTGTTGGAACAATGCTTAAGCTGTTCTTACTGAGAACAGTTATATACAAGAAAACCCAATCCCTCATTATGTGTAACGTGTGAATTGTGACTTGACTGAGCAAGTTCTCACTTACTTGACTTGGGATATGCTGATGAATTACTTCAATCAGCTTCTGTGCTGGTGGAAATCATATTTAAAGTTAACTGACTGTAGCATCTGTTCCAATGCTGTAAAGTGCTGCATTTGGACTATGGTTGACACATGCATTTGCACAGAGGACATAAGTATGCCTAAATCATACAGGACTTCCTGTGTCCTTAGTGGTATATTCTGAAGGAGCAGGATTCATCCCAACCATCATTTGGTTATCCAAGCAGCTCTCCTGCTGACAGAGAGAATTAATTATTTCCGTGAAACGGTCCAACCTATTCTAAAATATTCGCCTTCTCAGGGTCCTTATTTCTCTTCATCAACTTCAGAAGAAGCCTGAAGAGTAGCTGAGACTCCTTGTTTTAAAAAGCTGCTGGAAGGCAAATATCCTAAGAATATATCACTCACTACACTCTAACATTTTAAGGTTATATTTTGAATGAAGGCTTAATATCCAGACAGCTTTTTTCTTTTTTTTTTCTCTTCTTCCTATCTGAAAAATAGTTTTAAAAAAAAGTGCAAGGAAAAACATGCAGAAAAAAAGGTGAAAGATCAGAAACTCTGGAGTGCTTGGCTCTGCACTTATTTATTTATTTTCCCGAGAAGTTGATACTGTTGTTTCTAGTGTTTTCCTCTTAGTTGATGAACTTGTGATGGAAAGGTGTGTGTAATTAGAGCTGTCAATATTGAATTCTATATGTGCACTGCACTATGAATTTAATCTAAGTTTCCTGATCCTCAGTCCTCCCTCGCCATTGCCTCTGGGAGAGGCTGAAGCACTTGACTGCTGCTGTGGCAAATTGGGTCCGAATAAGTATGATGCTTTACTGCTTCTTGTTTTTTCTAAGATACAACTACAGCATTTCAGAAGAACTCACCTGGGCATTAATTCAACAAGAAATGCTGGTAGGAGTATTATATTTTCCACGTTTTGATATCTCACTGAATGACTTGCATATAAAGAGGCCTGGCAGCTGGTTTGTGTCAGTGACTGATGTGCTTGTCATTTCAGACTCAGATTCGGCAGATTCACCACTTCCAGGCTTAAGAATAATATTCATTTTGCAGTTTCCTATTATTTTGCAATTTTAACTAACATGAAAATAAAAGAAAAAAAAAAAAGGAAAAGAAAACACAAAATGAGGCTGTGACAAAAGTATTTATATTTAAATGTTACAGGTTTTGTTTAATGTTGAGAAAAAGGTAATCTCAGTTCATGTCACCTTTATCAGTAATAACATGTTTATTCAGATATGGAGAAGCTCTAAAGTAAGGAATATTCATTTTTAGTGCATCAAATTAGTTCAAGTCATATGTTTATATCCTTAGGGATCTCATTTGTACCTGATAAAACCTAACAACTAGATAGGATATATGAGGTATTTCCATAAACACCTTACTTAAGATGGATGTTTTTATGCTATGTAGAATCTCATCAGGGATCAGGATGAATTCATATGCTATGCAGAAATAAAAAATGCCACAAATTTTTCATCAGAAATCATGGATGCACAGGGCCATCTTCCAATCCACAGGTTATTTTATTATTTATTGTATCTTGTATCTGTTGCTGAACTCAGAAAAGAAAAAAGAAAATTACAGAAAGACAGAAAGACAGAAAGACCCCACATCATTCTCATAATTAATGCAAAAAAAAAGGAGTCTTTTTTCATTGTATTTTAGAAAATACAACTCCTCCATAGTTTAAATGCCACCAGATGGGCTCTGCTGCTCTGAAATAATGGTATCATTATGCTGTATAAAATGACCAGAACTGAGGCTTCTTCAATCAGATCACAGCCATGGTGCAATGTACCAGACTTTGAAGCACTGCTTTTCATTCAGAACTGAAATAAAAATATTTTAGAACCATTTACATCAACGCCTCTGGGTTTTTCTCACAAAAGATTTCATTACACAGCTTCGTAGTAAGAATTTAAGCACATGTAGAACCGTAAAATATTTGCACTCTGTATTTTGATCCTTGCAGTAACTGGAATCAGCAGCAAATTCCCCATCAGTCTCCTCAGCAACATCACACTGGGGAAACTGAAACAGGTGAAAAATTAACACTGCTTGATGTTGCTGCACTGCCCAGTTTGTCTGCCTAAAACAAGGCCTGACTTCCTCTCCCTACACCGTAGTGTATCTGACACATGCAGTATTTATGCCCTGTAACATGACATTGTCATTGCTAGTAAGAGACCATATGTTTTCTCTGAGTGAGCTTGTTTTGCAGGGGCATGGCTTGCCAAACCTGCTCTGCTTGAGCTTTTCTTGACCTGCCCTCAGCATTGTTTCTCATGGTTAATCACGGCCACAATTTCTCTAATTGCCCAGATGTCTGTGGCTAATTTGTTTTATTTTCCTTTGTCTTCGTGTAGTATATATTGAAGTAGTGAGAAGCTACTATAGGCAGAAGGAGAGATTTTTGGCCCTAACAGAATGAAGCAGAGAAATACAGTCCTGGTATGATAGCAAAGGTCTTCAAGAACCAATGCAGAGGTGCACTGGCATGAGATAAGGCAGAAGGAAAAGGCTGGCACCAACAAACCCACAGCTAAAAACACCTCATGGCTGTTAACAGCTTATCCATGGTCAGACACAGTAATGCAAACCCAGATCTGGGCAAAACTGATTTAGGGGTAATAAAGAGAACAAAAATAGCATAAAAGCCACAATATACAGTCAGTTTGGATATAACATGGAGCTGATGATCAATGAAGACAGAATAAAGGCTTTAAAGCATGCTAACAAACATACAAAAATGATTCCAAGTGGATTCTAGAGTGGAGAAGCCACTAACATCATATTCCTGCCAGAGCAAAAAGAACAAGCTGACAACTGTGTTGTTTCCCTCTCTAGCAATCCAAAGCTATTTTAAGAAGCCATTTTAAGTAGTCAGTAGTGTAAGATCCAAAAAAGCAGTGCAAGGGAAGGCATAACACCAGAAAAAGGAACATTAGAAGTGTATGTTACAATTTTAATTGCATTATTAATATTATTGAAACTTCTTTCTTCTTTCTGCATTATTATTCCTTCTTTCTTCTTCTGTTGAATTAGGACTAAATATGATTCTTGAATTGCAGTGTTAAAATATCAGTTATACTAACAATAAATTCTCAATTTGATGTATCTATTTATACAGTATGCTTTATCTTTGCCCAAACCCCAGAATTTGAGCATAACATACAGTATAAAGAGCTAGTGTGAGCAATCAGTTGCATTTGCAAATCAATTTAAAACAGTTTGAAGACTTTCTGGACAGCATGAAAGAATCATTGGAAAAAAGGGGATGCAAGAGTGGCATTTTACAATTGCAGAAAGGATGTTGAGTAAAATAATGATACTTCTGGTGGAAAAGTCACAAATACAAGTTTCTCAATGCTTAGCAGTGCATTAGTGGGAAATTGCTGAAGCTGTTTTCACAGGTGGTTTTGAATATGAATACTCAATATTTATATTTCTGAACATATTTTATTTCCCTGTAATCTTTTAGGAAAAACCCTCATACAATAGTAAAACATGACCTGAAAATGGAAAATTGTCCCCTTTGAACAGCCATAAGTAATTACGTTAGTCCCTCAATCTTTAGAAATGCCTTTCTTTGTGCTCTTGTTTTGCCTTTCCGCAAGTTCTAAGCCCCTAGACAGGTAGATGCTGACTATGACACCAGAGGAGCCACAGAAACTCTGAAAACATTTTTGTTTAATGTGGCTGGAACAGTGACACAGTCTTTCAAACACTTTGACATCCCTCACTGGCTGATATTCTGCTTAAAAAAAATCCCAGTCGACAGGAGCAACTGACACATGGACTGTAAGTCATGAGATTCAGATCATCATATGATCTGCTGAATGCCTGAGTGCATTGTAAATGAAAATATGCACCTGAATGTCAACACAACGGAGCACTGAAGGAACATAATGGCCCACTGTGAGGCTTTGGACATTTATTCAGGCTCCCATACATTTCCATTTTTCTTAGTCATTCTCAACAAGGAAGGAAAAACTGAAAACAGAAAACTGGGGAGAGAGAAAGAGGAAGGAAGAAAGGAAAAGAGAAGGGAAGGGAAGGGAAGGGAAGGGAAGGGAAGGGAAGGGAAGGGAAGGGAAGGGAAGGGAAGGGAAGGGAAGGGAAGGGAAGGGAAGGGAAGGGAAGGGAAGGGAAGGGAAGGGAAGGGAAGGGAAGGGAAGGGGGAGGGGGAGAAGGAGAAGGGGAGGGGGAGGGGGAGAAGGAGAAGGGGAGGGGGAGGGGGAGGAGAAGGAGAAAGAAGGAGAAGGAAAGAAGAGGAGAGGAGAGGAGAGGAGAGGAGAGGAGAGGAGAGGAGAGGAGAGGAGAGGAGAGGAGAGGAGAGGAGAGGAGAGGAGAGGAGAGGAGAGGAGAGGAGAGGAGAGGAGAGGAGAGGAGAGGAGAGGAGAGGAGAGGAGAGGAGAGGAGAGGAGAGGAGAGGAGAGATTTGGTTTGTCATGTATTCCAGGAGGGTCATTTAGCAGCTGTACAATGTCCAGCACTGATAAATCTCTCAAGTACTGTAGCTGGCTAAAATAAATCTCCTATCTCCTTGGGGAAATTACAATAGCTGAAAATGCTGGTAGTGAGGGAGAATTTTATGTGGTGCCACAAACGAGTTCACAGACATTGATGATCAGATGGCATTTGCTGAATGCAATCAAATACTCACTTAACATGGGCAGAGCTCTGCAGTGTATAGATGGAATAAATCTAGCAATGCTACCTTTCTGGACAGTGAAAATGCACCAAGTTTATGCTGTTAACCATATTTTATCCACAGAGATGTGTAGCGAGATTAAATTTCTCCTTTTTCTTCTTGATTCCAATTACTTAAGAAAGTTCAAATCTGCAGCTACTTAAGAAGGTTCCAGCCCGAGAACAAAGATTGAGTAAGTGAATTCACTTTGATTTAGTAATAAAGTTTTTGGGTCTGTTCGGAAATTACATAATGGGAAGAAAGGGTTCAAAAGGAGACTAGACAGTAAACTCCCACAGCAGTCTATCACTAGTAAGAGTAGGAAGAAAATATGGTATTAAAATGATACCACAAAGATATTTAATGTATTTTAGAAACAAGACAAAAACAGGAATAAATGTTATCCTTTTTATCTAAATGTATCCTATCCTATTCCATCCCATCCTATCCTTCTTGTTGCTACCCATCCATATGTGATTTTAACTTGCTCTCTGAACAAAGGTATTATTCCATTGAGAAATACCAGGGCTATGGAAAGACTCCAGAGCCCTCAGTGAGATGCTTGAGGTTCCTTTCACAACTTTATAGGGAGAAGAAGCATCCTAGATTTTTAACCACAAAAAAAATAAAAAAAAAAAAAGTGTAAAACTGAAAGGCATTGCACTTTGGTGCTCTGAGGAGCTACCTACAGTAATCACTAGGGAGGAAATAAAATCTGTTATCCTTCACTTTGTGGCTGAGGATCTTCATTTGGGACTTGAATCATCATCTTCATCTGATACCTAGAGAACTGCAGGGAAGTTAAGCTCCTAGCTTGGATGGTTCACAAGTGAGGCGGAATGAACTTCAGCCTTTGAATGTTTGTTGGTTGACATTTCTGTTGCTCCCCAGTATCTATTTTGCATGGTACATTCCCAAGTCTCTCCTGAAATACAGAACGGAAAACAAATCTTTCACATAAATTTGGTAGATTAACTAATCTCTTACATGAATTGGAATATAAATAATTTTCATATGAATTCTGGGGCAATGAATAACTAATTTTTGAAATGCACAGTGGAAGTTGAATGGGGAAGAAGGACTGCAATACCTAAGTCACTTTGAGTGAGCTCAGTTTATCCACTTGTAAATGAGAGCAATTATATATTCCATGTAATGGTTGAGAGCCTAAGATCATGAATGTTGCCAAAGACTCCAAGAACTCTAGTTGGAGTGCTGCACAGATGTTAAAGGATTATTTTTTAATGCAGAATTATATTTTAAAATGGTTTGAAAAGTTTCTTATTAATAAAATGAATTTAACAAAAAAAAATCTAAAGGAGGGATTTTTCTCCTTTCCAGTGCTATAGCTTTGGCACTTTGTTACAACTAAACTATTTTAAAGTTTGAATCTTAAAAAGAAAACATTTTGAAGGGCTTAAAGAAGTGTTAATATTCGAACAGCTCTCACTAGCAATACAGGTAAGAGACTAAAAGGCTTTCTGTTATAAACCTGGATTTTTCAGGATTAATTTATCATCTCTTTTAAATCCCGTTGGGTTAAAACTTGTCATATTTCATATCTCACACTTTTTTCCTAAAAGGAAATGTTTCAAATACTTCAGAAAAATTTTAGATATGAACGAATCCTCAGAATAGAATTTTAATTGCCTTACATGGGGTTTTTTGATCAGATGAAGATAGAAATTCTGTCAGACACATTTTCAAGAATGCACACCAAACTACTATTGTAATGTGTTCTAGAAATTTAAGGGGTAAAATCAGCATATAATGGCCCACAGATGCCCAGTACCCCTCTTGTCTCATGGGTGAATGGGAGATTAATGAAAAGATTAATGAAGTAGGCTTGCAGCCTCTTAATGTGGATTTTACAGGATGCCAGTTAAAAGGATGGTGTTTAGTTACTGGAAAGACTGATTGCAACCTGCAGTACTGAAGCCACATGAATCATTGCATTAGCATATAGAATTGAGACAACAAGCAATTTTAAAGGTACTTAAAATCATTTCTTGATTGATTAAATTCTTCTCCCAAGCAAGAACATTTTACTTAATGTCAGTAAATATGAAAGGCACAATCTCAGTCCTGAACAGCTACTTAGTCCTCTTTTCCCTTCTCTGGCATGCAGCTACACAGATTCGTTACACTATGTTTTCCAAGTACCAGACACCACTCCAGCATCAGCAGCTTTTGCTGTGCCACTGCGAAAACAGAAGACCTTTAAAACAGTGCTCTGCTACTCTAAGTATATGGAATGCAGCTCTATTAAAGAGATTGTAGAAACATACCACAGTGGATGAAAGGCTGCTGGCATTTTGGTAATAGATCCAGGACAAATTTTTCACAATCGTCTGTGTAAGAAATCAGTCTATAGACAGCTGTCCTCTTCTGACAGGATCTAGCAAAGAGTGGTGACATAAATCCCTTCCCCAGTCTCACTAGGTTCACGGCTGTATTCTGACCCCACTTGTCTCAGAGGAACAGAGCCTGTGGAGCATTTCGCTGATGCCTGTCCCATCATCCACATGTTAGAACAAAGATTCAAAACTCCAGAGGCAAGAGAAGCTTTGGTGCTACTCCACACACATCTGTTTACAAGTGTAAATATTTGTGTGCATGTGTGTGCCCACATTATTTCAGGTGAAGGTGGTGAGGAGGTAACCTGCCTTCCCTTCTGTCAGACTGCTCGACTGCAAGAGCTCCTCTCTTGCCTCTGCATGTAGGTTTTGCTTTTGTTTCTTTGTTTTTGTTTTCACCAGTGAATACACATAGACTGCAAGGTTCAGAAGACAGGTGGAGGAGGGAGAGAAAAAGCAGCACATAAATGTTGATTTCACAAGGGTTGTTGGGTATTCATTAGAAACATATTTATAGCCACTCCCAATGCACATGTTGATTAAATTGGTCACACATTTTTTGCTGCTGTTTGCTAAACATGCTGTAGAGTTTTGCAGAATACCTATCAGTTAAATCCCAAATGGTGTTCTGCTTGAATTGAACCTAGGTTCTTAACCATATGCTTCATGCTAAAATGTTAATTGGAAATATTTATGGTACTGAATTGTGGATAACTATTTGTTTTCCATACATACCAATTAGTAAACTTGTTTCTTATTTAAATTATATTTTGTAACCTAAGAAAATAGGGAGGCGGACTTTTTAAGCACTTTTCATACACAAATTACACCACTGAGATTAGCTTGGTTGGGTACAGTGTGGTGCTAATAATAACACCAAGGTTGTGGATTCAATCCCCATATGGGTCATTCACTTAAGAGTTGAACTTGAAGATCTTTGTGCGTCCCTTCCAACTCAGAATATCCTGTGTGTATATATTTATTGCACATTTCTCTACAGATTTCTAGGTCCAAGGGAGGTTTGCAGACGGAGATGACTTAGTGAGATCTGGGAATATATGATGGGAAAGATGTCCTTCTCCTTCCATCCAGGGGTGGAGTTATTGTAATCTATACAACATAGCCTCCTACAGCCTATGGCCTTGGGCAAGGGTGCTACTTGTTTTCCTCCCATCCCCTACTGACCCAAATGCAGCTGTGTTTGAAGTTTTGTAAAACCCCTATGACTCTTTGATAGAGCATGAAAGAAAAGTATTTCAGAACTTCACCGAAACTGGGATGGCAATTACATTGTAAATAGCTGAAGAGAGGCAGTTTGATGTTGACATGGCAATATCAGATTTGTTCTGATACTTTACTTAAAAGAAATTGGTTTTTTACAGATGGAACAGTCTCATCTCCTGTAGTTATTTAAATAGTTTCTCTGTAACTCAGAGTGAAAAGACTATTTTGTTAGTTTGCTGTCTAAAAATTCATGCAGTTTTAAATGGATTTTAATGATGAATTCCAGACTTTTCCATTCCAGTTTACCACACAAATAAAAGGTATTTCAAACAGGAAAAGATTGATTTTTTTTTTTCCCTCAAAAAGGTAAAATTTAAGAGAATTTTTTTTACTATTATTCTAAAACCTACACTATGCTTAAAATGCCTTTAACGACCTTTGTACTAACAGGGCGTTGCAAAGAGATTTTAGAGAGAGCATAACTCAGTTTCACCCAGATCTGCAGGTAGTGGTTCATAATAAGCATAGGTTTCTTCTGTCTTGTATTTGATACAGTTATTTAGAGCTGTGCAACATGGAGGCTACAAATACAGAGTTCTTACTGTTACTCAAAATTACAATGAGGGCACAAACCAGAAAAGCATTAGTCCCTCACTGTCTAATGAATAGGACATGTTTTAGGTTAGTCAAACTCTATGGTGTACTTCTTCTTCCTCTCTGAAAACTTTGCCAAAATCTCTCATTGCAGAATTTAAAAAAAACCCATCCATTACAAACTCTGGAAACTTTCTAGCTCTCTTAGATCTACCCAATTAATCTCAGAAATATCTTGGGAGTAGAACCTCCACTTCAATGTATTAAATAAACTGAATAAAATCCAAATAGTGACTTTTAACCTGGATTTACCCAGCACTCCTTCCCAAACTGCATCTGTCATTTTTCTTTGGTAAACTCAGCTGAGACTTCTTCACAAGCTTCAATCAGACAAGAGGCATATTTTCTGTCTTTGCTTAAATATTTTTCTTTGTCCTTATGCTTTTAGAGCACATCATTAACCCATTCTCTTTACTTTTTCACGTCTCTTCCATGATATCACAATCTTTATTATTTCCTTTATCATTTCATCTGAATGAATAAGTGTAATTTTATTGGTGGATGAATCACTAGCATGTACAGATTTATCTGACCTGTAGTGGTATTTTTTGTGTGTACTCTTTCAGCCTTGAATGGTAGTTAAGCTTTGATTCCTTGGCTGCTGCTGATAAAAATATCTTTTCAACCAACTGTTAGTATTCTCTGTTGTACACAAATTCCTCCTGTATGATAACATCTTTTGAGCTTTGTTGTTTCACTCTCCTTAGCTTTTCATTTTCTCTCAATGTCCCCTTGAGCATGGAAGAAAGATATTGCCCCACATAGCCTGCTTTCCTCACATACCCTATCCCACTGACAGAGGCAACCTGCTTATGTGATTGTCCCTAAGAACCTGTGTAAATTTTTAACTGAAAACACAGTTGTGTCATTCACATATGCATAAACATATGGACATCATAGGAGGAAAAAAAAAAAGGCAGCTATTTTTTTAGGCAGCAAGAGTATTTGTTTAATTAGAAAGTTTGTGCATTTATCTACTTTCTGTGCAGCTACCTCTTTCATTGCTCCTTGACAAAAGTTAATGACCCTGAGAGTGTCATTAACTTGAAGGTTAATACCTGAAGGGCATTTTGTTTGTGTGCTTCCTAAATTGAATATAATATGAAAAATATTGCAATTTTACCCGAATATTTTTCTGGGAAGCTTCTTTAAAAATTTTGTTGATTTACAGGATGAAATACCTCTCTGAATAAACACAGCTTTCAAGTATGGCACAATGCTATGTGGAAACATACTACACTATTGCAGGTTAAAGATAACACTAAAAAAACCTGTTGATTATGATGATGATGAAGAAGAAGATGATGATGATTATTATTATTATTGTCATCACTGTCTGATGTTTTTGCTTCTGTTGGGCTTGCATGCTGGGGCAGGGGGGATACAGGAATGCCTTCTGTAAGAAGCTTCCAGAAACATTACATGTGTCTAACAGAGTCAATGTCAGCTGGCTCCAGGATGGACCTGCCACTGGCCAAGGCTGAGCCCATCAACCAGAGTGGCAACACCTCTCAGGTAACAGAGTTAAGAGAGAGGCAGGGGATGGGGGGAAATGCACAACAGCTGTAGGGAGGAGTGAGAATATGTGAGAGAAACAGCCCTGCAGACGCTGCAGGTTAGGGAAGAAGGAGAGAGATGTTCCAGGTGCTCGAGCAGGTGCTCCTGTGGTGCAGATCATGGTGAGTCAGGCTGTTCCCATGCAGCCCACAGAGGCCAGTGGGGGAGCAGATATCCACCTCTAGCCTGTGGAGGACTCCACGCTGGAGCAATGGAAGAATGTGGGGAGTTCTTCCCATGAGGAGGAAGCAACAGCAGAGACAATGCTTCATGAACTCACCTCAGCCCCCATTCCCTGCCCTGTTCTCCTGCATCACTACAGGGGGAGGAGGCAAGGCAAATTGTGAGTAAAGTTTAGATCAGGATGAAGGAAGGGGTGGGGGAAGACATATAAAGAGATCTGTGGAGCAAAGTATGTTCTCGTTATCAGCCCAGAACAAGGCATCCAAACAATAGGTTTGGTGGAAGGTAAAGATCTTGTGGATTTGTCAGCAACAAAGCTCAGATATATTAGACAGAAGCAGAAAGGAAAAGAATCAGCTTTCCCAATGAAAAAAAATGTTCAGAGGAAAAGAAGGAATAGGATCTCTCTGAAACAGACCAAGACAAGGAGATAAAGAGACCCACATGTATAGGAGGAAAGGTGTTGGGTTTCTCCTTACAGAAGATGTAGTTCAGACTGGAAGCCCAGCCCACAGGGAGGAAGGGGGCATAAAGCACACAAGCTACATGTCCAATGAGGCTCCAAGGGAGCTCAGCCAGAACAAATGAGTGTCAAGCTGGCACAAAACATTTAATTTCAATTTTCCCAATGGAAAAAAAAACAACTAATGCTAGCAAAATCAATATTTTCAGGTAAAAAATTGGAGTAGAACAGAGGAGAGGAGAGGAGAGGAGGACACAGGAGCCAGTGGGAAAGGGTTGATTCCCTGGACTTTGTTTATTTAGCCTGGCAAGTGTGTTATTTTTGTAATTTAATCAAAGAGCTATATAAAGCTCTGATGTTGGAGAAAAGGCAGAATACTGATTAGCAGGGAAACTTGGGTCTAGTAACTAGCAGGAGAAATAGCAGGAGAGAAGCAATGTTGCTTGAACACGTTCCAGATAGGATAGATTAGACTTGTCCCTAGCCCCATATAAGATGTCAGAACCTCTCCTCAAATTCTAATCCTTTCCCCACCTAAGGGATGGGGAAAGAGGGAAGTGAAAGGAAGACATTAACATTGACAGAAATCTGATCGTGTTAGACAGATAAAAAAACCTTAAGATGACTGAAAATGTCAGTATGGTTTGAAGTGACACCATCATCAAAGATATTTTGCTGGCACATTGATTTTTTGAAAGCAGAACTGTACTCAAAACCTTTGGCAAGTAGCCTAAATCTGTTTTAAGACAGAAGTCCCTCTGTAAAACATAGTTCTATCTTTTCAAGGTACATGCATTAACATCAGTAGGTAGAGAATCTCGGGAGTTTTGGATGCTTAGTCAAACTTTCTCTGGTCTGCAAAATCTTATGAGAATTTAAATCTTACAATCTTCAAATCTTAAAAGAATTCATAAAATTAATTACACTTTACTTAGATACTAAAATTTCCCTGTGGACTGCAAATTTTCCAGGGGGCCACATACAAAAAAAAAGGATACCAGCTGACTGCAGATTTTAGGAAGATATATACAGAAAATTGCCATGATGTGTTAGTTTCATTTTTCTGGATGGGATAGAATACAATAGATGAGACAAGACTAGACTAGAATAGAATAGAATATTTCAGTTGGGAGTAACCTACAATGTCCATCCTACTTCAGGGCTGACCAAAAGTTAAAGCATTTTATCAAGGGCATTGTCCAAATGCCTCTTATATGCTGACTGTCTTGGGGTATCGCCCAGCTCTCTGAGAAACTCGTATACAGCAGAATAATCACCTCTTCTCCCCATCTGCTCATGCTGTGTTTGGTGCACCCCAGCGTTTGGTGTTTGCTTTGCCCCCTTGGCTGACAGGGCTGGCTCACATTGAGCCTGCTGCCAACTAACACTCCCAGATCCCTGTCTATAGGGCTGTTCTCTAGACACCCCTCTCCCAAACATTGCAGTGCTAAGCTTGAGAAAGAGAACAAGAGATGGGTCTACAGTCCAGACTCAGAGACAGCCTCAGATTTATTTAGAAATGACTGATAATCTGGATAAATATGTTTGTTATACCAGGGAGAGAGATCTTGCCTGATTGCAAGCTACAGCGCTAGCTGCAGGACACAAACACAAAAGCTGGTTTAGATCTGGTCATATCCTGCTCCAAGACTTTCCCATTAACTCTGCTTCATTCCCTAGTGGAAAAGCTGATCTATAGCCACTTTACATGAGCTGTTACTCAGCACAGCTACTGTAATCCTGATGTGCTTTGGGTTCTGCACGCTTCAAAATGCAACAATACAGTTTTACCAGAAGAATTTGACCACCTTATAGAGTTATTAAGACTGGTTGTCATCTTAGTTGTAGCAACTGACTGTGTGCGTTCTAAAGTCTGCTCCAGCTATGAAACAAAACACACAAAGGCTCTTTAAGTTAATGTTTTTACCTCTCCTGACAGCCTGAGATCAGATCTCTAGTGAAGGAAGTCTTTGATCTAGCTTCAGAGAGCCAGTATTCCGAGGCAGCATTTCCCTTTAAATGACAACATATACTATTACTTTTTCTCTGTACTTCTGAAACTCTTGGAGTTGTCTTGAGCTGCATAAACATCACTACACAGGTTTGAGATGACCTAAGCTGTCCCACCTGTCCTTCAGCTGCTCTTCCAGTAAGGTATAATATTCTATTTTATTTTACGGTATTGAGAGGATATCTCATATTGTCTCTGGCATTTTAAATACTAAAAGATTTATTTTTATTTAATTTATTTATTATCCTTAGGTAAGTAACTCAGCTGAGCCTTTAAAGGCTGAAACTACCCAAAATGTGAAAAAGGCTCTGATCAAAGTTAATGTTTTCTTCCTTCATTTGAGTTTATTCCCTCCCACACTGTACTGATTAAGTGGGAGAATGCCTAACACCTACAGAAGAGACATGCTACTGAGGGATATGAAAATAATTTAGTGTGATGTGTGTAAACTGTAAGAATTTAAAATATATTAACATAATGCTGTTTGTGTTTCTGTCGCCACGTGTCTTAGGGGCTTGGGATTTTTTTTTTCCACACAGTGAAAAAAGACATTTAACCTCCTTTTGAAAATCAAACGTATTTTAGCAGTACAAAACCACATGAAAAATAACCTTATTGTCCCTCTAACTATATCTGTAAAACTGCTGGCCTAATTCTTCAGTGTTTTCCTCTACATCTACTGATGTATAGATATGCAAAGTAGGATAAATATCAACCAGTTCAGAATGACAGCATTTTACATCCAAGTAGCAATGACTCTGCATCAATGTCAATGACAATCAGGCAAAAACAGCAGAAAATCTAGCTCTAGAAATAATCACAGAAGCTTAAATTCAATCCATTCTTGAAGAAACAAACTACTGCAGAGCAAGTCTGTTCAATAATACAGAACAATTTTGAACTAGTATTTTTCCTTTTTTCCAAAGCAGGAGATTTGAAGACTTCAGTATTGTAAACCACACAGTGACCTTAGTGGACGAAGTGAATTTTCTTGTATGTTTTAAAAAATTAGATATACAAGCTAAATAAAATAAATAAGAAGTAGATTTAAGGCTTACATGCACTATGAAGTAGTTATCTTTTTCAGGTTTATAAAAATAAATTTTTAATTAAAAGGTAAAATTTCTTCTCTACTTTTTGAAACATGTATCTAATATGTACTCATATACATTATAAAAATACTTCTTTATTTATAAATATTTCAAATTTCTTTTAACTATTATCAACATTTTATTCTATTTTACTTTAAAAAACATTTGGTCAAAACCCAATATCCATTTTCTTGCTTTAAAGCCTGTTCATATTTTGGGTGTTTCTTTGAAAAATTAATTTGAAATGAGATTTTTAAGCTAAACAGTCTGTTTCATACCACCCAGTTTGAAAAGGAAAATGTAGCATTTAAAGAGTGGGAAGAAAAATTCCCTCTCCTTTGCTTAAAGACACCTTTCAGACTCTTGTTGATTCTTCATTATCCGCAGAAGAATGCAAAGGAAGAGATTTCCAGAGATGTTATGAACAGGGACACATTGGGAAGGAATGGTTATACATACCAGGCCACATCAGCTGGATCTATCTGCACTGGGACATTTTCACTGCTGAGGATAATAACTTCTACAATTGTTCCTACTGGACCACATGTACATGTCATGGGCATGACATGCCTCGGCCAACAGGAACATGGCACAACATGAAACAGATAGAGAAAAGGAAAAAAGTATAAAGAAAAAAGAAACCCAAACAACAAACCAAGTAAACTTTATTGGAGTGTTTATTCTAGCAGACAGAACATTGAAGATCACTAAGTAAGTGGCAAAAATCTCATCTCCAAGCATTGACAGGGAAACCATGTAACCAAAAGGAAGAGCACACTACTGAAAGGAGCCGGTGATTGTGTGATGGAAAAGTCAAATGGACAAATAGTGTTCAAACCAAACATATTTTCACCTTCTTATATGTATTTGATTCCAGATATCCATTCAACATATTTCACTTTATCTTCCTGGCTGATATTACTTGATTTAAAATTACCATTCACTTGGAAAAAAATATCATCTATTTCACAAAACCTTATTTGCAATGTTTGCTGTCATTCTGTGCTAGATTAAAACAAAAATTTCCCTACCCATCTATGGTAGATCCACTGTAGAAGACCATGGCCTCTCAATACTAATTTTTCTTCTAGGACTTGACACTGCAACACAGCTCAGGTATAACACTCTACATTATAAGTCACCCAGCTTTAGGTGAGATGAATCTGACAATTCCCATCTTCCCTTTGGGAGCTAATCAACTGTATGTAATTAAATAATTCTTAGACCAGAAGAAACTAATAGGTAGCTGAGAAATTTGGGTTAGAATATTTCATGTTCATATTGCTGATCTGAATTATATCCAACATTCATTCTGAAGAATGAGTTATTGTTCAGAATAGAGTAACAGAGTTACTGCTCTAAAATAGGAAACCTCTCTCACCTAAGATATGCTCACACAGACTCAAGACAACTTTGTTAAACCACATTCAGGCTTGTTTTTCCTCTTATTCTTGGGAATGTTTTGTAATCCATTGGGTTTTAGGTTTTTTACACAAATACACAATTAATTTCACAGACATTTCTTCTCAAATCTCAGTTTCTGAGATCTCTTTTGTATTCTGTGATATTTTTGGAGAATATATCAAACAATTCTTTGACGATTTAAGCACAGAAAAAAAATCAATATTTATGTATAACACTGAGAGTGAGCAAAATGATAATGACAAAATCTGTAGACTAAAGGATTTTGTCTATTTTAAGTAGACATTTTTTTCCAGACAGAGATGAAGATATTTTCTCAGTGATCACATCTTGAATTAAAATGAGGAGTTAGGAATATGACAGGCTAAATTAATGCAGAAGAAAACAAGTGAAGGTTTAGTCGTACTATTTTTAAATGCATGCTGAAATAACAAAAAATTATATTTCTTTGAGAAATTCCAAATTTACAGATTTAGTATCAATCCTCCACAGAAAGGAAGGAACATAATGCTTTTCAATGTTGCAGTATAGAGCTAAATAGATGAAACACAGACTTGCACATAAGCACATAGCATGTTTCCTATTTATATACAGGACATCAGTGTCAGTGGAAGTTACAGAGCAAGTAAGCAGTAGCCATATTTTCTGTATTTAATGTGTAGAAAGATGTTATTGTTTCCCAGTCGCACAGAGTTTAACTCTCAGTAAGCCAAGTGATATAAGACACCCTATATTGAGCAGAAGAAACAGATAATATGCATATACTTCAGCTTTCTAAAGCAATTAAGTGGTAATTGGATAGCTACCTTTCTATCTGACAGTTTAGTCTCAATTAATTTTGAAAAAATTTACAACAAAGATCTGTTTTTATTCAGCTGAAGTAGCACATTCTGTTTTTGCAGCTAACCAGTAAGTACCTCGTCCTAGAAAAAGGAGATGAAAATACATAGGGCTGTAACTTAACATGAAACTATGAACTCCCTCAGTATCTAGCAAGAAAAAGTTGAGCACCATAGACTCAGAATTCCTTTAAGGTAATTGACATTTTGAGACTGGGATTCCTGCCAAACACTTCTTACTGAAGACAGATGTACAACATAGAGCAATGACCACAAGCTGTGGCTCAGGAGGTTCAGATCAGACCCTAGGAAAAAAAATTCCTTGGAAAATGGTGCAGTACTGGACTGGGCAGTCCAGAGGGGTTGTGGAACACTCTGACTTGAAAGGTTTCAAGACCTGGCTAGGTAAAACCACAGCTCACCTCATCTGCTTTCATTTTGTGTGGGAGGTTGGAAAAGCAGTTTCTAGAGGTCCCTTCTGACTAACTTTTCTTTGGCTTTATGATCATTAATGAGTTTGGCCTATGTACTGGGTCTGCCTGGAGTGGAGTTATCTCTTCTCTTAGCAACCCATGCAGTGCTGCGGTGCTCTGTGTTTGTAGCTGGAAAGGTGGTGATACCACACCAATCTCCTGGCTGCTGTTGAGCAGTGTCCGCACAACATCAAGGCTCCCTCTCCAAACACCACATCAAAGGGCAGTAGGTTGAGAGTAGGCAGCGGTTTGGGAGGGTGCACAGCTGACACAGCTGACCCAATCTGGTCAAAGAGATATTCCATACCATGTGATGTCATGCTAAGTGAGAAAGGCTAAGAAAGGTATGTGGATGGGAAATTTGTTATCAAGGTATTTGGTTTACAATGCCACTCCTTCCTATACTGAGGCCCTCCTTCCTCTGAAGTGACTGGACATCTCCTGCTGATGGAATGTATAGAATACATGTTCTGGTGGTTTTCTTGCTTTGCATCCACATGTGACCTTTGCTTAGTTTTGATAAACTGCCTTTATCTCAACCCAAAAGTTTTTCATCTTATTTTCTCTTCTTGTCCTGTTAAGGAGGGGAGTGAGAGACTGGTTTAGTAGGCATCTAGCACAGAGCTCAGGTCAACTGATTTCAGCCTAATTTCCCACAGATAAAAATTATAACATGTAAATACTTTTTATGCCTCACAGGAGTTATTTTTAAATTTGATGCCAATAACAGAACTCAAATCACAAGGTACAAGAAACAACGAATGAGACACCTTGGCTGTGTATTTAGGACAGTCTTCTGGACTTTTTGCATGATGAGTAGAGGAAAGAAGAGTTCAATGTCTGTTTCAGCAATGTTTCTTAGTAGTGCCAGTGGGACTGCAGGCATTTCCTTCCCCTGCGTTCCTCAGCCGGTAAGCTCTGCTGACTGAAAGAAGGGATGGGGTAGCTAGCTCTCAGTCCCATCTGCATTGCAAGTCTGTGCTGGGGGCCACTTTATCCTGGCATATAAGGCTGTTACTATTCCTGTCTTTTTTTCCCCAGACCTCTAGAGTAATACTATCTGAGACCTTTACCCATCTTTTAAAGTTGTTTGCAATCGGTTAAGAGAACAAAAGCTATATAATATAGGCTATTTTCTATATAGGATTAGTCCTTTTGGGCCATGTCTTCATTCCTCTCACAACAGATTTCTGCCTTCCAATTCACAGCTCCAGCCCCAGGACCCCAGACCCATGAACGTCACACCTACCCACACAACAAGCTGACATTCCTTTACAGTTCTTGTTCTTCAGGCTCTGCACCTCTTCCATCTCCCAACACCTGGGTCTTGCTTCTCCACACTTTCCTCATATCATCTTTATTTAGATTGTTTATTGTTTATTTTGTTAAAATACACTTTATTCTCTTTTTAGTGAGTTTCCTTTTATACTATTTTGTATTTTTTTTTCTACACCATTACTAGATCAGGGTCCTACACTGTGCAATAGTCTTGCTTCTCTATTCTTCTCCCTATTCTACATCTACCTTCACACCCCAGCAATGCTGATAGGGAATATTCTCCTCTCCTAGCCTAGCAGGAGTCTTGCTGCTCCTTCCATTCCTCTCTTCCCTCTGCTAATGACCAGGAAGTGAGACGAACAAGATTGACAGCCTCTGAAGCACGGAAAGTGCCATCTGGGCTTTGTAGATTGAAAATCTTATTAGTTTTGCTTCCAGCCAAGTTGTGCATATGGAGCAGAGCAACTGGGGTAAGGAAAAGTGCAACTAGGGGAAGAGGGAAGACCAGAAGGGAATGAGAGCAATCACTAGGTAAAAACGCAAATAAAGAAGGAGATAAAGGTAGGCGGTAGAGAGAAAGATTATAATATCCCATTTAATCCTTCCACCTTGCTGCCAGTTTTTCACAACCTATATCCTAAGGTAATGTCTAGTCTAGATCTACAAAGAGAATTAGGCTTTGAAGTCTCAACACAGATTGATAGTGCCTCGCTGACCAAATGATCCACAAAACAGACGGCTGAGTTTGGGTGGTTTAGCTGCAAGACGCACTTCAACTTTTGCTCTTTTATTTTCCACTGTGGAACAGATTAACATCTTGCTGCCTACCTGCTCCCCAGAGCTATTTGCTGACCCTGTATTCTGCCTTTCTGGCCCAGGCTTCCACTATTGGGGTATGCCTGAAATAATGTCCAAAAAGGACTTGGTCATGGCTCCAAATGTAGACTAATTTTGCAGAGGAATCTGGTGCTAAAGCAGCTTCAGGAGGGAAATAAAAGTCTTCTTCAGTCACTTGGGACTAAACATAGGTCTCAGGAGATTACAGTCCTTTTGTTCTGTGTCCCTGTCTTTCTCCTTTATCAGTATGTCTTGGATTTAACTTTTTGACTGTTCTCATATGAGTCCTTTCCACATGAAATGTGTTCACATTTGCTTTCAGGTATTGCAATGCCAGTGACCAAATTGCTTCAGCCCCCCAGTCCCAGTGCCTTTAACGGGTGTAAGCAAGAATGTACAGATTCCCCCTTAGGTGATCTCTCTCTGCATGAGGTACAATGGCAGCTGCACATCACATTACTTTCCCAGGAACCCTTTTCCCTGCCTGCCTTGAAGGCTTCTCAGAAGCACATAAGAGACAGGGCAGGAGCGGTCAGGACAAAACGCACCCTGGCTGCGCTTCCTCTGACAGATTCTTCAGCATCCTATTGACAGCTGGTGCAAGTTATATCAGCCCCACAGCTATCATAATTTTTGCAGAGGCTGGAAGCAGTCTGAAGAATCAGGAAAGCCATAATCCAAATGCACTAGCTAAAAAAAAATGCTCAGTATTAGAGATGGAACAAACCAGGCTGTACTGTGCTAAAATTGAATTTCCCCCCAAAGTCCTATCTTTCTCCATACATTTCTTATGGGCTCATAACTGTCATCGCAATTACACTTCCACTGCTTTGCAATGCATATGCTAATACTTCCTTTGCAAGCACACCTGATAATTCTGGTAGAGCCTTGCAGCCTCAAAGCTGGCTTTAAATATTCATTCTCATTTATTTTTTTCCCTTAATCCTTACATTTCTTTTCTGCATTTTTCTTAGAAGCCAAATAAAACTTCAGAGTTTTAAAGCTTACATCCCTCTTTCTCCTTGTTTTTTTTAAAACTGAATGGATGAAACAAATATTCTCACTAACAGACAAATGCGTATTTTTTATCTCAGAAGCAGCAATTTCAACTTCACACCTCTTTATCCAGTGCTTACACATCTTTTTCCCACCCTCCAAGCTTAACATGCAACTACTAGACAATATCAATACAGGTTAGTTAGTCATTGAAAATGGCTGTAGTTGTCAAACATTATGTGGATCAGCACAAAGCTCCTAACATCCAGTGCTTCAATAATTTTGTTAAATTCACAGTTTGAATATGCCACCATCAACACAAGGTAGCCCATGGAGCATGAAAGTAGCATAGGCTTATAAAAATATTCTAAAAATTCTCAGTGCCATTAAGAAATAAAGCAAGCTGGTGAGGCAGGGAGCAGATTTCTCTTGGACACAAGGTTGTTGCATTCAATTTTGTTGAATGGACTGTTGTACATTTGATTAGTTCTTCAAGGATGGTCTCATGATTGCAATAATACCAGCATTAACAACAACAAAAGAAAATCAGATCAGACAGCCTTTCTGTTCTTTAATCTCTGCCTAACATTTCATGTCTTGCGCTCCTGGTTGTCTGTGAATCCCGTTTAAATAGGATATGCTGGCACACACTCATACCCATCTTGTTTGTAACCTCACTTGCAAAGTAGCTGCATGGCCTAGCACTGAGACAAGGCCATCAAAAATCAAGGGTCACTAGTGTACTGCAGGAATGTCCAAACCAGCAAGCTCCGAAATTTGCTTTGCACTTTCTAAAGAATAGGACTTAGGGAGCTTCTTGGAGCCCTTACTGTTTGCTGAGGGACCTAAGCATTGGACAGGAGCATCATGTTGCTAGAGCCCTGTGGAGAGAGTTTGCATGGCCTCAATCAAAAAGATCTGAAGGATAAGGTAGGTGCTTCTTATTTATCACCAATAGTGTGAGAGTTTTAGGTGCATCCATGGACTAGGTGATGTTTGTAAATGAGCTTACAGAAACCTTGTCTGAAACGCTTGCGGACAAATGCAAACAGTTGTCTCCTTATTCTGTCCCCACTGTGTGCCTGGCCTGCACAAAGCAGCTGTGCTGTGTTGCAGCCTTATTGCAAAGGAGGCCACCATGCTGCCCAAACATGATACAGGAAACAGTACATATGAACAGAGCTGGATGACCAGTATGCTGGGCAAAATATGTGTATTTGACTGCACTTTTCTCCACAGACTCACCTTTAAGTGCCTGGTTCTGACAAAACTCCAATTTAGAAATGATTTAAGAGAGACTAAGTCAAGCCTAGAGTAATAATTATCTCTTCCGTGATTAATGAGAAGCCAGTGTTTTAGAACCTGACAGTATTCAATCACCAATCAAAACTGCACCAGGCATTCATTCCTATGAATACAAATACATGGAGGTCTGGCTTCACAGCTGGTGCAAATTGGCTTAGACCCACTGACTTCATGTAAATGAGCTTTAACTAGGCCAGCTGAGGAACTGGCTCAGACATCTACAACCCACCCAAAACACACTTTATTTTACCAAGAGAGGAAAAAAAAAAGAAAAAAAAAGGTGTCTAGGTTAAAAACAATTATAAATAAACAAAAAGGGCATATTGTAATTTTTTTAATTACTTGAGCTGTGTTAATGAGCACTGCTCTGTGAAGCCCACCCTAGGAATACATACTCCAGCATACAAGTCACCAAAGGCTATTTCTGTTATTGTCTGCTTGTTTCTTTGTGTAAGTACCAGCTGCAAATAAAAGCAGTATAAAAGATATAAAAAGATGGGTTTGTGCACATGTTATCCAAATATGTGTTCTTATTTGATGATTATGTTTTTAGTGGTAAATCTCTGAAACAAAGTCTGCCTCAACACCAACTCAGCTCACTTACAAAGGGAAAATGTATGCCTAAGGCAGAGGCCCAGCCAGATGAAAGGCAGAACATCCTTCTTCCCAGGGAGCTCAGGGGGGTCAATGCCTCTCCTCCCCACCAGGCAGTGCTTGTGTTCCAAGACAATACAGTCTTTGAACAAAGGTGTAGTAGGTGCTATACAAAAGGGAGACAAATTGCTACTTTTTTCACAGGGGATAAGAGTGAGTGCTCTCTGGGATGAAACTTTACTCAGGGTAAGGGGAATGTGACTGTACTAAAATGGGGACTGAAAATGGAGCAGGAGGTGGAATATGTTTTCTTGCACCCTTTTCACCAAGATCCACAAACAGATCAGAGCACATCATTCTTATTACACAGCTATGGACAGTGATAAAAACAGCAGCATCCATTTCTTTCTCCTAATTCTCTTAAAAATAGTAAATACTGCTAAATTTAGCCACAAGGCAGCAAAAGCCCGTAATTCTTTTTCCCACCTACTATCTGTCCTTCTTCCTGTCAATCCTCTCCCCATCTCCTCACCCTGCTGCTACAGGCAGTGCTGTTTTGCAGGTAGCTCAGAAGCTTTGAAGTTTCCCCTCAGAAAGCTGATTATATAAATGTTAGTATATTTTCAGCTTTAAAGCAGTTGGATCATCTCAGAGCATTTTACTAATTTTTCAGAAGGTTTTATACTGTTCTTTTTTCAGTAGGGATTTTTATGAGATTATAAAGGGAAAAGATGAATCCAGAAAGCAAGCGAAACTGTCAACAAAAGCATTTTTGAGGGAAGTGGTATATTGTGACAGGATGTCATATTCAGATCTAGATTGTGCCCATGCATTTGCCATAAATATCAATTTAGCTAATATTGTGAATAGTAAGTAAATGAAGGGTTTTTTCCCCCCATTGTGCCTGGAAGAATAGCAGTGTGAATAAAATTTATAAAAAGATTTTATCCATATTTCTAGAAGGAAATTACAATAACCATGTGAATATCTTCCCTTGATAAAGGTTTGGAAATAAAGAAGGGGTTTTTTTGGTTTTTTTTTTTTATCAGTGTGTTAGGAGGGATTATTTGTTTGTTTTGATTTTTATGGAAATATACATTTTGTTGTACTCTCCCATGGCATGACGATGTCTGTGGGTATTTTTGGTGGGGAGTGTGATTCTGAATGTAATAATCTCCACAAAGTCTATGGAGGATTTTAATGAATAAGTGTGTTTTGAAAGAGCTGTCATTACTGGCATCTTTTATAATGTGTTTGAAAGCTTCTCCCAGAACTCATGCTTGCTGTCTCCTGGAAGAATTATAATGTATTGGAAAGATACAATCTATCTGGAGATATATTTTAAATACTTCTATCAAAAGCATTCTGGGTTATTAAAACAGTTTTTATGCAAGCAATTATACCATGCAATCAATGGCAAAATGCTCTAAAAGAGACACACAAAAATATTCAAAACAATAAAGAAAACTAAAATTGTGATTGCTTTCTCACTTCATTTCATGTGGGATCACATACCTAAACAAGAAAGTAGTGCCCTAAAATGCAAAGCCAGGTCCTCAAATGTATTCAGGTACCTATATCCCATTGATGCCAGAGGAGCCAAGTGCCTTATTTCCACTTGATTCTGGGGGTTTGTCAGCTTTGAGCCTCAGATCTGTATTATCTTTTACCTCTACTGCCAGTTATCTTTTTTAGTTAATGCTAAGTGCATCTCAAGATGTGGTGTCATTTGCTACACACAGCACTAAACAGTGAGTTCAAAAACAGAGAGAGAGAGTGGTTGCCAGGTGGCTTCCAAATAGAAAAGATTATAAAATCAATTGGTATAGCTGCCATATAGCAATAATAAATCAACTACCAAAAAATGGAGCCTCTCATTTTGCTCCAAGATATTTTTTAAGACATTTTTCTACTTTTTTTCTTATTTTCTTTTAGATAAGTAAAAATCATTGTAGTGACTGTCATAAGTCTTTCAAATACTGTAGTAATCACACCTTTCTACATTTTTTGAGTTGTCTAATGATGACATCAAACAATGTACTGCAGGTGATTATAAGGTAGGAAGGTTTTTTTTCTGTTCAGTGAGAAGATAAAAATAATGTAGATAAAAGGAACTTATCTTTTACAAGACAGAACTCAAGCAATTTGAGATGGAAATCCATAAAAATATCGCAAGTGTTGTTGAAATGATGAGTCACTTCAGCAGCATAAAAGTAATCTATTTATCTACATTTTTACCAAAGGCTTTGAATTTCTGTATCTCAGATAATAATATATATAATAAAGTACTTTGAAAAAAAGCTCAATTTTACTTTAAGGCATGAGCTCTCTAATGTATTTCCCTTCTTTCTTTCTATTTAGCATTATCTTTTATTGCGATTTTTTCTATGCCCTAGTACATATATTTTATAAATACATACATATTTCTATGTTAAAGAAATACTATAATCAGCAGGTTAGATAATGTACTTGTCAAACAACATTATTTAAGTAAATGGTCTGGTCTTGCTGATGTTAAATCAGAAATCCCAGTGACTAACTAGAATTTAACCCAAATCTATTAGTGACTTCCCTTGGTAGTATAATTTTTTTTTCTTCTTTTTCATCTGTATAAGTCTCTTTCACTCAAGACACATATTACTATATCTAGTTTTCTAGTTGTTCTTTTCAGTTATATATCTTCATGAGAAACATTATCATTATTTTATAAAGGGGGACACTGAGACACTTGAAAACAATTTGCAGTTTATCAGGATAATTACTGGGAAAACCATAAACAGGATGCAAGTCAACTTTGTCTGGTTCAGTACTTACAGACATTGACAACAAATACTCAAATACAATTCTAAAAATTTATTTTTATGTAGATAGGATGCTAAATTTATATCCCAAGTCTGGTTTACACTAAACTAAGAATTAAGCTTTTATTCCATTAAAAAAAGGATTTAGAAAATTTGATTACATGTGTGCACATTTCTTTGATTTCTTCACTACACAGTGCTGTTTTAAATGTGTCATTTTTGAAAGCAGACAAAGCAGAAGAAATGGTTTTTCAATACTTGGCCTATATCATGCATTCAGGATACTATCAGTACAGTACCTTGAATACCAGATAAATGCTGGCTGTTGTCTCCTCTGAGTTCTTTTCACTTTCAGCAGTATAATTTTATGTTAAGGTTTAGTGACACAACAATTGAATTGCATAAATCTGTTCATTATGCCACTTAAACTGTGAATTTCTGTTGTGAGCTCTAGGAAGAAGAGCTTTACAAATGCTGCAATGCACACAGCAAAAAAACCCCCAAGAAAACAAACACACCCACACCCACCCAAGACCAGATGTTTTCATTAAGCATTTGATGTGTAAATATGCACATTAATAATTTCTTTTTTTGTTCATGTATAACTTGCCCTGCAATTTTTAATTTTATTTGATATGGATTTTCTTTTTGAGTTAGGTCCTTCTCTAGATAGGTTTACTAACTAGAATCATAATATTTTGATTTTATCTTTTCATTTACTCCTTAAAAAGAAGATAGATCATTCTGGAACCTAGTTTAGACAATGCACAAATTTTATTCTCTCTCCTCACACACAAAGAGGGATTACAAAGTGTTACAACGAAGTATTCTGCTAAATATTTAAGGTTTCTAAAAAAGAAGAAATATTAGACAGTAAGCCGCCTGAAGCAAATTACAATGGAAAGATGGAATTATGTCCATGAATTGGGAAAAGAGAGGATTTGTGTAAGAATGATCCTTAATTACATGGAAATGACATTGTCCGACCTGCAAATGGTTCTGCCCCCAGATTTCAAGCAATTTTTTCACAGCAAAAGTGGGAGGTTAACACCAGACTTTTCTATCAGCCTGTGTGTGCTACTTCTGCTCATCGGAGTTCTTGGCTCATTTGCATGCTTCTGACACTCACCCTGGAATTTACTGTGGTAGGACTGCATGTCAGACTTGGCTCACAGCCACAGCCTACTTCTCCATTCTCCCTTTATAGCTAACACAATATGAAAGTCACTAATAAAAAGCCTTTCATGTCAAATTACAGGAAAAAAATCTCACTTGCCTAATAGGATTTTAAATTCTTATCATACTGGTGACTTTCTGTAAGTAATAACATTTGAAAAGAACAACTTAGCTGATGTTTTCTTCAAATACTCTCTATGCATTTTAAGTTTCCTTACAAGCCATGATACACTGCTCCTCTATCACTACAGAGACGATACAGGACAATGGATCACAGTTACACAGCCCTTTTCTTCTGTTCCCATCCCGCTGGGCTTTACATCTTATCACAAGTACTAGCTAAGGTTGTGCATATATTTCTGTTTGGTGTAGATGTCAGGCCTATTCTCTGTACATGCAGGAAGATGGGTTTGCATGTGTGTGTATGTATGATGAGTAGATGTACACATATTCAACTATAACCACAAAGGTGTGTGTCAAGACAGAGAGAGAAAGCTGTATGTATACATACAAATATACTTTTATCTTTGTTAATACTGCCCTTCTAACTGTATTCAGAGCTAAACAATGTTAACGTTATTAAGCTTGCCATTACGTCAGTAATATGGAACTGCAGTTCTGCCCAGACTAGTTTTGTGTCCAACAGCTGTAACCAGTTCCATTACACTTCTATAATGACCTTTTCTTTCCCACCACCTCCATACCTTTCCTTCAAATTCTCTAAAGCAGTCTGGACAGATATTTGGGTAAGGAGATGAAGTCAGGCTTTGATGCCTCTCCCCAAATACTTACAATCTCCCTTGTTCCACCAAAGCTTCAGACAATCTGCAGGTGCTTGTGGAGAACAGTACTGTGGGAAGAGGCAGTATTATTACAGTGGTGATCCAAACTCACCAGTGCTGAGTCATTCCTGATTATTATCCCCACAAATTATCAGAATTGAATTATGTAGCTTGATAGTTTCTGATAGCATAATTCTTCTCCCGGTTACAATAGACTTCAGGTAGGATTAGAATGTCAATAGAAATAAGAAAAAATAATTATCCCTCAGTTCTATAGTTCTCATCTAATGCAGACCCCTGATATAACTTGGCATCTTCTGTGGAGCCTTTGACACAGCACCCCACAACATCCTTTTCTCTAAACTGGTGAAAGATAGATGTAATGAGTGAACTATTAGATGGATAAGAAAGTGGTTGAATGGCTGTATCCAGACGGTAGTGGTCAATGGCTCAGAGTAATGGACATCAGTAACAAGTGGTGTCTCTCAGACCCCTGTATTGGGACCACTGTTATTTAATATTTTCATTAATGACATAGACAGAAGGATTGAGTGCACCTTTGAAGGGATCAAGTGCACCCTCAGCAAATTTACAGATGAAACCAAGCTGAGCAGTGTGGTTGACAAATCTGAAGGACAGGTTGCCATCCAGGGGGACCTGGACAAGCTCAAGAAGTGGGTCCATGGGTATCTCATGAGGTTCAACAAGACCAAGTGTAAGGTGATGCACCTGGGTCAGGGCAACCCCCAGTATCAACACAGGCTGGGGATGGACCTCTCTTTAACCTGGTTTTTACATAAATGAAAGATCTCTTGGCAGTATGCCACACTTGAATTTCAGATTAGCCCTTTGCTTCTGGATTAGCAAGGCTAACTGACATGCACACTGGGACAGCAATTCTGTAGAAGAAAGAAATTTGCCAGAAGAAAAAAATCAAAATTAGATCTTACCTAATTTTATCTAGGCATATCTATTGCATCCTTTAGGACAGGGCTTTCATGGTAAGCTTTTTTAATGAAACTGAGAGACTAAAACCCTTCTCAGATGGATATCACATCCTCTGAGACCCAAAGAAATGAACAGGCTTTTCTTTGGCTATTCCTTACTTGAGAAATCTGAAGCGGTTGTGGACATCTGGAAGAAGAGTTACAAGGGCAACTCAGCTCATATTTTTGAGCACCTCAGTGTTCTGCCCCTCAATCTGCCAACCTTGGATTTTGGCCAACCATATACATGTATTATATTATTTTTAAGGGGTATATATATCTAGGCTCTAAATTATTTTTAATCCTTACAGAAATACGTGTATAATTGCAAGTTTGAACTGGATTCAGATTGATGGATGAATTCCTTGATGAACAAGGAGCTCCATTTTAAGTAAATAATATCTGGCATTTCAAATAAATTTATTTTCCAAAATAAGCAGCAGTCAAGAAAACAGTATATCTTTGACTCCATAAAGGCACCCATTTGCTCCTAGGAACATGATGAACAATTTAAGGAGCATTACCCCTTCCGTGTAATCTCGATGTAATTTCTAGTATTGTGTTCAAAGGTTTTAAAGTTGCTATTTTACCACCTTAAATGGAGTTGCTTGAGGTTTAGTAATGACACATTTTGTAGGTAGTCAGTGTCCCCAAAACTCATGAAAGCTCACTTAAATTTTTTTTCATCTCCAGCATCCCATCAGTATACTGACATTTGCAGGTCATTGATCTAAACAGTGATTAATTTCAATGAAATTAAAAACTACAGAAAAGCAGGCAAGCAAAAGAAATACCACAGTATAGGAAAGTCTGAATGCATTTAAAAGCTCTGGAGACCCTCAAACTAAAATGACACACACACAAAAGTAAATCCCAGCTGCTGTTGAGAACTAGTAAGAAAAACCAAGTCTAACAGTAAAACCCCTAAAACAGAAGCCACAGTAGAGATAATTGAGTACTATACTTCCCACTCATTTTCCCCTTTAAATTTAACGTGTTTTGCTAGAAAACTGTTACAGCACCATGATGGGCTCAAAATGAAAGCACTATGTTATAGTGATATGTACCTATAATAATATCCAATAAAAGTGTTGAAGTTATATTGCAGCATGATTAGCTTGGGTAAGCATTCTACTACTGGCAATAAAAGATAAGGCTGTCTTGAACAATTCTGCTTATTTGCCTTCTAATTTTACCATAGAATAATGGAAGCCAAGGATAGAAAAGCCCTGTTGGGCTGCCTAGCTCATGTTGCTGCCAATGAAGAATTCATCATTATATTCTGGCTTTTAGCACTGATTATTCTTTTACAACTTCCCTTTGGAGTCTCTTCTATATTACCAGACATATCAATGTGAGGAGGTTTTTGTTGCTTTTCAGTCTACATCTGATTGTTCTTAATTCCAGTCCATTAAACATAGTGACAATCCCTTACACCTCTGTAAACATTTCCCCATTTTCTTGATGTCGGCATCCAGGTACAGGTACAACACTTGCTTTGTAGTCTGCAAAGCCCAATCCTATCCAGTGTTACAATCTCTTTCTGAGGAATTTTAGCTTGTAATACAATAATTTGAAAAATATAAGTTTCCTTTCCCTGATGTGAACAGATACAGTTTTGGTTAGGAAGCTGGGAAGTGTTCAATCTACCCTGCTGTGGTATGAGGCTCCTTCCTGTCTGTTAGGGATGCCTGCTCATCTTCTAGCTTCACAACCAAGTCTGATGTGTTTCCTTGCTGGCTTAGCTGTTTTTAGCTACCTTCATTGTTCAACAAATCTCTGAAAGTTCCCCCCTGGGTTTAGCAACCTCTAGGAGCAGAAGTCAAAGCATCTCTACCAGTTGAGTGTGGCAGCCAGAGCAAAACAGAGTCCTAACCATATCTGCCAAAAGAGTCCCTAATTTACAACACCCAGCATACGCCTACAGGGATCTGGTTTGGTTTCTTTTTCTAATAATGCAAGTGCCTTTAAAATAAATAAATTATATTTTAAAAAAAAAGAAGTGTATGTAGGAATAGTTTTGAAAAATATGGTACTTTTGGCAAAATTGCAGAGAAAGAATCAATCCTTCATAAATATTCAATAGCATCAAGTTCCCAGGCTATGTATGAGCCAGTTTTGTGCCTTAAACATATTCTAGGGATATTTTTTTCTGCCACAACTTCCCCATTATAGTATCTTGTGTCCTCATTATTTTATTTTCATTTCCATGAGTTTTGGTTCTCATGAAGGATTAGAACTGTAGGCTCAAGGTCTGTGAACCTGATAAATTTGCTCTTATTTCAGGCTTTGTGCTTGTGAAACATGTAGGCACAGGGCAAAAAAAAAGTCATGAGAGCTATTTTAGAGGCTGAATCACCTCCACGTCTGTAGGGAGACTCTTCTTAGCTACTGACGGCTGGAAAAGTAGTTGCCAAACCGCCACTTGAGCCTCAGATGAAGCATTACAGAAAGCTGGGCCTGTGGAATCTAGGAAATCTCAAATCCTTGTCTATTTCACATTCTGTGACCCTCATATTTCACACTTTTTTATTTAAAAGGGCCATTTTAGAAGACATTCATTAGAAACACAGAGCAGGTGACAGGGTCAGCTTTTGTGTTTTAAAACACAGAACAGCAAAGGAGCATGCCCTACTGTTCTTAAACCCCTGAAAAATATGACTACCCTAGGAAGAAAGAGAGAGAAGGAAAAGATGGAAGTTTGTGATTCTTTTAGTTTACATTTTTCCCCCTTTAATATTGCTGTCTTGAGTGAACATTTCTATTTTCTGTTGGGAAATGGGGGTGTTTCTACCATGTCAACCTCAGGAGTCATCACTCTTTCTGAGCTGGTTATTCCCTTCACCTACGGACTTACCAAAAGCTCCTACTGAAGTATTTTCCAGCTAAAAGGCAGAAAACAGGGCAGATCTAGTCTCTAGCTGATAATCAAGCTCCCAGACTCAGGACAAACATTCAGGGAAGAATGAGCAAAACTGCAAGAGGAAACAAAAGGCAAGGATGGAAAGAGAGACAAGGTGAGAGGGAGGAAGGGTGGAAGGGGAGAAGAAAGACAGAAGGAGACAGAAAAAGTACATAAAGCCAGGTAAGAAGCAAAGACTTCTAGAAGAATTTGGGGGAGGTAGGTTTAGTACCAAGGTTAAGTTTTATCTGTACATGAAATATTTCATGGTAGTTCTGCTGGGGAAAAAGATAAAGGTGCCATCTCTCAAATATTGCTCTGCTTATAGAGGGAAAACTGTAACTACTCAGTCATTTATATCTTTCCTACCTGAGACACTACCAGATGGTGCCATGTAGTCTCAGGTTAATCATTGTGTGAGAGACCTGGCTGGGAGCCAGACCCACTTCACAGTCAACTGTGAGAACAAGCAGTGCTGAACCTTACATAAGATTCACAAGCAGAGCCCCTGGATTTTAAGCAGACATCTGGTATGACTTTTCATATTTATTTGCTATAAGGGTTCAAACTGAGCCAAAATGTGGCATTACACCATGCCAGTCTTCTCTGGTATATATATAAATTTCTACAGAATACAAACTTTCATGAGAAAGAATCTTGTGTTCTTACTGTCTGGCATGAGATTTCCAGGCAGGTAGCAATGCAGGGCTGAGTCTCCAAGCAAACAGATTGAAACAGTGCTTTTGGGAAGCAACTGTCCCTTCACTGTGCCACACAAATAAAAAGCATGAAATAGATTGCTGCAATTCTATTTTCCAAGGGCTTGGATAAATGAAGGGACTCCCCACAAATTCATTTTCCGGTACAGAGAAAATTGCTTTTGGGTCTACCACTCTGTGACTGCATTGTCCTACTGCCCCCATGAAAGAGGACTTTGATTTAAGCTGCTATTAAAGTGCATAGACAGGTTAGAGGTTATGTGTATGCACTATGAAGGTGTCAGAGTGACAGTGAGATGGTTCAGCATTTAATTCTGTAGAAGGGGGAACATTTTCCTTTCATATCAGTAGGCTGTTGACTATGAAGAACAGTGATGTTTTGGCCAGCTGTATTTGCTGTACAACCGATTACAAAAAGGAAAAAAAAGGCAACTAGGCTTTTCTGAGACTTTGAAATTGGGATTAATGAAGAGCTGAGAAACATAGCAGCAGCTTCTCTCCTACACACGCATGCACACTCTAATAGGAATTTATCCAAGCAAACAAAACAGAGACATTATAATTTAAGGATATTGCCCTTCCCCTAATACTCACACTTGGTGCATAATTATCCAGTGGAATTCCAATACTGAATGAAGTCAGTAAAAGAGTTCTGTATATTTCTGAAATGCAGATGATGTACATAGACATGGAACTCTTAATTTTCTTCACTAAAACATCTTCTGATACTGTTTTTTAGAGGTATACATAATCTTTTTCTTTTTCTTTGGAGTATTTAGGAATAAAGCCTGATTTTGCCTTCTTGCAGATCAGGTTCAAATACTACATTTTCTGTGTATATTATATGAGAATGTCATCAAAATTGAAGGGTACCAAGTGTACTGCAGAAATGACCATTGCTAGCTTTTTCACTTATGCCTCATGCAATAAAATTCTTACACTGTTTCAACAGTATGGCTGTTGGGCAGAACCACATGTTGAGGAGAGTAGAATTACAATACCTTAAAAGAAAGGCTGTCATAGGAATTCTCTATGATATCAGATTTTCATTGCCACACTCCTTGAGCCATGCAATATTTTCCTCTCTCCTCCTTGCTCCTTTTGGGGCGTCTGCTGTGTCAGTTTTATACAAAATAACATTTCTGATGGAGCTCCCAGCCTAGGCGGTCATCTGTTGAACTAGCAGATTACAGTCTGACCTAAAGTTTTTACATAAGTATGTATAAATAGAAATGCATATGTATACATATATATATACATATATATGAATATGTGTATGCATTAAAGAAATATAATAAATTATCACTTAAATATTTTTTCCTGTTCTTATCATTTGAATGTTAATAAAATGATCTTAAAATATTGCCATAATTCTTGATAACAGCTACCTGACAGATTCTATAGTGCACACTTTATTCATTCAATGTCTTGCACAGATCAGAACTTTCTAAAAGCAGGTAATTAAAAAAAAATACCCTGAGCACATGGCAGAGATTTACAATAGTTGCATTCACAGAAAAACTCTGCTACTAATGGAGATAATCCAATCAGAATGGATGCCCCATTGTGCTAAGTGCTGTACAATCACAGCGTCAAAGACAGGATCTACTCTGCAATGCTTGCAGGCTAATTAGCTGTAACAATAGAACATGATTTATTTTCACTAATACTGGGACACTCAGTGCCCACTCAGACCCCCACCAAGCTTAGTACGGCTCCAACTAACACTGACAGGCATTGAAGCAGGTGTCTACTGTGATCTGTTCTGTGAACTAGCAAGCCCCAAGCAGGCAAAATGTGAAGTAAATGGAACAGGGGAAAAAAAAAAAAAAAAAAAAAAAGGAAAAGAGTGTGAGAGTACCACAGAACATACTTCGTACATTTATTTTGACAAGCCTAGTTTAAAGAATATATGAAACTTCATAGTAACACTAATTAATTTAGCATTCAGGTAATGAAGACTTGTTAATGTGGGGTCTTCATTATAACATTCTTCCACTAAGCCTTTGATTAAAAGATTAAAAGAGTCAAAGCTTCCATTTCATTTATTTCTTTATTTTGATAAGCTCATTTTGTTTGCAGATTAATACATTGAGAATTTCCTATTGTACCTTATTGCCCCTGGCTCTGTAATATGAGACAATTCAGGACTGCATCCAATGTAGTGTTTTACATGCAGTAAACGTTCTTGCAACTCCACTAAAGTCTGGAAGATAGAATTAGATATCTAAATTTCTATAAAAATTTATGGTTCCAACTTTGTTTTCAGGTGAATAAACTGCACCTTTTTTCACTCTTCTCTTGGTACCCACATCCAGTGTCCCCATATCTTGCTCCCCCATGTGCAGTTACTTGGAAATAGACAGAAAGGGCTATACTGTTGGCTAAATCAATAACCTGGAACTTGTGATGCTTACCTGGAGTGTGAGTATAGAGGGTTTCAGTCTGCTATGGCCAAATAGACTGAAACCATTTCTTCAATAAATGCTAAACCACGTAGGATTTACTGCATGAAAAAGTGTGACAATATATTGCCTGATTCTTTCTATCAGAATATCAGTAATAATCTTTGCTCTACATTACATGCTTTCTAAAAAAAGATTTGAAAAAAAAAACACTTTCCAAACAGGTAAGAAGTAAGCTTCCAACCTTTTACTTTCAAAGAATTCCATTGTTTCTTTAGCCAGTCTTCTTGGATACCTGTTCTCGATATAAACATATTTAAAAGCTAGCACGTATTTGATCCTGTCTAAATCATTGGTACTCCTCTCCGGGTTTGGATGACAACTCAAACATGTTTGCACTGAACAGTCACTACTTCCATGGGAGCTAATGTGTTAACTGGGGTAAGATCCACTCACAAGCACATCTGTAATGATGACTGTAAGCGTCTAAGAAATGAAAGACCTGTAAAAGTAAATGATCCATACATGTTCTTGAAGGAAAACTGCTATCATTAAGATTGTCCTCTGCATGGATACATCAATAGTACAGTTACAGATTCTGTTGCAGATCACTTCATCTTCTAGGTTACGTGATAGAGCAAGACAAAACATATCCTGGAGCGCAGTATAAAATGATTCCACAGAGGAAGCCATCATCCATCTGGATTCCTAAGGGGAAAGATAAATAAATAAATAAATGGATTCCCTGTATTTTTGTAACCCACCATTTTAATAGCTCTGGTTATGTACATACAGAGATGATATTAACAAGATATTTCTGTACATAATCATCAGTGAGACTAGTCTAGTCTCACTAAACAATATACACTGCACATGACTGGTATATTTTCATCACGTGATTAATTTTCAATGGGAAAAATATTTTGAAAATCTAGGCATTTTTTATTACTGAAAAGGACTTAAAGGTTTTATAGAACTTGGACTTTTTTTTTTAATCCTGGGAAAAGATATTAAGACTTCTCATGTATATTTAACTACTGTATCTGTTACAGCAATATACTACATGTCCCGACAGCCAAAATTCAGAGGTTAAAGCACTTCTTTTGTTTTTAAAACATTACAAATCTTCTTTTCACTAAATTCTATTTATCTTTTGGTTCTGTTTTTGTTTTTAGGGAATGGTTGCCATTTGTGATATTTATGCAATTTTAAACAGCTGCTGTTAAATGTGTCAATATCTTATTATGACCAGAAACTGCTATAGGCAGGCAAAATTAGGACTAACTGCCATAAAATGCAGCTACAGACATAGTGCCAAAGAAAAGGATTTGTCATCTTCATATGGGGCATCGAATTTTAAGTACACTACAACATGCTCTTTCATTAGGCAAGGTCTGATTCTGCAAGTGGTGGAAGAATTAGGCAAATGCTGGTGTAAGCATTCTCCTTGAGTTCATCGGGACTACAGTATTTGCTTTTGATGGGATTCATGTGTCTTGGGGTGACTTTATGATGTGTATCCCATATCGCTGCCCTATGCCCAGTAATTAATTCTTGTGCCTTTCTGTGCCTTTAAACTGAGCCTGAGAGGGGGAAGGAAAAACTGAGCAAAACTTTTTCAAAGCAGTTTGCAGCTTGTTCAAGGTCACACACAGATAGAGACTTGTTTTTTCCCAGCTGTGCCAGGGGAGCGAGGAAGCACCCAGCTTGCTGCTTTCCAGTCAGTTTCTGGCCAGTTGTTCAGTTTCTTTTTCTCCGGAGAGTTGAACTTTTTTTTCCTTCCCTGGAATTTCAGATCTTCTCCCTTTTCTACTGAACTGCTTCAGCCTCAAAGCACATCAGGAGGACTTTCCACCAGAGACAGAGGGCCTGGCCCTGGGCCAAGTCCCAGCTCCAAGGAGACCAAAGGGAGGACTCAAATACTTTCCCAGGTTTTTCTCCACAGCGAGAGATTTTATTATTTAGCATTATTTTCCTTTTCCCGTGTGTTTGTTAAATAAATAGTTTTTATCTCTTTCACTTTCCTTTGAGGAAAATTTATTTTTTCCCAAACCTGGTGGGGGAGGGGTGGTGACCTGCCTTCTCCCAGAGGATATAGTTCTAAATTTGGCCAAACCAGCACATCATGTCACTTAACTGCAAGAATTGAAAAGTTAAATTTTCAGTCTAAGTTACCTAAGCTGCCCCAAATGGCAGTGAAGTGCTGCATGCAGAGGTATGAGGATTCATCACACCCTGAGGTACCTGTGTCCAGTAGGTCAGCTGAATACTTTATTGAGATGTTTTCAGTCACCACTGACTGTTGAGGAAGTCCATAAAACCATGTGTCTGCACTGCATTCCAAAAATGCAGTCAACTAGATTTTTTGTTAATAATACTATGGAAACAGACATATTACGAGAGGGTTTGAAGTGTCAGCTTTGCTATTTGTCCTGGATCTCAAGGGAGAGAGAAGATGCATCATGTACAAACCTTTTTGACATCTATTAATATCTTCATTGATCTTGCTAATTTTACATTGTCAATCATTACATCAATGAAACTAACCAAGGAAATAGAACTTCAAATTGGATCTGAACTACCATGGATTTTTCTCTAGTTGTGTGAATAAGAGAAGTTCCTTCAGGAAGGAGCATTTCCTGTGACAGTAAGGCATTAAGACCTTTCTTCTGCTTTCTCTTGTATATCGATATACAATGCAAACAATCTTAAGATTGTCTTAAGATCTGAGACTAAGACAAAAAAATATCTAAACAAACGTGCATGTTGCCCTTCACAGCACAATGCCCCAAACAGAACTGGACTAGGAACTGTTCTGCTTTGAAAATCAGAGATTTCAAAAATTTCTGCATGATTTTGAAAAAAGGAGAGAGAGAATGTCCTATGAGAGCAAGTTGCAAAAACACAATTTACTGTAATTACTGCAGAACACTTGCCCTAAATGATGACAAAGATTTGTTTCCCCTTTTGTGAATTAGTGCCTTAACTGTCCCAATACCTCTCATTTTCATTTTCTGAGTTTACACAGACTCCTGTCCCGAGGCTCCTAACTCATTTCTGGTGACAGACATTGCATGCAGCATTCCCTCAGCTTCCTGCTCTAAGTGGCTCACCTGCTGTAACAGAGCTGCTGCTAGGCAGACAGGGACACTGAAAAAGGTGTCTCAACCTCCTCGCTACCATCACTGGTTATCACAGCAAAGATGTATGTGAATGTCAAGAAGTTTTCATTTATGAAGCTTCTGGTTCATTTTCAAAAATTAACACTGACAATTTCTATGACGCATGGAGTTGCAAAGAGGTGGACTCGCCTATTTATGTACTAAAGTACCTTCCCTCCTATGTCACATGTAAATGGGAAGGGACAAGCCTGGCATAGCTGGCCCTAAAGATTTATGTAGCCAGTGACCAAGTGGTTGTTGCTTGGCTATTCCCTGCTAAAAGGAAGCATGCCTCTTGAGAAGCAAACCCACTCTCAATTCCAGCTCTAGTTTTTAGCTTGAAACCTGGAGGGGTTTCCAGCCACTGGGAGCTGGCAGAAGGGGGTTTTACCCCTCGCGTGCCGACACAAAGGAGCCCGGAGGTCAACACTGAAACCCCTCTGGAAGGCAGCACTCAGTGCCCAACACACAATGAAAAAGGGGTAGAGCTCCTCACCCAAAAGGGGCTGTATCCTTCTGTCGCTGTTAAGCAGGCACACAGGCGAAGGCAAAGAAGTAAAGAGAGAGGACTCTCCGTATGTGTTCCACACACGTTTACTCCAGCGAAAAGACAGGGATGAAAAGGCCAATTGGTGGGAGGGTCCAGCGATCTTATACTGGGTACAGAATAGGTGGGGAAAGGGATCCCAGCCAATGGGATAGAGACAAGCAGGTGGGGTTGACAGGAAGGGAACCAATGGAAGCAACACATAGGAGGGACTCAGGGAAGGATCCAATGGAGCGTCGAGGAACAAAGAACTTTCTAGGACCAATACATATTAAAGAAGGAAAATTAATATACATAACTTCATACATGAAACAGGGCGACAAAATATTAACCAATCAGGGGAAAACATACAGAAGACAAAACAAGGGACTCATGGGTTCTCACCATGGCTGAAGTTACAAGCTAAACTTGGGTTGCTGACCACCATAGCTGGTTGTCTGAGTTCTTTTCAGGAGAAAGAGTAGCTGCAGCCACGTGCACTGCTACAGAAACCCCAGTCCATTTACTGCCTTCCAAGGACCATTAACCCAGAAGTATGGTACATTTAATAGTTAATTTTTACTTCTGGGTCAGAGGGTGCTGTAAATGGTTAAGTTCAGTCTAATGTGGAATATCTCAGCACAACCAATGTCTTTTAACACTTGCTAACCTTTTTCATTGTATTGGAAATCTACTTGTATCAAGACAATTTTAGGAAAGAAGTATTTGCTTTCCCCTTCATAAGTATGCAGGTATAACTGATAATTACAAACAAGCTATGAGCCTGGATGGTAGAAAATAATACATAAATTTATTTGATAACTTGAAAAAAAACCCTTAACTTCTAAAATACAATCAATTCCATTTCTTTTATTTTAACATTTAAGACATACTTGTTTTTCCTTTCTGGAAAGAACTTCATTTGAGGTCACTTGATTGAAGGGTCTGTTGCCTCTTTCAGCTTTTAAAAAAACGTTTTTCATAAAGGCTGACATTTAAATCTCTAAAATCAAAAAAGGCTTTTTCCATGTAACATATCTCAGAAGAGGTTCTCCTGTAATACAGTGCAATATGCATTTATAAAGAAGCCATTAGGATCATTTATTTTGTGAAGATGAACCCTCTGCTACAATGACAATTTTTATATATTACTAAAAGGAATAGCCAAAACCAATTTTCCTTTAGGATTCAAAATTATTACGGTAAGTTTATTACAGAGATACTTTTAAAATAATTTTAGGGAAAACTTTGTCTTCCTTCCTTATCCCTAGATGACAACTGCAAGAACTTCACATATGAGAAAACAGTGGGAAGCTCATGTGAATAAAGGAAGACCAAAACTTTTTAATCTGACCAGAGAGAAACTCTCCCAAAGCCATGATGAGAAAAATACTGGAAAATGCAGCTGCTGCAGCCAGTATCCTTTGCCCCTACAAATAAACACTAAGGTGAAATCATCTTTTTCCTCTCCTGACTAGAAGTAAAAACAACCCTGCAAGAAGGATTATGAAGTTGTGAATTCCCTTCCATGTATCCCAGGAAATATGAAGGAGGTGTGTAGAAGGGAGGAGGACAGGAGAGAGGAAGAAGTAACAGAGAAAGACACAAAAGGCCATGGAAATCTCTGCAATCTCAGACGTATGATGAATTCCAGTCAAATGATGGAATTTTGCAGATATTTCACTTACATCCACTTGTTGGGAGCTGAACCACTTGACAGAATGATATGGTCTGTATTTATCACACCAGTTCATGAACCATGCAGGAAACATACTCAGAACTGAGTTTTGGGGTCCCTGCTGGGTGTTCTGGAGCAGGGCCCTCAACACACCATGCATCAAGTGGCAGAAAGCAGTTTAGGGATATCTCTCTCTCTCTCAGATACAACAGTCTTTTTTTCCTGAGGGTTTAAGGTGTGCAAACTGGGAAGGGAAGATGTGGGTTAGGGGACACAATGACTTTTTATTTCACTTGAAACAAACCAACAGCACTTATTTGGCACATATATACATACATATGCTGAAAAATCACCATACTGCTGAAAAAAATATATTTTTCTTTAGAGACCACCTTCATTTTTGGTGGTACACTTCATTTGCCTTGCAGGCTACTGCAAAAAGTGATCTTGATGTAATAATATAGAGCTAAACACAAAAAAATGCAAATTCATTTTTAGATGCATATATTTATGAAGCAAATACCGGATGTTTAACACCTTCCCCTTTGGCTTTATTTATAAGGCATTCATTCTCTCTCCACAGGTGAATGAAAACCATGAGACTCACACAACTTGTTTACAAGTATGTCCTGTTTTTATCTATGATTACTTCACAGCACTCCCGTGCTTCTCTGATGTGCTGGGCTGTAGTCACAGCCCTGATATAAGCAACATATTACTTTCCCAACCAAAGAAAATGTAATTTCAGCAAGCTTGTCAACAGTAGGGCCCAGCAGGCAGGCAACATGCAGAATCCAAAAGAGGATCAGGTTTCCTGGTATTTCTTTGCTAGCAGAGAAGATTGGAAGAAATTAAGCAAGTCTGATCTGTGCAATTTATCCTCTGAAGTTTATGGTGAGAGGGTGAGAGGGAGGTTATTCACTCAACAAAAAAGTAGTGCCAGTAGTAAAACTGTGTGGAAGTGATGTGCTTCATAGCACAGTACACATGGTGCAGCTCCTCGACCTGAAAGTCAGTCTTAGGCTTTTTGTACAAAACTGATTTTAAATTCTAATAATTCTAATAAACCATAATCCTGTAAAGAATGCTCTTATTTCCTCTCTCACCTGCCTCTTCTCCCTGTCTACTAGTTTCCTTCACTGGATGGGGTGATGTCGCTTGTGTTTCTGCTTCTTGCTGGGATCAAATTATCAATCTACCTGCCATCCACTTGAACACCAGACAGAAGCCACCACATATCAACTCATTATTGCATCCAGAAATAGAATTAATCTAGCTTTTTTTTTTTTCCCTCAGAAATAATTTGCCTTGTCAACATAAAAAACAGTAATTAGAGATCCCTTTACTTAGCAGAAACATAAACTTCATGTTCAGGAAATCTACAGTTACAGGCTTCATAAAAAGAACCTTCATGAGATGGTTCACTTGCTTCTCAAGTACTAAGAATTTCTTATTCAAGTTGTCTAAGGTCTCTTTTTACTGTGACCCTGTGTGTCTGAAATCTTCAAATCATCATTCATTTAGCGTCTTAAAGCTGTGTTACCATAAGAAGTATAAAAGAGTGTAATAGTCTCTGTTGAATCAGAAGGACAATTAATGTATTTTGCATTGAGACAATTAATGACATTATAAGCAGGAAAAAATAAGGCTGTCATACTCTCTCCTCTTCACTGCTTCTAAATTTGTTTAATGTAAACTGTTTAACATTAATTATGTCACTCTGGGGTTTTGGCAAAGCCTAAATATTATTAGAGATTTTTTTTTCTTTTCCTACTATAAAGTCATATATGGGGTGAGTTTTTAGGGAAGAAGTTGTTCAAAAGGATGTTACTGGACCATCCAAATTCAAGAGACCTGATTTTTTCTTTCCTGGGTGCAAATGCCCAGCTGGGTGCACTTGGGGAATTTGGAGGTCCCTCCATCCCACCCTCATGCAGGTTGCAGCCGCTGTTGCTGTTTGCAGGTTCAGGCAGCACCAGTGCTGAGAGTGTAGCCCACAGACACACACACACAGAAGCAGTATGACCAGGCACACAGACAAGCACTGCCCTTAGCAACATCCATGTTGCTCCACTACCAAATCTACTACCAAAACTCACACAAGTACCCTGCTCCACAACATCCCAGATCCTGACCTCCAGCAGCAAACCTTCCAGATGACTCCTTGGACTGGTAATCACATGCCTCTGTCCCCTCAGCAGGTGACCTCTTATGGTGAGTTGCCATGTCTTCCTCGATGTCTTGAAAAGTTTAGAGGTAAGTGAACCAAGTTATTTGTTTGTAAGTACACCAGCCTCCTCTTTACCTTCGAGAGTGGTAAACCTATTTCACTAGTGTAAGCCCTCAGGTGGGGAAGGATCCTTACTCTTAGAATCATCAGAGCCAGTCTTCCCCTACTCTAGAGATTTCTCTTACCTTGGTAATGGGGTTGGACACTGCTCGCTTCTCTGTTGCAGATAAGAGCTTGGGCACTTCAAGCTACTGAGTCTCAGAGCTAATCCTATCTCCTTTTCACCTTTGCAAATGCTGCTCAGCCTGCTCACTTCTTCCCATAACCCCTCCACCTGGCAGCATAGCTCCTCCAGGACAGTTAACCTCCCACAGGACCTCTGTGCGCTCCTTTCCTGTCTTCCTTTCCTGTATTCACCATCTGAGGCTCAGTCTGCATGAAAGCCTCTGTCCTGGTAGGGTCAGCTGCTCCACATCTGCTGAAGACACTGCTCCATGACATGTTCCAGCTGTGTCTGACTGAGACTATTACAGTGGCACCATTTCCACAGAGGCCCCCTTCTGCACACCCTTCTGCAAAAACTGCCCAGCTCTTACCAGGCCCCTCCTGAACACTGACTGAAGATGCACTGACCTTCCCTAATAAAGGGCCAGCTGTAACAGAGCCTCCGGTCTCCCTGGGTCGATCATCTTGAATAGAAGCTCCTAGAAGTTGCTTGTAATTCCCCTTACCTTGTCCTTGCCTGACAGCAGTGGGCGCCCTCGAGTTTGTCAGAAGGTTCCCAGGTGTTTTCCAAGGATCTTGGAGCTTGTCTCTAGAAGCAGAATCCAGGTACTCAACTACAGCATCTGTCAGCTGCCTCTGTTAGCTTCATTCTCAGATATTCACCCAACAATCACAGACACAAGTATTAGGATGGTCTCTAACTCTACCTGATATGCATGCATGGACCCTGAGCCCCTTTCCTAGCCACTGGTCCATACCCTGAGTCTGTCCTGGTGCAGGTCTCCTGCTACTTGCCACCTAGTCAAGCTTAAAAGGTGATAGCAAATGACACATGCACACACATGGACCAAGGGTGGTATTTATGTGGGAAAAATTAATGTACACAGGTCTTTTCATTGACTTCTCACACACATACATATATATGTGTATATATATGTACATACATCCTTGCCTCTCCAGTTCCTGACACTGAAGTCCTTTCACTTCAGCCCTTTATGCCTCTCCTCTCCATTTTCCTGTGCTTTTTTCTTACCAGTCTACTCTGATCCTTGCCTTTCTCCACTCTTGGCCTGTCCTCTGAACACCCTAAAAAATTATTATAAATTATCCCTCTTTAGTATCTGGTAATAGTAAAGTTAGTCTTGGTTTTTCCTTCTTATCAGTTACAAGTTCTGATGGACCCTCTTCAATGCTCTCTCTGAGCACTTAATGAACAGATGGCCAAAGGATTCCCATCTTTATTGTTGTCTTCATGTTATTTCTTTTATACCGAAGAGTCCTTAAGCAGGTGATTCAGTAAGTGAGATTTTCTCTGACTCCACATACCTTTGCAGTTTTATGTACCTCTGTGTTCTAGAGGAGGCCTGGGCCATCTAGGATGGACAAGACAATGGTGCTGATTTGAGGAATGCTGCTGACTGTGGGCATGGAAATTTTCCTTAATGTGGCCAAACTCTAAGCAGTTCAGCTGTGTGCAGCAGAGGTTAGACAGGAAGTCTTCTGCCTGTTCCATGAGGGCTGTGCTCTCTGAGCTGCTGCAGATGTTGCATCTTCTTGGCACCCAAAACATGATCTCTCTGTGCGTGGGTTGGTCTCACCTGAAACCCCATGTCTCATGCAGCAGCTATGAGCAGGGACACTGTCTCTGTGATTTCACTGCTCCCTCTTTTGGAGTCTAGCAAGAAAGAAATATTGTGACAGGAGAGAAGAAATCAAGTAAAGGCAGAGGAAGAGAAAAAGGTGTGAGGAGAGAAGGGGTTAGGTAGCCAAAGCAGGGTCCAGGAATAGAGGAGCATGATCCAGAAACAGAGCCCACTGAAAGGAGACAATCAAACACAGAGATAAAACAAACTAGGGCTTGCAGGCAACATGGAGAGAAAAAGACCGTGACAGTGATGGGAGAGAGATGGGAGGCAAGGCTGTGGCAGAAATAATGGAAAGGAGTAGAAGAAAGGGTGAAGTTGAATTACAAGTTGAGGAAGAAACAGAAAAATTTAGAATCGTAACAAGGTAAATTAGGAATTTGAGCAGCAAGGGACTAGAAAGGAGACTAAGAGAATAAGGTCAGGAAAGACTAAAAGCACTAGGATTAATTCCTCACTTTAGTCAGGACTTATATCCCTTATTTTTCAGTCTCAACCATACTATCTAGGAAACAGCTGTATAATTCAGCACACTGGTGAAATCTGTATCTCTTTTTATTCTCCTGGTTAGTCGACATGCAATATGACAACCTTGCAGTTATTAATCAACATGAGTCATATGCAAAACTTTCTTAATAATCTTTCAGTTTAACAAAAGAAATATGTCATGAGTCCTAGCTAGAAACTTTTCTTTTGTATATATTTCTTTCTTTCTTGTTTTTAAGTACATGTCTGACAGATCTGGGCTTACTTGCAATAGTTATCTTTTTGTTTGTTTAGTTTGGTTTTCTCTCTTACAATTTCTTCCCCTGATGCCTTACTGACCTTTTGAATTCTCTCCATCTCAGCAGCTTTGTTTCAGGAAGACAATCCTCCCAGACAAATCCCCCTCCCCCTTTCTCCTTCTAACCAAGTACTGGGTAAATAGATCCATATTATCAGCAGCAATGCACTGCAATTCAGTCACTTTTACCAGGAGCTACCTATTAAGTATAATTTTTTCTCAAGACTTTCCAAGGTGCCACAAGTAAATACTTGAAGTAAATGTCAAGCTGACATCTAACTTTCCAGAAGGAATGAGGGAAGATTTCAAGGACATTGCAAGGACTATTACCTAATTATATTTCATATGCCATACTACGTAATGGCTGAGTTCTGTAAGTGCATTGGTATTTATCAAGAAGGGGGTATAAATTCAGGTATAACTATTCTTACACATTTTCCTTTCACAATTTTTTTTCTTCCTGTAATCTTAAGCCTGGTTTACATAAGGGTTGTTTTGAAATGCAACTGTATTTGTAAATGGCATCATTATTTTTATTTTTAGACAACCAAATTGATGCAGAAAATAAAGTCCTGAAAAACTTACATAACAGAAAATGTATGCATAGAGGTAACATAGTCCTCTGCCTCTCTAGTATTTTAGCTGTATTTTATGGGATTAGGGCTATGGCCAGAAATACTTTATTGTTTCATTATAGGTTAGATGGTAAATTCTTTAGAATAAATATATCTTTTGTGGCGTCTCAGTGAAAGGCACAGTCCTGAAGACACATCCTGAAGTGTCATTTCATTTCTTAAGGGGAAATAAAAGGCAAGAGCTGTTAACAGAAAAGCCCATCCTTTTCACATTGCTAACGGTATCAAATTCATAGGCTCTACTGAAAAAATCATATTTAAACCTGGAGTTTTTCCTGTATTACTCAAGGTAGATTCTCGTTTTGTAAAGTGAGAACTGTCCATTCTTATTTTCAAAATATACCCTCCCTTTGCGTAATCTAAGATTTAGTCCGCTGCACTGTCTCAAATAGAGTATAGAGATTCTATCACTAGTCAATTGAGAGAGATAACTAACTCTAATAAAGTTAGATTAATCCTACTTATTTTAGGAAGGAGTAAAGATTCTTCTCTCTTTCCATTCACAAAAGAGAGCACCTAAATAATTCGCTCTGATTAGGCAACTGACTTTGAGATGGCTAAAGTTAGATGAGATGAATTCTAACTTTAAACCTCCTACGTCTGTTGATTCAACCAAATCTCTTGCTAAGTTACAAGCTAAGGACTAAATTAAATTAAAATACTGTTTAAGCTACCATTACATTACATAGTACAACTTGACTTTTCAGCCATATCCTCTCACAGAAAAACTTTAATTTTCTATTAAATTCTGCTCTGTCATTATCTTCTTTGTATAATGAGGAGAAGGATGCAGAGACAATGTGATCTGAAACGTTATTACATTTCCCATTCTGTGACATTTCATGTTAACACCATTACACAACACAAAACAGATTTTTGTTTTCTAGACTTTTTCAAAACACTACACAGATTTAGACCTTAGAATTTTATAGTAGCAAATACTGGGTTTATCTTTGGGATTTGGACATTTTTTATTTTCTAGAAGATTGCAATGTGTTAATAAAACCCTTTACCATGATTTTATTTAAGTCTAATATCTCAAACACTGTACAAAGCATTTTAAGACACAATTAGAATACTATTAATAATAGTAATAAAGTCCCTTCTTAGCTAATCATTTGTTTTCACAGAAATTCATCCCTTTGTTGTTGCTAGATATTTACATTTAAATGTCAGGTTATGTTTTTGCATAGTTTTTGCACTGTTTTCACATTAATATATTTTTGCAAACACATTCCTCTAAGATATGTAAAACTACCAAAAATCACAGTCCTCTTTTAGTTATAAGTTGTTCCCTGTCAAAATGGAAGGAAGTTGATAGTTCATCCTGCACCCAGTTTCACTCCAATATTTAATCAATGACTTAGTTGATGGAGGACAGACCAAAGCTGAGAGAATCTAGAATGATATTGAAGGTCAGGATTCAAGATTTAAGAATTACCTTGATAAATGGGAGAAACAGTGGGAAAAAGCTGAATAAGGGCAAATACAAACCCAAGATCAACATAACATTTTTCTGGAAAAAGGATTTGGGAATTACCTTTGATCACAAGCTGAAGATAGGATAAGTGCCTGATAGGAGGTGAGGAGCTAAAAGCTTTGTCAATAAAGTAAAGGTAGAAGGAGAACTTGACAGGCGGACATCAAGTTCCAAACAAAAAGACAAATACAGAAAGTGTACTACAAAGAGAAGCAGGAAGAGGTGACCAAGAAGGAACAGAGATACACTGAGACTGCAGGAATGCGATTAGTAAAATCTCCAAACCCACCTCATACTGAATCTGATGATTGCTTTGGATGGCAACAAGAAGGGTTTCTACAGGTACAGCAGCAGCAAAAGAAAGACTGGAGAATACGTGGGCTGCTGAAGCAGACAGAGGACCTTGTGATAAACCATGTGGAAACACCCTAGGTACTCCATACCTTCTCCACTCTGGTCTTTACCAGTAAAATTTGTTCTCCTCAATCCCAGGTCCCTCTGACTAGTGGGAAAATCTGGAGCAAGAAGGACTTGCCTTGACTGGAGAAGGGTTATTTAAGGGAACATTTAAAAATACTGAACATACACAATTCCATAGTCTCCACTGAGATGTACCCACAAGTGCCTAAGGGACCTGGCTGCTGTTACTGCAGGACCATCTCTAATCACCTTTTAAATATATTTTGCGTAAATACCTGATTGGTGGGAAGAAGGAAGTCAGAGACAGATTCTTCTTAGTGACAGGACAAGAAGAAAAAACAGAAGTATGGGATATTCAGCTTAGACTTAAGGAAACACTTCTTTACTGTAAGGATGGCCAAGCACCAAAACAGGGTTCCCAGAGAGGTTGTGGTCTCCCCATCCTCAAAGATATTCAAAAAGCAACTGGATGTGGTCCTGAGCAATCTGCTCTAAGTCACCCCATCAACTTCAACCACCCTGTGATTCTGTAACTGTAAATAAATTCAAATGCTGCATTACAAATTGGGTGGGTTGTGTTACATTTCACCTCACACTATACACTGCCCTTCTCCCTGTGAGAGAAAAAATTCTGCACTTTTTCACAGGTATGTCAGGTTTTTGCTTATTAATATTCATTTTGTATTATTTAGTCAGCTGCTTGATTTTATTGTTACCTAATTTGGGGGAAAGCTTACATGCTGACTTAATCTGTTACTTTAGTTTTAGTCCTGAAACTTTTCTACATTTTTGCTTTCTAATTGATTGAAAAAATTAAGACACCATGGCAAATCAATGAAAAAATTATAACACGGCCCTTTCTTATAAATGCAATTTTTTTGTCTCAATTTTTAAAATTTTAATTTAGTCTAGAGTCCTTAATTATCTATGGCAAAGATATGTTATATTGCCTCTGTGCAAGTACAGAAGCAGGGTATTTACCAAAGCAGGTGGATCTATGTTATTGTAAAGGCTATGTTATTGTAAAAAAGGCAGAGCTAGGAACATTAGACTAAAGGAAATCCAGGCTAAATATTGCATAAACATTCTCAAGTGTTTGATTTTCTAGAACTTACTGACCTAAATAATTGCATAGTAGCTCATTAACTTGTGTAGTTTCAGACAATACTGGATATTGTCAAAAATATCAAAATATCAAAAATATGGTTTGGGGAGAAGTTTGTCTAGATGGGATCACAAGTGGTGCTGTATTTACCCACTGCTTTTCTTATTCCACATTGTTCCCCTTTCCCCGGCCCCTAGCCCTGGCCACTCCCTCCGGTTCTCCCTATTGGTTCCAGTACCCCAACTCCACCCATGTACCGCCTCTGCACCCGGAGAAAACCCCCTGCGCCAGGACCCTGTGGCTCTGCGTCTGGGAAGCGGCCGGTCGGCGTGTAACAATAAGGGTTCCTTAGAGGTCCACGTGGAGAGACCCTTCTCGCCTCCTTTACTGTCAGCGTGCTGCGGGGCCGACAGCTGGCGGGAGCAAGTACGCGGGGCCGTCCGGAAGGAGTGCGGGAGAGCGGAACTGCCGCTCTGTCCTAAGCAGCCTCGCAGCGCTTTCCCAGAGGGCTGCGGCGTGCTAAACCAAACCAAACAACGCAACAGTCATGAGATTCTTTTCTGTCTGTTAACCACTACTGGAAATTTTTTCAATTTATAGTTGAAAAACTATACCTGTAGTGCCACAATGGTAAAATATACTTGAGTTTGTCATACTTTATTTATCAAAAGATAGATCCTGTGTTAGGAAGTAATTTCATCCCAGTACTTTAAAACTTCTCCAGTCCATGGAAATATAAATACTTCACATTACACTTCTGTTGTTTCAGAGGACATCATGTTATGTCAGGATCAAAAGCATCTGCAACTTTAAAGGGTTTTATGTAATCTGTGAATTATTGCTTTCCTTCCTGTGTGTTAGAATGAGCTACTTGTCTGTATTCTCAACGAGAGGTATAAGTACTGGTTCAATTTTAAGTAGTTGAAAAGATTTATAGATTTCAGTAAGATAAATAATACCTGAAAGTTTCCTTCTAAATGGTAGTACAGGTTAATGCTAGTGATAGAACCTTTTAAAATTGTTTTACATCAGTGCTATCTTACTTAAAAAAACAAAACAAAACAAAAAAACTCAACAACATAATTTTAGGCATATTTGGTAGTTCCAGAAAAGATATGCTTTGGCTTTATATATTCAGAGGAAAATGAGTTCATAAATTCATGCTGGTTTACATCCTGCAAGTTCAGCTCTCTACATTAAAATGTCTCTGTGACTCTCCATGCACAGGCATCTTCTGCATGTGCTCATTTGGTTCAGATGTTAGCTGCACTGTTATATTTCATTTGACTTGTCAGAACTTTGACACTTAATCAGGAAACACTATTGTTTTCAGATGTTGCTCAAAGGATATGATGACATTATCCTGAAGGTTCTTTTCATTTATGAGTGGGCATCCTATACCTAAATATCTGTAATTACAATTTGAAAAGTGCTTTTGGTCGATATGGCCTCATCGATCCTCTTTTTCTTTATTTAGAATAACAAATGGCCATGAAAACACTGTTATTGTTACCTCCTATAGCTTTTACAGGACGGAATGTTGGGTTTTTTAAAATGACGGAAAAAAAAATCCTGAACAGTTACTTCATACCACATTCTCCCTTAACAGGACAAGCTGATCACAAACATTGATAATGTTAGAGAAGTTTAGCCCTAAGACACAGAATACTGATCCCCTTATAAAAGATTTTAAAACAGTACCAATGCAACATCTTCAACACTTAGCCAAGTCTTTTGGTGATTTCTCTTTGAGTCTAAAATACTGCGGTGGTGAGTAATTGGAAGTACATCAGGACAAAGGCTTCTCTAATAACAAAGAGCACATCATTGTGCATGGCTCAAACACCATGGAACACTGTGTCAGTATGTTCTTACATCCTCTCCTCTCACCTAGGACGACCCTCGTGGTTTGTTTCCATATGGCACAGATAATGACTGTGGTCAATTAAAGAAAGTTACACAACAGTGTTGCAATTTTACTTTTTTTTCAGTCTTAACAGAGCATTGTTGATCTCAATCAGGTCAGACACCCTGTCAGAGCCCAGTCTTGACACATCAATGACGACACATATCAGAACAGTCAAAAGCTTACAACACGTAATAAAAACTGAATTGAAGTCATGTATGCTATGCTCTTGTGGCCTGAGTGGGATTGTAGGCAACCAGTGATTTGTAGGCTCCATTACTTCCCAAATGTTCAGTTCATCTAGCCCTTGGCAGGGTGTCAAGGACAAAGAATAATCAGTCTTCAGATACTGCTTTTGAAATGCTATGCCCTATGCTTCCTTCAGGTGCCTCATTCTTTCCATGTTGTCAAGATCCATTGATGAAAGCTGACTACTTCCGAAGGCCTCTGACAAGTGAAGCATCCTCAATACATGGAGAAAATTATATTGTGCAGTCGGTACTCACAGAATATACCCCAAGTGATGGATGAGTTACTGCTTGGCAACATGATGGTGAACTTCTCTTCTAGACTCGAGACAGACCCTTAGAAGAACTAAAGAGATCTTGGACCCAGGAGGAAAATGATCACCCTGGGAAGAGACTTGAGGATTTTTTTAACTGATTTAGAGTTCTCATAAATCTGGCTGCTGTCTTATGGATGGCAAAAAATATCCTATTCTTATAGCAAAACCATGCATTTAAAATAGGGAAGACATACTGCAGAAGCATGAAAATGATGTGAAAATCGATTCTACTAATGCAGGGCAGTGCTCAAAGAGCAATAGCTATTAAGAAGGCATTTCTATTTTAATACATTTTTTAATCCTTTTTATATAAATAGTCGATGCAGTGTAATAAAACATTACCAACATATAGGGATTTAAGATGTTTCTCTTTATTCCCTTCTTTCTTCATTTTTTATTCATAGCAATAGCTACCCTATTCTTTGAAGGCAATTTGAGTAAAAAATCCAATGATATTGCTCTTAATGCATAAACTTGAATACCAATTCAGAGGCAGCTAAAGTTTCTTGAGTAGGAAGGTTTAAATTTCATACCCTATATTTTGTTTGTTTTCTAACAAAATTTGGTTTTGTTTTTGAACACTTCTAAGCTTCTAGAGTTTTTTAGAGAGTGTGGTTTTGCTATTAAGTTTGACACATTTTCCAACTTCTCTTTTTTTCCAAAAAAAACCCCAAAACCACCGCCAAAACCAAAAACAACAACAAAAACAACAGCAACAAAAAAACCCATAAACATCAGCAACAACAAAAACCCAAACAAACAAAACACCAACAAAAAAAAAAACACAAAAAACCCGAAACCAACAACCAAATAAAACTCCTATCTGGTGAGTTTCTCTCCTGACAATTATATGGTATGATCAGTATAGTGTTCAGAAGTAAAACATAAACAGAGATATGTTCAGATATGAGCAAGGACATAGGTGCAGCTGGTGGGCTTTAGGGAGCCTAAATGATTCTATGAGTCTAAAATCACTGATCTGAAAACCTTTCTTTTTGAAAATTGGGTGCTGTTTTGTCAGGAATTAACATTGTAAGGCCAGAGGTGAAAGGATGCAGAAGGTAGCACTGATCTGCTGCACAAAGGTAAAAGCATTCCCCTGGAATGGAGTAGAAAAGAAGTGCATGTTGTTTCCTGCTCTTTTTAGTATGTCCATTTTAAAATGAATATTATAGGATCACAGAATCATGAAATGGATTGGTTGGGAAGGCACTCTGAAAATCATCTAGTCCAATGCCCTGACATGGTCAGGGACAACTTCCACTAAGCTGTGTTGCTCTAAGACCCAGTCTGACCTTGAACTCTGCCAGGAATGGGGCATCCACAACTTCTGTGGACAACTTCTTGTAGTGTTTCACCACCCTCACAGAGGGGAACTCATGAGAGTGGAGTAGAGGGGCAGAATCACAGACCTTGACGCTCTGGCCATGGTTCTTTTGATGCGTCCCAGTATATGGTTGACTTTTGGGGCTGCAAGTGCACACTGATGGGTCTTGTTGAGCTTCTTTTCTACCGACATCTGCAAGTCCTCTTCAGAGTTGCCCTCAATCCATTCTTCATTTAACCTTCATTAAGGGGTTGCCCTGATCCTTATGCAGGAGCATTCACTTGGCCTTGTTGGACTTCATGAGGTTCACACAGGCCCTCCTCTCAAGCCCCCCCAGGTCCCCCTGGATGGCATCCCTTTCCTCCAGCATGTTGACTGCACCACACAGCTCAGTGTTGTCAGCAAACTTGCTGAGGGTGCACTCAATTCCTCTGTCCATGCCACCAACTAAACAGTCCTGATCCCAATGCTGACCCCTGAGGAATGCCAGTCATCACTGCTCTCTACTTCATATACTTCACGTAATTCCTATGCTCCACATACTTTGTATACACATCCTAAAACTGCTGTGCACAGTTGCCTGGGGAGGAAATGGGTTTTGGAACTTTTATCACACAAAGAAGGGAAGATTCCTCTTCCTCCTTCACCACTTTCTCTCCATACATATATTTTATGCGTGTGCAGGGAGCACAAAAAAGCCTGTGGGAAGCCCTAGAGAAAGCAAAGACATGTATCTTAGTATCCTTTAAACTAGGTAAAGTAGCATCCAAGAAACAAACTGTTTTCTCCCAAGCACCTGATCAGTAAATAAACATATGTGAGCTGTTGTTGTTGTTTTAATGTGGTTGTGCACTATATGTTTGCAAATGCAGGTCTAAACCATATGTCAACATTTGCCTTTATGTACTCCTGGAGGCTACCTACGCAGGAATCAGTCAAGTAACTTCAAAACGGCTATAAATACGTGCACCTCCCATTACATTTCACACAGTTACATGCACAGTGGTTGCCTGGTGCATTGGGCTTAATTTACATATCTTACCTTTTGCAAGCAGAACATAATTTGGTACACTGTTTAAAGTTTATTATTCCAGTATCATTTGATGTTCTAATTTACTTTGTGTGCCAGCATTGAATTTACTACTAATCTTTTAAAGACTTGAGTAAGGATCATAGTAGCCTCATTTTGTAAACACTTCTTTAGTGAACTTGGGTGCTAGCTTAGTTCAACGGGAAGTTAGAGTTGCAGTTCATTACAGAACAGTGAGCTCCAGCTCTATTGAATTACTGCCAGGGAATATTTACAGGCTACAGTCATAGACTTTACCCTTCAATCAATGATGGTCTAAGGGAACATTTCCCGAAGTTTGTTAATGCATTCTGCTAGCCTGACAAGTGGGTATAAAGTAATTCTGCCAACTTCAGTACCTTTCTGAGTGCTGCTTTGAGGCCAACAAAACATCCAAGTATTTTTTCTGAATAAACAACTCATCAAAACGTATGAGAACAGAAGGTTTCAAACATAGCAAAGCAATTGGCATAGTCTTTTTAAAGTTAATTAGATGCACAATGGTACTTTATTCAAGCCCCCTAGACCAAGGGCCATCTGCATAACAATATTATATCTCTTATAGCCTCTTTATAACACTATTGAGATGTATATTAATGACTCTCCCTGCACTGTGTCTGCGAACTGGAAAGGGTGCATTTCAATAGATATGAATAACATGATGAAAAATTTTGCAGTCAATAGACTATGCTTTTACATTCTGTTCTATATATGTTTAGCTGTTCTCCACCTTTTTATTCTAACTTCCTTTTATCATTTTGGATGTCACAATTTTTGGTTCCACTGAGGAACTGTACTTAAAAATAAGGGACCAGAACTCCAATGAAGTAGCACCATTGTAGGAAAGAACAAAAATGCGTATTTCCCTAGTCTTTATTCTGTTACATGCCATGGCTTTTTTCTGAGACATAAAGTGTCTTGGACTTCAGGGAGTAAGTGCATCCTATATTTTTCTCTATATCTTGCAAGTAAATATGAAAAATAAATACTATATGCCTATTTATTTCTTTTACTGGTGCTGGCTGGTGGGTGGAGTTTCAGCTCTCTGGGTGTCAGAGGAGAAAGTGTAAGTGGCAGAAAGCTTCTGCTTATGTCTGCCAGCAGTAAATTACCGTCAGCTTGCTCTCCAGTTGCTACAGTAACTGGGCCAAAGACATATAATAAGACCCTGTTCTTTCCTTTAGCTGCCTATGGAGTTGTACAGCTGTGGTGTGATTTCATTATGGGTTGTCTGCATGAGAGAAATTCCGTCTCACATTGCCAGGGCGAGCTTTAGGCAGAGGCGGGCCATGGTGAAGGGACAAAATGCACCATGACAGAGTCAAGTGCCTCTGTGTATTGTTAAAGACATTTGAGAGTAAGATGGCTGGGAAAGTTGGGTGAAGTTTAGTATAAATGTCATACCAGCATTTGCTCAAAGCCATGCAGTAGATTGAATATGTCATTATTTGTACCATTATTGCAGCAAACAATTTGCTCGAGTGGGAAATGTAGTAATTTACACTTGGGAGGTTTCTTTCTGTCTGGAGTAAGGCACCCTGACATTATAAGTTAAGCCGTTGCATTATTTGCCCCAATTTAATTTTGATTTAGTTCCAGAAACAATTACTGCTATAACTTCAAAAGACAAATCCAATAATCAAATAATATATCATATAGAAGAATTTTGGCTTTTAAAAAGGGTGCAACAAATCTTTCTAGATAACTGAAATAAGCTGCACAGATGGTTAAGTATATTTTAAAAAATGATGGTTTTGACTAGTATTTATTTAACTAGAGTAATTTAGAGATCCTTGGCACTGAAGAAAACCAAACACACAAAGCTGTAATAGCAAAGGTCTAAGATACTAGAAGAAATCATTATTGCTCAGACAGATTAAAAAATCACAGGTAGTTTTCTACATTCATATCCAGAATTCGTTTATCAAAATTAAATTATTTTTCTTCTTAATTAAATATATTAAAAAACTGTTCTTTAGTGTAAATTGTCTTCACATACTTGGCATAACAGCTCTAGTACCATAAGAAGTACTGATGTGCAATAGGAATATTTCTGGTATGCATGAGAACACAGATCTCTATATTGCCCCAAGTCTGCACTGTGCTGTCTGAGCTAGCCTATGACTCCTGCTCTGGAATTGTACTGTCCTCACTACTGATATTTAGACAAGTAAAATCTCAAATTTTGTGTAGTCTGTGGCAAGCTTAAGTTTCTTTAGGGCCTGAAATGGGGAATTCTGCTTATATAAGTTATCTATTAACCTGCCCGTTAAGAACACAGGGAACTGGTAGGATGTAATTAGTCCACTTAGGACTCGTGCCATGATTTACATTCAGCAATATAGATCAATAACAGTGAAAGATATGTAGAAAGCAGACTTAATTTGTTCTAATCCTTCTTTCTAGAGAAATCTTTACATTTTCTCTAAAATAAAATATGTAAGTATTATGTGGGCACAATGCTGTACCATAGCCATCACACAATTAGGCGAGAAACACACTTTCTTGAATGTATCTCTGGAGATGAAAGGATTTGTAGTACTAATCAAATGCAAATTTTGTAGTTCCTGTGGTGGACTTTGAAAAAGTGTAGATGATTCTCCATCCAAATTTGGATGTCAAAGGACTGTAGATGGGAGATAGATGTTTCTCTGCTTCTATTGACTGTTACTGTTAGGCACAAAAGGAGAGACCAGCTCTGTAGGGAGTTGTATCATTACAGGAATATACAGAGATGTTCAGGGCTACAAGGAAGCGGGTGTAATCATTCTCTGCACTACCTATAAGGTTTTCTAAAGCAAATATTTTCTTACCTTCACCAAGGTGTGCATATACATCAAATTAGCTGACTCCCAACCTAAAATCTTAAATTTGTAAATACTTTTCAGAGACATTTAAAAATATCAACCTAAGGAAAGAATGTAGAACCAGAAATCAGTTCTGAATATAAGGTGAACAACAAAGCTTAAGCTTTTCATTTGAATGTGAAATTTATTTTCAATATGAGAAGGAGAAAATGTCCTTACCAATCCAAATAAAAATAAGAGGAAGAGGTTTATACATGTCATCTCTACTTCAGTCATATTTTGGTAACAAAATTGATTTGACATTCACATGGCAAAATGGTATAAAAAATGACTATGAGAAAACATTCTCTGTAAGACACACTAGAACAATTAATAATATGTTCTGTATAAGACAAATGTTACTTTGCACTGGATTTCGTGGAAGGAAACTCTCATTCTTTATAATCATAGTTCAGAACTGGTCAGGAGAAGGAAAAAATTTGTTTCATCTACTGCATGGAAACTGTAAAAATAAGCTTATTCATATACAGATGAATGGCAGCAAACTCCTTGTTTTCTTGGATCCTTGTGGACCGTGAAGCCTGTGATCCCTTGTTACTTTGTTAAGATGGTCTTGAGTGACTGGAGTTCCTGCTCCTCCCAAGAGTTATCTGTATATTAGGAGGTTTGAGACTCATGAAATCAGTCCTTAATTGTTTCAATGAATTGCAGCGGTTGGAAAAGCACATTTTTCCCCCAATTTCTATTAAATGGCACTAGTTCATTAGTACCCAACAGGAATAACAACCAGTCATTTCTCAGCTCTACTGGGGATTTCATATCTCATAAAAAATGTATTCTGTTAAAAAAAAACCCAATAAAACAAAACAACAAAAAAGCTTAGTCTTTGTTGCTAGTTCAATTTTTATATCTCTTCTCAAGTACATTCACCTTCACTGTCCCATTCTCTATTCAGATTTAGCCAGGATGAATATCAATCACAACCTTCATTTCTTGCTTATCATTTTACCTCAGTGTGTATGTCCTGCTTCACTGCTATCCTACTGTAAACCACATGTCTGTATATTTTATTTGTTCATGTCAATGGACTGAGGGAAAAAATCACAGGAGAGAATAAAGTGACAACTTCATTTCCACATCTGAGGATTCTCAAAAGCACCTACTTGTCTAAGTCACAGGTAATTAAGGGACCAAATCCCACTGCCCTTCACTGTGATTCTAAGTATTCTCAGTACAAAAGGGTCAGATTTACAAAGGTATTTAAGGGCTTTAAGTTTCATGTAGATGTTTGGTTGGATTTTCTGAAAGTGTCTTGCTAGTCCACTCATTGAAATTAATGTCTCTAAAATCAATAAAAGTTAAGTAAACTGACATTTCTAAGGAGAGAAAAATATAGGCTGGTATCTGCATATTTAAGTACCTCACCTTTCTGAGACACATTTGAAGACCTTGATAAGATGCCAGGTCATATACATGCTTTTGAAAATGTTAACTTAGTTCACTAGTTCAGATCCGTTTCAGGATATCCTTGAGCAGCTGCTGTTTTGGCTATGTAGTGGCCTTAGCAAAGTGTTATCATGGCCTCAGAGAATATTAGCAAAAGTTTTCGTATTTAATCTGCATCTTAGGAAATTCCAGACCACTCTGTGAGTGGGGAGTGTCCAATGGTTGTTAATAGCACTTATTTCTCAGAGGAAGAGGTCTTTTTGAAAACTGCTGAGCCTTAAACTTAGATCACTGCTTCATCTCTACACTTCCTGTCTTCACCATGCCCGGTATGATCAACTTTACACCCATTGCTGTTTCCTCAAGACTGCTTTCTTTTAGTATGCTCCAGGAACAATAAAATATTCTGTCATTTTCTTTTCGTCCAGATGCCTTAGGTAATCATTAAGCCAAGGAACAGGGGTTGCACCATGCAACATATAGGATATGGGTGTTAATTTCTTTAGTGAGAGAGAATAGCAAAGATGCTGCACTGTGAAAGCATAGACAGAACTATGTTAAAATCTAGTTGCAAATTAAACATAAAGGCCTTTTCAGAGTCTTAACTTTCCTTCTAAATTGTTCACCTGCTCTTTAGACCTGTATATTCACACATTGATATACAGATGAGCAGAGGAATTGCTGACCACCTCTCAGAAACAAACATTTTCATCACAAACAGAGCTTCCTCATCCACTGATTTCTGTTGGTCAGCATTCACAGAGTGTGCATTTATAAAACCCTATGACAGACTCATAAACCTCCAGGATGATAAGGTAGTTAATTTTGTGCAGTAAAGGATTGCTCTCTCTCCACATGGGGGAACAATACTTCATTTCACAAGTGTGGAGGAGACATCTGTGATTCAAATACACTTCTTTTTGTTTAGGGCTTGAATTGAAAGAAGATGGGGAGAGGAACTTAGTATTTTTCTTCTGTTCTTCATGTTTAATGGGAAACACTTCCCTTTAAAAGGAGTCAGTGATGTACTGCAAGGCAAGAGACTGCCAGGTATACTATCATATAGTGAGACACAAGGATCTCTAATCCCCTGTCCTTTTCCTTTTTTGTTTCTCTAGAATTTGGGTTTCATTTTGTATGCAATAAACAGCAAAAGTGGGGCTTTATGGTTACTAGATTCCAGCCTATTTGTATTTTTAATTTTCCAGTATGTATTGATATGATCCATTGAGATCTTAGATCATCAGAAAAAATTCACAATTGCTGGTAATTGTTGCCTGTTAAAGATGATGAATTTTCCAAAGTAATGGACTAAGTTCTTGTATTGTCTTACTGTGGGGTAAGAATAATGAGTTTATCAAGAAGCCCTCTGTTATTGCCACAGCTCCTACAGTACCTATTGAAAATGAAATGGGTAAAATCAAAATTAAACTCGAATCTCTCTTTAAATATCTGTGACAACCCTATTATGCACGACCAAAGTCATCTTGCTCCATCTGTTCCACCTTTTTCTTGCATTTCTTCTGCAGTATGCTACACTTCTTTTGTCCTTTAGTGTCATTTTTTCTGACTCAGAATGGAGCTATGGAAGCTAGACAGAACTACCACAATTATTTGCACCCTGAATTTTAGATTGACTTAATAATGCAGAATATTCTTCATGGTCCTCTTTTTTTTTTTTTTTTACTAAGTTGGCAAAGAGAAAAAGTTCAGAAATAATTTTTTCCCCTCACTGCTTTCATGTCTGAATCATGTCATATACTTAATACACTGCCTTATGTTTATGTCTCCTGGGTGTCTGTGTCAGCAGTGGACATGAGCAAACTGTGATCCTAGAGGGACTAAGAGGTAAAGCTAGTAAAATTTACAGTCTGGTAACAGTGACAGTATAGAGATGGTGGTATGTTCTACCTGCCTGGGGCAGCAAATAATTTCTAAAATTTGCATGTAGAGTATAGATAATGAAGAGCATAAAAAATTAGGAGGTTCTTAAAGAGAAACATCCTACAAGAGAAAAGGTCTTGGAGTGTGTAAAGATTTATTACAAAGCAACACAGAATCTGTAAAAGAGAGTGGAATTGCAAAATTCTAGTCAGGAAAATATTCTTTTTATCATTTTAAACTGAAACATAGTCTCTAAATCATCCCTACTCTTTTGATCACAGTAATGAAAACTTTGACTCAAAATTCTCTTCTCAGGTGCTTCAAAGTGTGTCTATTCTTTTTCACTTAAGTCAGCTGACTCCCTGATGTATACCAGAGTAACTGAAGTCAACATTTCCACACTTTCTTCCAATGTTCTTTCCCCATTTTTTTAATCTAGTTTTATTGCTGAATCTGCTAGTTGGTTACTGTTATTTTTACTGAGGTTGTATGTCCTATTTACTACTCATGAAATCAAATGGCTCTGTCACTTCTGACTCAACAGGAATATCATCTACTATCATTTCTTCATGCTGAACTGCTTAGGAAAACATAATTTTAAAGTGGCAGAGTTTTACAAGTGTTAATTTTGGGTTTTTTCTGGCATATTCCCTGCTTAGAGTTTTCTAACCGGTTTTTCTCAGCAGCAATAAATGACTTTTAAAAAGAAGGAAACTTTGTCCCTTCCACAAGCCGTTTTCAGTGAATTGCTATTCTTTCTTGACCTGTTTGTGAAATGTTCACTTATCAGAATTTGTGCTCCTTTGTATATCGTTATTATTCATTTGTGAGAATACATTATGTTTAAAGTATACACTACGTGGGGCTTAATTTTCTGATAATTTCATAGAGTAGAACCAAACATTTCATCATTAACATTCAGCACCAGAGCTCTGGAAAGATAGGCAGCAAAGAAAACAGAAACATGAAGATAGTAGATGAAAAGAGTTGTGAAGGGTGGCAGGTCATGATTCATCAGCTATCATGTATCAAATTCCTTTTTTGGTGCATCTTAACTAAAGCATGCTGGAAAAATGCAATGTCATGTAACCATCTATAATTATGTCTGAAAAGGTTTGATCATTTTTCAGCAAAATACTGTAATGACCTTTCATATATGTGCACATATATTCTGAGGAACGGAATGAGAAAAGAAAAAATTCTAAAGACAAATGAGAGTACCAGCAACTGAGAATAACTTCTTAGCTCATTTAAGATAGCAAAACTCAATTGTCTATTGCCCCGTACCCATTGAGAGAAGGAATCGCAAATATGAATTAAGGATTAGATGTAGTATCAAGATAGCTGGAAACACTGAATAAAAAGCAGAACAAAATCAGAAAAGGAAGATTCATTTGGGAAAAGACCAGAAAGCTGGGGTAAGACAAAGTCATGTAGTTTCTTGATTTTTAATAGCTTTTTCTACAGCAGGGAATAACATAGCCCCACAGTGTTAGAGAATAACAGCAAAATATAACATTTAAATAGCTGGCATTCTAGGTCTATAAAAGGAAAACATCCTACAGTGAAATATCCAACTTGATTAACAGGTGAAAGCTGTCCATTCAATATTTAAATCATAATAATGTGTCCTGTTCAGAGATGCCACATTGGCTGTTAAGAACTGAACACCCAGTTTGGGGATGAGCATGGTCCAGTAGCACTGGAGGCCTCCACAGACCTTTGCAGCCAGGCTGAGTGCAAAGTTCTCAGACAGTTCATCAAAAAACTTGGTGTTCTCTCACCAATCAGCTTCATATCTTAGCTTTCAGGGAGCAGCAATGGCCTCCAGGAAAAGGAGCTGAGATCAGGGAGGACAAGAAGACAGGCAGGAGCGGTGACCTGACCATTAGGAGTGGCAGGTCAGGATCAGGGCTTGAGATGGTGATCAACAGTCAGAAACAGCTCAGTGGTCACACAGCACCAGGTCCAGAGAGAGTAGGCACAAACCCAAGTGTGGATGTGGCTACAATACTGCTGCAATTTAGCCCAGATGGGAGCTGGTGGTGTGGCTCCCATGGAAAAGGTGGTGTAGGACCTTGTTTTTAGCTTCTTCACAGCAGCTCTTACCATCAATGAAGTTGACCTTAGACTCTATCAGCTGAACTCCTCAACTCAGCCATCTCCTAGAAGGGTGATACACTCCAGGCCCTGAGAATGCTCATAAGGCAGTGCTCAGGAGCACCCTTGACTAATTTATGCAGTCCTTCAGGAAATTACTTATCCTTTCACAGAGGTTATGAATCAAAGTTATCAGTGCATGGGGTTTGTGTATCCCACCCTGTCCACACCAGTCCACAAACCAGGTCCGAGAGAAGACAGAAAAACTAGAAACAAAGCTGACACTAGAGGGAAGCAACAGAGCTGCTGCATGGCCTCAGGAAGTGGCAGCACCACATTAAACTGCACTAGGTACAAGTTTATTTGCAAGTGGAAATCAGCAGTTCTAGATGGTAAATTTAACAGCTGTGTCCATTGCACACAGTCACCTAGGGCGGGTGCACAAGGCAGCAAAGTTTCAATGGTATATCATGTTAAAATCTAGGCATGCTCCAGCCACCTCACAGTGCCATGAACTAAACATGAATGCTCCTGGCATGAGACATTGTGGTTCCTTTAGCTTGAATCTTCAACTTTTGCCTGCTGCATGCAGATCTTTGGAGAATTTATCTATTTACTGGGTCCTTGCTACTCAAATATATGAGGAACAAAACTGTTTACTCTTAGTAAAGAAATAATCTTACTAGTTGGCATCAGCATAGTTTTTCACATTGGCTGGTAGATATTTAAGCTTTCTATACAATCTTTCTAGACATGCAAATTTTGTGCCTTGTGAAATATTCACAAATAAAATTTAAAAAACCCTAAACAAACCACCAAACCAAACAAAAAAAAAAAACAAAACCAAAAAAACAAAAAACCCAAAAAAAATGGACAAAAAAACCCCCCAAAAATAAACAAACAAACAAAAAAAACCCACCAGACGACCAAAAGACCTCACAATTTTGTAAAAGGAAATAAGTTATCGTTTCTATTTTTATAGGAATTTTCTAGATTCTTACAGATTTTGGGATGGCTTAAAAAAAATATGAAATGTCAGCTTCCTAAGTTTCTTCTGCTCATGAGACAAGAATGGGTCTTATTATTAAGATTCATAGGTCTGGTCATTTTGGTCAAATGTCCAGGAGAAAAGTGAAAGTGCAGAACATTGTCAAGATAAAAGACTGTCCCTGAGGTCAGAAAATACTGTGGGTTTATTTGTTTTTTTCCTTTTCTTCTCTCTCATTCTCTACTTGAGCTACATTACAAAAACATGCAATGCTCCAGAGACAGAACTGTGTGAGTGGGTTTAGGTATCCATTCCTTTTGTTTGTTTGCTCATTTCTTGCCTCTGAGCAGGGACTCACTGGGGCTGCTGCAATGTTTGTGTGCACATTTTGAACTAGTACTTGCCTGTTAAAAATACATTCAACAAGGTGAAACCTGTTGAGAAAAGCGTATGGAGAGAGACAATCATGAAGTCTGAGGTGATTCACTCATTATCACATCCCAAGATCATTTTAGTATTTTCTTTTTCTTGCTCACATCAAAATTCTGTATTTAAACACTTTGAACCTCTGACTCAGACTGAGGATCAGAAATTCTTACATGTAGTCCTTACTGACCTTCGGGTTCTCATGTTTTCACCCCAGCTGAAACCAGGACAAAGGTCAAGGGGATTGAGGGGAAGAGAAGGTTACTCTATATCAAATTTTATTAAGAAAACTAAAACAAAGAACTGGAGTTTTTCTCAGAGCTTTCAGAGCTGTATTTCATAAAAGCACACAGTAATAAAAAACTGAAAAAGAGAGAAAATATTAGCTGTCTAAACTTCATTTTGCATACTATTTGCTTTTTTCATTTTTCTTAATAAAAAAACAAGATTTATTTTCTCTTATTGAAGGAGTGGGGGAGGGCATTGTGGTTGTCTCTCCACCTTTTAACTGATGAGCTAATATTCAACCAAATTCAAAAGGGGGATTTAAGTCTCAGAGGTAGTTATTAAGTTCCTACAGTTTATCACAGAAAGCCAGGAAGAGGAGTCCAAAGCAAAGGTCCTAAAATGGTGTACTACTTATCAGACATGAAAAACTTCATGTCTGATAAGTGAAAAGGAAGTCAACAATGTCACAGTTGCTGGTAAAATTTCAAGTGGAGGACACGTGTTACAGATAAATAGAATGGTTTGGATTGGAAGACACCTTAAAAATCACCAAGTTCCAAATCCCCTTGCATGGGCAAGGATGCCACACATTAGATCAGGTTGCTCAAAGTCCCATCCAACCTGGCCTTAAATGCTTCCAGGCATGGGGCATCCAAAACCTCTCTGGGCAACCTGTGCCAGTGTTTCACCACTCTCACAGGAAAGAATTTCTTCCTGATAGCTAATATTAATCTACCCTGTTTTATTTTAAAGCTATTCCCCCTTGTCCCATCATTACATGTCCTTGTCTAAAGTCCTTCTCCAGCTCTCTTGTAGCCCCCTTTTAGGTACTGGAAGGGTGCTATAAGGTCTACTTAAGAGAGCCTTCTTTTCCCCAGGTTGAAAAACCCGAACCTTCTCATCTTGTGTTCATAGGAGAGATGCTCGAGGCCTCTGATCATCTTTGCGGCTTCCTCTGGTTCTGCTCTGACAGGTCCATGTCTTTTTTGTGTTGGAGGCCCCAGAGCTGGATGCAGCACTCCAGGTGGGATCTCACCAGAGAAGAGTAGAGGACCAGAATCCCCTCCCTCACCCTGCTGGCCACACTGCTTCGGATGCAGCCCAGGACATGGTTGGACTTTCAGTCTGCAAGTGCACATTGCTGGGCCATGTCGAACTTCTTGTCCACCAAAGGTACAAGGTACCAGCAAACTCAGGAAGCACAGAGAAACTGAACCCCTACTTATATGGCTCACTGTCTCATGCATAGGATTGTCACTGTCTCATGTGTGGGGACCTGGTTGTCACACTGCCCTCCTGGGTGCCTTGCCATGTGTCTGGGCACAGCAATATTGCACAAATATGAGCACTATAAAAGCATAATCCAGGAAATAGACATTTTGGCAGCACTAAGAAAGCTGAAATTCAGTGCCCTATTAGCCATCTGTGTTATAGGAGGACTCTCACTGTGAAATACCTGGACATCCCAGCTAAGGGCGTAACAAAAAGGGGTTAAAAACACTTTATGGCAAATTATGACATCCTCATTTTAACAAAACCTTTATTTTGAATGACAGTCTTTCCAGGGCATTAGCAATTCTTTTTTTTGTTTGGATTTTCATAACTGAATTACTGCGACATTGTCAGCTTTTCCAATTTTAATACAGCTTTTTAAATTTTTGTTGAAACAGCAATTAAACACAAGCAATTGCACAACAAAATTAACTCAGTTGTAACTTAAAATAAAAAAGTAAGTGTTTAACTCTTGTCGCCTGGAGAAAAGTTTGAAAATGGTACCTGAATTGAAATTTTTCTTTAAAGTATATACAGATAGTCAGACAGGAAATAGAATAATTAAAATTGCATGAAATTATTATATAGATGCACAGTAATACCTGATTAAAATATACTGATAGCCATTAAAATCACATTATATCAATGCAGTATCATTATATTCCGGGACCTGCCTGATGATTTAGTATTGACAATATTTTTATCAATACAAACAACAATTCCTTGCTAAAATGCTGTTCCAAAACTGCATCTGGTTTATATTGACCTCTCTTTATTGATTTACATCTAACAAGGACTCAGCCCAGTATTTTAAAATGTTTGCTTCTAATTTAAGGCACTTTTAGTAATATAAATTGATTACTCATAACTGTACAACCAATTGACTCATTCTGTACTTTATATTAATCCACTATTTGTCGGCTGCCAATGAAGTTCATAAAGATCCTGCTCATAGTCCATTAATATTGACTCTCAGATTTAATGAGTTCATTAGAATAACCATTACTGTATTATTAAAATGCAGAAGGAAATGTAAGCCTGTTTCATGCAAATAAAGACTGATATAATTAATCAAATGATACTTTTATTATTAGCATTATCATCACCATCCAGCATTTAATAGCCCTGTTTTATGTTTCCGGATAACTTTGTATGAGGCACTGTACAAAACCAGTGAGTATATAAGTAAGGTATAAGTAAGTAACAGGACATTAATTAGACAGGAACATTTAAGAATATACTGACACGTTGCAGATTAGTTAAGAAGATATTTGTGTCAGTCCAGTAAAACCTAATTAATATATTTGATTTTAATTTTTTCTTTTAATTTAAGGCTTATTTTGTAAGTAAGATCACTTTAATCTTGTTTTCTGATAATAGCTGAATAAAAAAAAGGGTGTCTAAAGCTTTAATCTGCATTCTTAGAATCAATTTTACATTCATCCTTTAGTCACACACCCTTTTGTAATCTTTCCTTTTAGTTCTGCATGCTCATTTCTCCAATAGCACTGTGCAGCAGTTCCTCTTTCTACCATAACTCAGCATAGATCCTAGAGATACATGGGAACAGGGTTTTGTTGAGTGGGTAGAAAATAGACTTTCTTCCAGAGCACTCTGTTATTTATTCTATGGGTTTTGATCAAATAGAAAATTGTACACTTTTCTCAGTTCTTTTTTTTAAAAAAAGAGAAATGTTCAAGTAGAAATTTTAGTCCAGTATGTTCAGATACTCTGTCAGTGGTTTTGGGCTTTGGCACCGAAACCCATGGTGATACTTAAGAATCACACAACATAAAAACTATAAAAGGAAGGCACTTTGGACCTCTGTCCTCTCAGCTTTCTTCCTTGGCTATCTTTGCATGGCTGTTCTCCCAATACCTGGGCAACATATTCAGGTTTCTGGAGTCTGGTTTCTGCACTTGCATGTCTAGTCCAGAGAACCTCTCTGACTCTGAGTCCAACCTGTAGCAATATTATATTGTCCAGATCATAGTGACTTGTTTCAAACAAGGAACAGTCCCACCTCCACGCTAAGTCACCAACTATTGCTAGAAATATTTTGGGAGGATGGTATTTGGCACAGTCAATGACTGCATCAGGGACAGTTGTAATGATTTAGCAATACAGATGATGAGCTTTCAATACTCAGGAAAATTCCCATGCAGTGTTTACCACTGCATATGAACTCTGCAAGGATCTGGCCCCTAACCATGGCTTTCAAGCCCATTACCTTTAAGTACTTAACATCTATAGTTGGATCAAGCCCTCAAGTTATTGTAATTACTAAATGTTTCTTATTTTTCTGCTATATGAAACCATTCAAATTAATAACCTAATAGATAAGTTATTTACATGGCTTGTCAAGGAAGGGTCTGATCCTGCAGGTAAAATTTCAACAGGTATTCTGTAGAAAAGTACCTTTGCTGCCAGATGAAGTAAGTACCACTTGATGGAATTGCCTCTCCCTGGCATCCTATACCAATAGTAAATTTATTTGAGTCTGTTAAGAAAAAATCTGTCCTCTGAGCCAAAAGAAGGCATCTCTCAGGTTCGCCAAGAGCTGTGCTAAGCCTTTCTTTCTTGGGAGTCATTAATTGCTTACCTCCGGAAATGGTGCCTGGAAGAGGCACTTGTAAATGTACAAAAAAAATTATTTACTGTGGGAGTCCAAAATATTAAGTCTGTGTTCTAGCTTAGTTTTAATTGCTGTAGAGGTAAACTGAGCAGCAAATATAAGTTTGATGCTGAAAGCAAACTGTGACTTGTAAATACAGACTAACACATTTTTACAAGGCTTGGGGCAGGAATCTGTCACATTGCCCTCTGCGAGAAGTGAATGGGAATAAAATTGGTGCATTTCTGCTGATGTCACAGGGCAATGACTCTGTAAGACCTGTCTTACAGAGTATCAAAGGTATTGAAAGCTTTCTGCTGGATTTACATGTTTACTCAGTTGCTCAATAGTTTGTCATAGACTCTTAACTTTTTCAAAAGCACACATACACATCAGCAAGACCCAATTGTATTCTCATGGTGCAGCTGGATGTCACAGTCCCAGCTGTGCTGGGCAGTCTAAAACTATGGGAAATAAATTATGGCTAAAGATGTTTGCAAACTACTTTATTTTCTCTGCTTCAGGTGAAGCCCTCTGCAGTAAGACCTGTGCAGTTTCCCACTGATAGCTACATCTGTGAACTCCTGTGTTCCTGCATGGAGAATGAACTGTAGCTGCTGTTAGTCCATCTTCAATGTCACTTTTCTTTCACATTTCTTGCCTTTTTAGCAAGATTCTCATAGAAGCAATCCCCATACTTCAAATTTTGAATCTGCATTGTGGCTTCTGAACCTGAGCATCACCTGTAGCCACTCCCCAAAATCACACATACGTGATGAGATCCAAACACACAGCTGCCCAGGAATGTGGTTGAGTCACCATCCCTGGAGTTATTTTAAAGATATATAGATAAGTCACTTAGGAGCATGGTTTAGTGGTGAACTTGACAGTGCCAGACTAACAGTTGGATTCAATCAAATTAAAGTTGTTTTCCAACTTAAACGATTCTATGATTCCATGCTAATTTTCTGTAACTCAAACTAGTAAACCAATTAAAAAACTGTTAGCTGATCTGCCTTTATAAATTTTCTCTATGTCTTCACAAAAAAAGTTATCAAACTTGTAAGTAATAGAAATTAGGACTGGTTATTTAGGAATACTTGATGGAATACTGACACAAGACCAGGGAATTTTTCACAGACTGTACAAAATCCTCTGACCTACATCATTATTCTCCCAGGGATAGCTACAAGTTTCTTGAACCGAAAATTAAATCAGCTTGGGGATAAGCATATTGGAATTGAGTAGCAAAAGTAAAATATACTGGTAATCCTGGCATTATTTACTCTCCAGTATTTGAGTAAAGATAGGAACTTCTACTCAGTCTCAATATATTCTAAGCTGCTATTTAGAATTCTCTGCCTCTAAAATAGTGTCAACTACTATATTACTGATATTCAAGAGGAAAGGAATAGCACTTTTAAAATATCACTGCTGTCAATCTCCATATTGTACCAAAGGCACAGTAAAATGCATTTAGATAGGTGTACATAAGCATGTCTATTGCTTGGATAAATAGTTTAGATTGTTTCTGTATGTGACAAAACTGTGTTAAACTATGGTAATAAAATATTAGACTACTTCATAAACTTGTTTAAATATATTTTCAGAGGACAGTCTGCCTGACTTGACTTAACTCTAAGATTGCATTGCTACTCTGGCTGTAACTTTTCTTCTATCCACTATGAACATGGCAAGCAGTATTTTAAATAGTGTAATAAATACTTTGCTAAAATCATTATCCCAAATGTATTCTAGTATGTATAATAATGTTGGATTAACATATGTGTTGTTATTATTTCCTATTAATTGTTTTTCTGATAATAGTTTTTTTTAAATGCAAGAGCCTTCTTTACTTCACTGTTTTGGGAAGAGTGTGGCCAGCAGGTCAAGAGAGGTGATCCTTACCATCTACTCAGCCCTAGTGACACCACATCTGGAGTATTGTGTTCATTTCTAGTCTCCACAGTTCAAGAAAGACAAGGAGCTACTGAAGAGGGTCCAGCAGATAACCACAAAGTGTGGAACATCTCTTATGAGGAAACCCTGCAGGAGGCTGGGCCTGTTTAGTGTGGAGAAGACTGAGAGGGGTCTCATAAGTATCTATAAATACCTCAAAGGCAGGTGCCAAGAAGATGGTGCCAGACTCTTCAGTGATGCCCAGCAACAGGATGAGGAGTAATGGACATAAACTAAAATGCATAAAGTTCCACCTCAACACAAGGAAAGACTTCTTAACATGGAGGGTGACAGAGCACTGGAATAGGCTGCCCAGGGAGGTAGTGCTGTCTCCCTCAAAATCCACCTGCATGCGTTACTGTGTCACCCATTCTAGGTGACCCTGCCTTGGCAGAGGGGTTGGACTAGAGGGTTTCCAGAGATCCCTTTCAACCATAACTGTTCTGTGATTCTGTGATACTTTCAGTCACTATGTAATTAGTGAGATGAGCCACATTCACTAACAAAAGAAAGATAAGAATCTAATAATATATTTTGTATTAAGGATTGGAATTCACCAGAAATGATCAGGCTAATTTCAATAATATTTCCCAAAGGATCCAGTTCCACATTTGATAGTTTTTAGAAAACTCAGTCTTTTTATTTTTCTCTTTAAAATAAATGGTTGCAGTGACATCTGCCATCCTTTTGTGCTTTTCCACATTTTCACCAATTTGAAAGGCCTGAAAAATAGAATGGAATTCTTTATTTACAGATAAGAACATACTCACTGCTTGTGATCAATAGTGTTATATCTAGAGATTCAAGCAGCTCAGTTAGAACCATAACAGGCAGAGTTTATTACCAGTAAATCAATAAGATGTCTCTTAGCCATGCATCTCTTTCAAGAATCTGTATAGTGTAATGATTATCATTATAAAATAAAGTCCAGTCTCTCTTTTTCTATCTTCTGGTTTTGATCTTGTAAAACTGGGAATTGATTTTCCTAAAAATCATTATGTTTCCACCATGTGGCAGATACACCACTTAGCAACAGCTACAGGTGCCAGCCCTTGAGTGGGATTGGGAATGAATACATGCTGAGGGAGAAATTGCTCAAAAATTTCAAGATCAACATCTCCAGGCTAAAGAGCTATTTATTTTCTGTGCCATGGGTACAACACAGCAGCCTTCCCTGAGTAAACATGATGTGCATTTCCGATTGATTTTTCTGTTTTCCTCAGCAGATTTAACCATCAGCAAGAAATATCTTTCATTCGTATGCTGGATTTCCACAGATGTGAATAAATCCTGCTCATCTCACATGAGAGAAAGTCAAGGAAAGCAGAAAACCAGCTGCTGCCCTAAAGATGAGTTGAAGGTTCATCTACTTTGATAATGACAGTCATACAGAATATCAGACATTTATGCTCTCAGCAATCCTTGTCACAACTTTATTCATTTAGACAGACTTGATACAAGAAGAGATGTAAAGAATCACTTAATTTTGTACAGGTATTAAAGGGCTATGAGCCTTCATTAGATAGATGAAGACTGATAACAAATCTGATTGTCTTTAGGCTATGCTGTGCCTCTGAGATCACATCAGTATCTAAATATGTCATAAAGTATGTTTAACAAAAAGAAAAAGTATTGTCTGTTTGGACAACTTGCCTGCTTCATTAAGATACTGTTACTGATTTTTAACAGAAGTAAGAGCTTTTACCATTGCTATCGTATTTTTTCCTCTAAAAAGCCAAGATACCAGGTCTTTCATGACACTAGCTTTATGAAGAATATTAAACAAACTGTTTATGTCTCCTAGAGAGATCTCTTCCAACTGTTTGTGTCTTCAGGCAAGTCCCAACAGGAAAGCACAATTGTATTCCCAGTAGCTATTTTCTGAGCACGAGCAGTTTAGTTTATTCTCAGAATCCAAAGATCAAGAGTTTTCCTACATATGCACTACACAGGGATTTTTCAACACATCTGGAATTTTTTTTCCCCTTCTTTCCCTCTTTGTTTTTGGGATTTATTTTTTGTAATGTTTTTCAAGAAAAGCTTCACATTTCTGGTAAAATGGCAGTAGCTATAAAACAATAAAAGTCTTTTTTACAGTATTTGAGTATCGAGACATCATCATATAGAGAATGAAATTAAAACAGTGTAGTGTCTTCCCAGTTTTTCCACTAAGATTTTGCCTGTGGCAACAGATTTTCCTGTGGTCCCCAGCTACCATCCAAATAGTCAACATACTTTGCTTCTGCTACATACTTATTTAGCAGATATGAAAACCTGTCCTGTCATACTGAAACATTGGAATTGTTTCGACATCAGTCTTCAAACAGCATTACCTAGTGTATTGCTTTATGACTCTACACATTTGGGTTGCTATGGAAAGAATGAACTGTCCCTATAAATATCTCTTTATGGGCAGTTAATTCAAACATGATCAAGTTTCTGAGGATGCAAAAGCTTTATTGGCAAAGATCTCATTCTCCATGCTTTTGACCGTTATGTCATGCCCCATTACCATCTTCACTGCACAGCTTTTTAGCTAGCAGTAAGCTTAATTCAGGATTGCAGTAGTTTGCTAAGATTTTGCCAGGACAAAATTGTTTAGATGAAGGTCTTTAGTTACTGTACTCCATATTTTAAAATTTCTGTCTTTTGAAAGATTACGCCCTTCTTTTAGGATCCAATGAATTTAAGAATTTCAAAATAGTATTACAATACATAGTTTTCAATATTTTCCTTAACCAAAGCTATTATTTAAAATATTATTTGATAAGGTAAAAAATCATACCCTAAGGTGAATTGTCGTATATTCACGTATTTATCATACCCATTGCTCAATAAGAGTGCTTTTGCCCCAATTCTACAGTGTTTATTTTAAGCTAATGTTCCCAATTTAACAAATCACAGATTTGTCTGGGCCTCACAACTTCATTATTGTCATAAACAGCACACAATTATTCCAGGTACAGGCACACTATTTGTTTCTCAAACAGGAAAAAAAGAAAGAAAAGTCATCTAATACCTGACATCATCTTTATTTGTAGGAAAGCAGCATGTGGCAATCATAACACAAGAGATCAACTATTGTTCAACACCCAAACATTTTTAATCAGAATTTTAAACCAGAGTCCCTCAGCATGGAGCTAGCTGTATTCTTACTTGAGAGGATCAATGCATAAGGTTTCTGGGAAGACATGGAGATGTCTGTTTTATTAATCAGGGTTTGAGTAGCATAATCCCATGCACATAAAGTTACCTCATTCTAAGTCATCATGAAATGTTTACATTTCACAAAGCTGCCTATATTTGCAAAATTAAGGCTAGTTTTTTATCTCTATTATTTTGTCCATTGCAGATCATGCATTTCAAATAAAGGTAATGTATTCCAATACTCACTGAGTTCAAAGCCAAGGCAGATACAGGTAAATTTCCTAAAGAAAACAGAAGATGATTTACATTTCTGTTTGTTTGCTTGTGTTTTGTTTTGGTTTGGTTTTTTTTTTCCATTTCCATTTACTAAATGGAAATTGCTCGTATGGTTAGCTTCCATCAGTTTTGAGCTCTGATTTTTTCTCAATTAAAAATGAAATTGTTTCTGTACATTTTCTTGTGATTTCTTAGTCATTTAACTCAACAATCTAATGGTTGAATAAGTTGAATGTGATTTTCAAATGAAGAGTGCTTCAGATAATTCTTTTCTATGTTTCTAATAGCTTAGCATCTGTGATAGACCTTTCTAATTTGTAAATATATATATATATATGTTCTTCCCACTATATATATGTATGTTATTCCCACTATATAGTGATCATAAGCACAGCATTTATTTTTTATTCCAGAGAGTCTGAGCCAATATAGCTAAGTATTGATGCTTTCCTGTCATGATGATCTGACAAATTTTGCATACTGTCTAAAGCTTCACATAACATTTCAATTTTGACATCTTCACAAGCATAGGATACCCACTAAATCTCAGTAGAAAATTACTCAGGACATGGTAATAGACATCATATAAGTATAAAAATGCACTTGATAGACATACAAATTTATTTCAGAAAGTTAGGAAACAATATTTTGAACAAATATGAGAAGTTGTTGCCTACTGTACATACAAGTGTACCATGTCTACAGTGAAAATGCATGAAATTTGTGAGTGAGAGATCTCAAAGTCAAAACATTTGTCCAAAGTTTAAAAAAAAAAAAAACTAAAGAGAAAAAACAGTGATTTTTCTTTCATTCAATATTTTTGTTAACTATAGTGAAAAACCGCTGTTGCAGTATACAGTAGAACGATCAGAGTTTTACTTTCCACTTCCATTCCACTTGCTAGATCATATTATCTCCTCATCAAATAAAATGTGTGGAACTTTAGAGACTTTGGCACAGAATATTTTCTCTTTAGAATACTACAGGAAGGTACTAATAACCTATGAAAATGTGTCATTATCAATTCAATTTGATAGTTCTTCTTATGCAATTTCTATGAAGATCTCTAAATCCATTTAACATTCTGTAATGACTTTACCTCTCTCATATCCTACATAGGTCTTCTGATAGAAGGAAAGATAATTTTATAACAGTACCCTTAAATCACAAAGTAGAAATGATTGAGCAGTGTTGGTGCCTGCTCAACAAATAGAATAACCTGTATGTCCACAAGATGCACCTACCTCCATGAGTATGTGACTGGGAGGCTTGAACAAATGTGTGTAAGAACAAATGTATAGGGAAGATTTTGGTCTTGTACCACTGACTGCTGCAATATCTGTGTGCATTCAAGAGAAGGACCTACCCAAGGACTTAAAGGCTGTATTAACTTAGGAAAACCTAAGTTAATTACTAAAAACATGAAGTACAAAAATATAGATATGTTTCAGATCTTTTACAGATTATAAATATTTTACTCTGGTACTATAGATAATCCTTCTTTTCTTGTGGGATTGACATTCCTAAGACCTTTTTTCCTCTGTGGTTGCCACTTAATCCTTTTCTTAGGAAGAAAATGAATGGGCAAAACTTACCTTCAAAATGAAGGTAGTATGAGGTGCTGCCTCTATTCTTCCATACAGAACTCCACTCATCCTTGTCATGGGAATAACAGCTGCCCATCACGTCTGCCCAAGAAGATTTGACCACACAGGTCTGATGTTCCAGAAGATTCTCCCAGTCCTCTCAATGTGAATTATTCAGGAATGGGAGGTAGTAAATTATATATATAACTTTTCTTTTTGTCTGATCTATCTAAGAAATTTGTCAATAAATATTTTTTGGTTCAAAGAAAAATAAGAGGCAATGAATATGACTCCGTGAGTTCTGACAGTAACATCTTGGTATTGAGTGCCAGATATGTTTTGAAAGTGAATACTGTTGATAGCAGAAAAAATGTTTCCTGAAATTAAATTTGGCAGTCTAAATTTAATGTAAAGCATTCACTTCAAAGAAGACTGAAACTGAGACCCCTCCCTTCTACTAAATCTCATGTTCCTTGACTGAAGACTTACTATTTTTCTCTTCATACACAGAAGTACATGACAACATACAGTTTATTGCAGCTGCAGATCAGTCAAGGAACTGAAACTTGCTGTACATCTTATTGTTTTTTGCATTCTATCATTTTGGTTTTTTACCTCTTAGTAAAGAAATGTTGGGGGGTTTTTTTCAATATTATGCTGATTCTCATTATTAGCATTATATTTTGACATGAAATGTAATGAGTTAGTAAATCATTAACAGAAACACTGGAATTCAAGGAGAGAATTTAACTGAAAATCACATTTAGGCTATGAGTTTTTCATATATTTATGAGGGTTTTTTGGTTTTTTTTTTAGAAGAGGTCATTACTATTATTTACATTGACTGCATTTCTATTTAAGCCAATGGATATCAGTCAACAATTCATATAATAACTTGATTGCCTAAACAAAGTTGAATATCCTTTTTTGGCTGCTTTGTTTGTTTCTTTGTTTGTTGGTTTTGTTGGTTTGGTTTTTTTGGTCTTCTTTTCTTTTCCTAGGAAAACAGTGAACCTTCCTAGTGTCTTCTGTCATTATTAATATCCATCAATTTTTGGATCATTCACAAATAAAGGAGTTCATAGAGTCTTCTTTGGGAAAAAAACCTTCAGACCAAGACTCAACTTCATACCTTTTGACTCATTACAGTTCAGATTTCATATTCCATTTGAAGACAGCCATAGAGTGCCCAATGCATCGATAGATGACAATATTGTAATGACACTACTTGAAAGAAAAAGAGAGACTCTCAAGGCTCACAAATTTAAATTATTCAAGAATAAGGTGAAACAAGAAAAGATGAGAGGAATTCACTTTCTTTAAAATTCTAAGTGTTTCAGTACACCAGCCCTGGGCAATTCTTTCAAAGCTAGAAAGAAAGAGGAGATTGGTTTTGCAAAAGAAGACCCAAGGAAAAATTTTAAGTGTGATTCTGTCAGAGACTGACTAGGATGGGCTGTTTGAGTAAATAGCTAAAGATTTTTGACAATAAACCCCAAATCACAATATTAAATGCATTAGTGGACCAAGGTCTGTCTCACTTTAACTAAACTTTCTTCACATGCAATATCTGTTGGAAAGACAGGAATGATAATTTCCAGACTAAAGTCATTTAAGATCTAGATAGGTGTGTTGGCCACTGTGCCAGTGTGGTACCTGAGTGTGGTACCATAGTTCTTCTTCCTCCACTATGTTTACCTCCTAAATATATTCATGAACAATCCCATCTTTCTGGATGGCTCTTCCAGTTCCTTTCTGCCAACATGGCAAGACTTCCTTTTCCATAATTATCATGGCAGTCTGCTCATAACCTTAAACTTTTTACTGTTGCATGCCTTCCTATTATTGCTGCTGAGGTCCCAGAGTTGCCCAATTCTGTCTATAATTTATCTGCACTGACACTACCTTCCAACTGAATGTTTTAATCCATACCAGTACTATACTATACTATACCATACTATACTTAAAGCTTATATTTTCAAAATCACTGTAAAGTCTTGGACATGTAGTGACAAGATGAGGGGGAATGGCTTCAAACTGAAAGAGAATAAGTTTAGCATAGATATTAGGAAAAAGATTTTTACTCTGATGGTGTTGAGACACTGGCACAGATTGCCCAGAGAAGTCAGGGATGCCCCATCCCTGGAAGTGTTTAAGCCCAGGTTAGAGGGAATTCCGAGCAACCTGATCTAGTGAAAGGTGTTCCTGACCATGGCAGGGATTCTGGAACTAGGTGATTTTTAAGGTTCCTTCCAAACCAGGCCATTCTCTGATTCTATGATATTTCAGAATCCATTTAAAACTTCATTCCTCTGTTAGCTGTGTTTGCCTGTTAGTTACTATGTGGGGTGCCAAAGAGTTTTTAAAGGCATTATGCTTAGTAGAACACATTTATTTATTAAAATATCTTGGAAAATTTACAGGATTCAAATATTTTTATGTCAGTCTTTCTCCTAAATTAATTCTATGGTTTAATTTTTTTTTAAATTTTTTTCTATCCATTTTAGTCCTTATATTTTTCATTCCATGTCTGTTTCCTCTCTGATTTTACCTGCTAGATGTCAAAGATATTAACACTGAGAAATGAAAAAGACAAGTTCTTAAGTTCAGCACCTGAGTCCAAATTTATTACTGAATTTGTTATTTATTATTAAAAATGTATTAAAGAATTGAATGAGCAGAGCACATAAGCAGGAATTACCCAGGGGAAGGCATAAGTCATTTTGTGACAGGTTACATGTACTTAATGCAGCTATTCACTTTTTTATTCATGAAAAACTGTGTGGATTCTACATTAAGTGTTGAACACCTTGACGGCCTTGACTATTTTTGCAATTGAAGGCATCTTCATATATATTTACCCATATGTCATGTGGACCTGTACCCATCTAGAAAGGATTAAAATGAAACACAGAATGTCAACCCTCATTAAAAAGCTGTGCCATATTTTATTTTTAAAAGCAGCTTGAGAGATGATTACTAATTTTATTTATTAGTTATGAAACAAAACCTGAGAGAATGGATGTTGAGAGAGGTTAGCCATGCCCTGTACAATAAGAATGTTAGCATAAAATAACAGCCAGTACATAGAATATTATTTTCAATCACTCTTTATAACATTTTATCCCTTCAATAAAGCTGTAGTAAATGTATCACTATTATTAACTTACTTTTAGAAATGTAATTTCCTGCTATGCGAAACTCTGTTAACCAGTAAGTCCATCACTGAGGTTAAGACTTGAACACATTTGTATGTGGAAACTTGCAATGAAGTTACTCTTTTCAGAAAGAATGGGAAGGCACATACGCACCCTGCCTAGTTTTAAAATTGAATTTTCATATCTGCATTAAAGAGGTGTTGCTCAAAATTACCTAATTGCTCAAAGGACAGGAAAATCCTCTAGAAGGGCTGTACATCTGAAGAAATCTTTGGAGGTGACTATTTCAATTCACTGACTGTAGAGCATCTTTAAGTGTAAGCATCTTTAAGTTTGCTAAGTTTGCTAAGTTTGCTTCATGGTCAAGCATTTCAGTTTACTATCTAAATCCTGATAGGATTTAAGATACCTCAGAATGATTTTTTGTGTGTTTTGTGGATTGGGGGGTTTTTGGTTGGTTGGTTGGGTTAGGGTTTTTTTAACACATGCATGTATTTTTGTATTAGCCTTGAGTTCACTTATGTAAAAAGAGTCAAGATTTCTGTTGATCAGTATTCATTTTCCATAAGTGAAAAGAATCCTGAATATCAGCTTTCCAGAGTCTGCCCAGTGTGGTAGTAGACAGCCTTCTCAAAGTAAAAAGCTGTTTAAAGTACAACTGTTTAAAGAACCACCATGTCTGATCTGTGCATACTATAGCTCTGCAATCAATTCAGCACCTTACTTGCACAATCAAACCTTTTTCTTTTTACCTAATTAACTTTAATTTCTGTTACTGAGACTATCTGAGTGTATGGAGGATACTGTAGATGGGAATGCAGTGCCAGTCTGAACTGTGGTTCTATGAGATGCAACCATACAGGAAGGTCACAGATTGCAGCACACTGCTTGATGCTAATGATCATGCTCTTAGTGCTGTTTGGTTATCTCCAATTATTACAATAGCTGAAAATCAGAATTTCCAGTTTGTGGTCTTGGCATTCAACTTCTGTCCTTTAGGAACTTCGTTGCTGGAGGAGATGTAGTTCAACAGAAATATGGTAAACCTCAGTTCTGCAGTGTTTCAACAGGAACACAGAAACATGACGTTCAAAGATTTCCTATATCTTACTTTGTCTTCCCTTAATCTCAGAATTGTAAACAATAAATTAATGAAGAGCCTTCACATTTTTAACTACAAAATTGCAAATAGCTCTTAAATGTGTGGTGATAAATGCATTGTGCCCCTTGCTGACAGTTGAGAGGTAACTGACAATATTTTCATATGCATACTACTGGGAGTGTTGGTCCTCAGGAGCTTGTGAAGAATTCAATCAACAAATGCCATTAGAGTACAATTACTGGCTCCTATCTTCTACCAATGTGTTTGAGAAACACATAAATGCATGGCCCCTCCATCTGCCCATATTAAAACAGTCTGCCTAAATTTCTCCTGCCTCTGTTGTGCCTGAACAGTTCAACAGTTTATTTACTTCAATCTTTTCAAATTCACCTTTAATGAAACCTCCTACAAGTCTCACTTTACCAGCCATTTGATGGGTTTATCACCCTCTTATACTGTTTTCCCAAGAGTTATCTTTGCACCACATATATATATATATATGTATACACACAGTATTCCATGATGTAACTCATTACAGCATTTTAGAAACAACATATACTTTTATCTATTTTTAAGAGCTGTATAATATTTAATAGTAAATATCTTTTCCTAATGTCTTCGTTAGGACAAAAATTTTATCTAACACAATCAGCATTTGGGTTTTGGAAGCATGGACTTTAATATGAAGAATTTGGAAAGCAGAAAGAATGAGAAGGAGAGAGCAGTAGCAACTAAGTTCTTTGCTATGCCAAAGAATCCCCCTCACTGTTCAATGCTCCTAAATTTAAAATTAGAAGTGTTTCGCTGCACCTGAATTACTCTGGCTCAGATAAGTAATTCCAATAGATCGGCTTTAGTGATAATCTTCTAACTTTAAATTTAGACTCAGTGAAATGTCTGGTTCCTTCAGAACATAATTTTCCAGGCTGAAGAAGTTGTCCTGTGGAGCTGCAGCTAGCAATAAGGGGAGAGAGATTAGTGATATTATACAGTATATTCAGTTACTCAAACCTTGAGTCATTTTTCATTTTCATTTGAAATATTTATGTACAAAGTTTCATTTTAGGGAATGTGTCATATCACAGTTATTAATGGGAAAAGTGTCTGAAAGTTCAAAGTGCTTTACACAAGCAAAGAGATAATGGAGGCAGGCAAATACAACATTGTATGTGAACAGAGGCTAGTAAAAAAACTCATGATCAAGGCTAAGGAAGAGCCACAGAGCATAAAAACTCACATAATGGAATAAGTTTTAAAAGATTTTTAAACATTCACCTACTTGAGATGAAGTTAATGTGATATGAGAAGCTAGAAAGGTATCACATTTTATGCTTTGCAGGCACATAATAAACTTTGGGGTTATAGATAAAAGATGCTAAGTTCTGCAAAAAGTTGAGTCACTTTTAACATTTTGAAAATAATTTGATTATATCTAAGATATTCAAAAGCAACTAAGGGACTTAAAGACCTAAGTGTGGATTTGCTTCATCTAATTTTTACTCAAATCTCATTCTAGGTAAAGTTTGGAAAACTCCTAAACTATGTTAGCTGCCCGAAAGCTGCTCTCTAGTCTACATGAGTCATTTACAGTCCTTCCACAGTCAATGGAGACAGGCACTCCAGAACTTTAGTATTGGGCACTTCTGGTTTTCTATTAATATGAGTCATACTCTTTCTCTATGAATCATCTGTGCCATTCTCAATGGTAACATTTCATAACCTTTATTCAAAAATACAAATATTTACATAAGGTACAGTGCAGGAGAAAAGAAATACAAGGTTCTGTAAGTCCATACCCCACATCAGTACCCTTTATCCCCTGGTCAGTCTTGTCGTCACCAGAAAAGGATTGGATATTTGTGTTATATAAATCTATGTTCTGTCCTGAAAAGCTTTCTCTACTGTCTTCTGTCTAGAAAAGAGCAAAATTTCATACATCAAGGCTCTTCCTGTTGGAACCACCCCCTTCCATAGAGACAGCAAATGAAATGTCAGTTCATTAAACTGGTGTCTAGTTATATTTGTCTTATGTATCACTTCCACTCCATTTGTCTGTCAGTTTTGCATAAACTGAACTCTTAGTTAATCTGAAACCAGAATACATTATCACATTTTTCCTCAGGGGTCATGGGATTTCAAAAAGTATTATAGACTTAATTGACATCTTAAAACACCCCAGCATACTACAGTACCCTTGGGTGAAAAAGAAAAGAAGTACTTTATGTAAACAAATGTATGGAGTTACAAAAAAAAAAAAACAAACAACTAATAAAAAACCAACCAATCAAACAAAACCCACAAGCAAACAAAAGCCACAAACGAAACCAAACAAACAACAAAAAAAAGGAAGACAAAAAACACCCCCAAATGATGGAAGTAGAAGCAAGACAGAAAGATTATTACAAATGTGCTGACTTCTGTGGGAGGAACTGTACTTTAACCAGTAGGAAAACCAACCCCAAGCAGCAGTTTTCATTCTTATTCAGACAACAAATGCAGCCCTCTCTGCCATGACACTTAAAAGGGGGATGAAATGAGGCATTGTGTAGAAAAGTGCAAAGACTATGATGATCTTCCTTCAAAATAAACAAGCAAGCCAGATTTATATGAACTAGGTTTGAGTTTCCTGGACTGTTGGGTATGTGCACATACCCATACAAAGATACTCACTGCTGGGAGAGAGTACTGAAGAGAGAATTAGAGTGGAAAAGTCAGTGTAACCCTGCTTGTAGCCAATTCCAGAAGTGGGACATCAACAGATGAATGTGTTTGGTTTGGGGAGTAGAGAAAAACGGCATAATTTTTAGAAAGCCATGTGGAAAATAAGAACCCTTTAAAAAGAGTAAGTCAAGCTTTTAATGCCTGAGTTAGACCCAAATCACTAGACAATTTTTGTGAAAATTTTGCCTTTGTTGTCTTAGAGTTTGTTTATTTGTTTGTTTCATTAGCATATAACTGTTTTCATGAAATGAGTTGTGACATGCACAATCTGTGCTGAACTTTCTGTGGAAAAAGAGGATGTCAATTCAACCCACACATCAGAAATAGTAGAACGGAAGTCAGACAGTGGGGAAAAAAAAGAGCCACATGGAAAGATTCAGGCCATTGTATGTAAATAATAACTTGAGAGAAGGTGCAAAGTGGAAATTCTCAGAACATCTAGTGTAAGGCTGAAGTACCTATGCTAGGAATATAAATGTTTGGGGCTCCTTCTATAGTCAATAAAGACAGAAAGACAGGGAAAAAAAAACTGCCTAAAGCATGATTAAGCCTGTCAGAGTTGTTAGCTATCCTCTGGAGGATCTCCATTCACTGGCGCTCCCCCTGTCCTATCCAGAATCAGACCGACTGGGAGAGTGATTTTTCTTCATCAGTGTCAAGCAAGTGTTTTGGGATGGAGTGAATCACCCTCTTGGAATGCCTTGTTCTCTCAATTAACTAGAAAGGAAGGTGATTTGGACCAGTTTGAGCTTTGACAATGACTTCTTAAACACCTGGATTTGCAGTCCTAAAGTATATATTTTCAGCAACTAAATTTAGATGGAATGAACTTTAAAGTTCTGAACCTTTGTTGCTGAAATCAGTAGGAGGTGTTTTACAGAGTCAGCTGGATGTGTAAATGAGGCAGATATGCTTCATCAGTGATAATATAATTGTCTTTCAAATAGTAGATTTAAAAAAAAGAACAAAACAACAAACACCTGAACCAGTCCAAAATTCAAGAGTAATAATAATCTGATAAGGAGGATGAAACAATATGAACTTCCGATTTAATCACCTGGTCTACCAGATCAAAACCAAAATATTTATTAATGAAAATCAGAAAGACACAATCAAGGAAAGTTAAATTGTTAGTCAACAATAAATTATTCCATTGTATATATTGTATCTTAGTTCCATTTTATCTCCTTAGACCCAACTTTGCAGATTAATCTGAAAGGCTTTTGCAATATTTCTGGGCTTCTGTAATCTTTTAACAGTACAGTTCTTGTGAAAAGATGTGTTTAAAAGAAAATTAATAACCTACGTACAGGTGGAGAAGGTGAAATCTAGGAAATAGCTCTTAAGTGGTTTCAGTTTGCTTTGAGGGTATAATCTGCCACATATTTTACTGAAAGCTATTGAAACTACAGCATATTTTATTGAAATGGCAGAGGGGCACACACACTAAATAATATCTAAAGGTCCTTTCCAGCCTAACCATTATATGATTCTGTGATTCCATGAAGGTGATTTGACTATCATTACCCAATTTCTGGTATTACAGTTTTTGAGTCTATTTTGGTAAACTACCATACTATGTCGCAAATTACTTTTCAATTGCTCGTGTGATTTAGAGAATAAGTATCACTAAACTGGGTGTTAATAAATCATGACTGCCCACCACCTAGAAGTGAATGATAGATGACAAAATATTATCTTATGAAAAAAGCATTATTTTACACCCGCAATTAAAAGGTAACTTTATTACTTTTATAGTTCATTACTTAAGCCACCAGTTAGATAATGACCTTCAGAAGTATTCTGCAACTGTCTGATGTGTCCAGCTGTATTACCAGAAGTCAGGGGCTTTGGCTCAAGAAGACTGCCAAAGAAGCACACAGTCATTTCACAGGTAAATAGTTGATTAGATGCTGTATTTCTGTCACTGATAACACTTTGTCTCCAACATGTAATTTTTTGTTTACTTCTTTTACCCTTGTGTAAATATCTATAGAACAAGCAACATTGAAAATATATCAATCACCTTTAGAAAATCCTTTATAAGCAACTCGTGAGAAAAAGGAGATACCAACAGTAGTGTCCTAATTTATTCCAGATTCATAAAAACAAGCGTGCACAGACGTGAACATTAGTTTCTAGTTCCAGGTACTCAAACAGACACAAACTTTTGGATGAATCTGGTTTACCCAGTTCTATTGTCCATCGTAACCCTGCTTTAGTTCCACTTTCATGTAATTTTTGCTTTAGTATGTGGTAAAGTATAACAGTATATCATACCCTAACAGATAAAAGTACTCCTTCTCTCCAAGCAGCTCTATAAAACTAAATGACCCTGCTGAGCTGTGTCCACTCCTTTGCATAACATTTATCTTTTAAGGGGAAGCAGAGTTGAAAAGTAAGACTTGCTTTTAAGATTTATAAGGGTAACAAGCTCCTCTGGAGCAGCAGTTGCAGAAGTTATGAAAATATCTCATAGATATTATTAACTGTCAATGACTCCATCCTGAAGCTATTAGCTAGTAATTTGTAATAGTAATAACGGTTTTGTCAGAAGCCATACTTAATTACATATATAAACTTCAATTCCCTTAAATTAAAATGTGTGTCACTCTAATTAGAAATATATGATGATTTTGATAAGTATTCTTAAGCTGATCCCATTCAGTATCTTTCCTTATGAGCCTTTTTTCATGACTATGTTACTTTACAGTGTTCTGGTACTCGCTAAGGACTAATTTTGCTTTTCAGAAGTTGAAGCACTTTGCGACAAACTGACATTGTTAGCTAAAAGAAAACTGGCATTTCTTCATTAATCAAATAATGATGGATGGAAATATAATGAATGATCATTATTTCATCAAGAGCAAAGGCATGTCCTAATGGACATGAAATAACCACAGTGGTCAATGACTGATTTTAGTGTCATTGCAGTCTTATAATTAAAGATCCAAATTGAGAAGTAAGACATATATCTAAGCTCTTAATCAACCCAGTGACAGAAGCTGTAATGATTTGAGGTTGTACCTATGCATTAGTTATCCATTGTGTGTAATAATGACAATTCTCTCTTTGTAACTGTGTCAGTCAACATGCTTTGTTTTGAAGGTATTGCTTACTTATTTTTCTGATCCCTTTTCTTTCTTTCACTCCACATTCAATATCTGTGTTCTACCTTGGTGATCACCCATCCCCAAAGAAACTCCACTGGAGAAAAATGTAGCTTATCCTAATGTTCAAACACAATTTATAGATCTAGCCTAGGGAAGATCATCTAGTTGAGATCTTTATCAGTGAGGCTCTTTTGCAGTCTCCGTGATCTGTGCTCTCCAAGTAGCACCATGCAATTTTGTCTTCCCCATTGCATAAAACTTCAAACGGAAAACAAAATACCTACTCCAAAAATTTCCCACATAGGACATGTGAATTCCAGGACACTCAGTTAGAATCTGATCTAGAATCATGTCCTTCCACTTACGAGCAAAAAGCTCTAATTGTAAGGGTATTCTGCAAAATGTGGGACTTGCAACACCATCTCTCTTTTCTTTTTTTTTTTTTTTTTAAATTTGTCATCATGGCAGGCTGGAACTCAAGTGAATGACATCTGAATGTCTTCATAAAATATATAAGCAAATACATACATTTGCTTTAGGAGGATCCCACAGAATGAAACGGCTCATAAATTTAGATACATAGATAAGGCATTACACTAATACAGTGCCTCAGGCACTGTATCTCATTCTTTAGATGAAATCTCACAATACATTTGTAGAAATGGCACATTGGTGCTGAACTGGGTGCTTTGCAAAGCTTAATATACATGTAGAACAACCCCCTTAAAATCCATATTTTTTCACTGTCTTATTCCTGTCAATGAACTTAGAAAAAAGAGAAATCAAATAGTGCTGTATAAAATCATTAGCTTACACTTGACAAATCATGACAGGAAAATTAAAAGATAGAAGTCACATTCAATTCCACTAACATAACGTAACAAAAAGGTAAGGAATTCACTTGGTATGTTTGAAACAGGTTCGCAGACGATGTTGAAAATGCAACAGATTTTTCTTCTCCTTCTGTGGTGAAGAAATTGTCTTCCAAAGTACCCCTATTAAAAAAAGTGTAGAAATACAAAAGAAGGGAAAGGCTTTCTTATTTGTTTGGGATATTGAAAAAAGAGTAAGAGTTAGTTAAAAAAAGGATTTAGTAAGCAACAGAAGTACTATAAGAGAGAGGTAGGGAGAAGTAGATTTATGATGATGTAATCAAAGCACTTTACAGTCTGAAGGTTAAAGACAAGAAGCAATAATGATGAGAAGTAAAGGGATACAAAAACATTATAAAGGTCATCTGAAAACCTGAGACTGTCTCTGGTAGGTTTTTACTTAAAAGATCACATACAACCAAAAGTACCCTTTAACCTACCTTTTTAACCTTGTAACCATGAGGTGCAATTAAACAAGGTTAAGTGTGACAGGTCCTAGAATATGTAGCATGTGATAATAAAACCTTAGTAAGAAAATTCAAACTGTTATTTAATAGCCTCTAAATATTTTGTTTAAGAGAGCTGATCTGTAATTATAACTGCCAGGTCATGTTTTCTAAATAAAAAAAGAATAATTATGCAGGTTCCATAGTTGTTGGTGAGCACTGATGCCAGCTAATGTGAGTTTAAAGTCTTGTGGTGTTATTACAACTACGCAACTGTTCTTACTATAAAAAAATTGCTAACATGGAAATTAAATGGATTTGGATATCAAAACAGTTTATTTACAGATATTCAAATAATTTTAAGTATTACATAACCTCCCTGTCTTGCAGACAGGGAGATGGCAAGGTTTGTGAGAAAAGTTGGGTAGGTCAGCTCAGTAGTCTCAGCTGTGCAGTGCACAATCCTAAAATGAATACCCATGAGGATCTCTGGAAGCCACTTTGGTGCTCTCTTCTCTCATCTCTTTCAATCTTCCTCAGGGTTCTCTCTTGGGTATTCCTGTAGTCTCTCATACATTCATGCAATTTCTGTCATCTACCCCTGAAGCCATGCCATCTGTATGTCTCCAAGAGCATCTTTCAGAACGCTTACTGTGTGTCTTGCTGAAAGTCTCTTCCCAAGTGGCCCCCAGGAGCATCTCCCCCATGTGTTTGCCCCAAAATTCTCCCTACGTTTTTCCCCCAAAGCCTCTCACCTGTTTTCCCAAGAACCTATCTTCTATGTATTTTCCTAAGAGTCTCTCCCCTTGAACCTCCTCCAACAGATTCGATCCCTGTCTCCCCAAGCACCTTTCACCATGTCTCCCAAAAAAACATATCACCCATGTCTCTTGCCTCTAACAGCTGCTTCTCTTGTGTAAATATGTGTGAGCTGGACTCCATAGGCTTCTCTATCTGGCTGCAGAAATAGCCTTCTCCATCGCTACCCCTCAATGCTGCCAGCTATTCCCAGTACAAGCCTGGGTGATAAAGCCACCAAACCACCACACATAGGTGAAGACTGATCATGAAAGAGGGGGATGGTGCTGCATGGCTGACCAGAGCTTTGTGCCACTGCACAGCCCCAGCAAGGCTAGAAAGGCAATGCCAAGTGACCTATTCAGCACCCAGAGCTGAATAAAGCTGTACAGATCTCACAAGGTGTGTTAGGGGTGTCTGTACAGTACCAGAAGGGTACTGGTTTTGTGTGACATGCAGCATACACTGCTACTGTGCATCAACTGATGTAGCTTTTGGAAGCACAGACGTTGTATGTCTCTGTTCTGCCACTGGACTCCTTGTGTACACCAAAATTTGTTTGACCTACACTCACTGCATATACTCCTTAGCTCTGTGTTTTCCTATCACAGAATAGCATCTATTTTGAAAAAAAGTCCATAAATTCAATGTAGCATGTTTTCTGCATGCAGTATTTGTGAGCAGACTGGCAATATTTAAATGGGATTTGATTTCTGTTGTTATGATTATTATTTTTAGATAGAATCTTTCACTGCATGAATCAGTATTCATGTTTAAAATTCATTCCCTAGCATAGGTCAGATAAAATTGCACATGATTGTTCGTGTTTGGATGAGCGTGGTAGCAATTCTGTAAGAAATCCCTCTGTGTGCCAATCAGTTTTTGAAAATGCTTGTGACTTTGAAATTCACTTGTGTGTGATCCTGCCTGCTGCATTTGATTGCCTGAAGATATGCAAGTAGGTTGAGATGCAAACATGGGTAAAGCAGAATAATCTACAAATGTGAATATTCATGCAATCTGAGAATTCTACCCCCATAATTACAATTTCTAAAATAGATGTTTATTGCATTTCAAGATGCACTTATTTTTTATTTAATTATTTATTTATTCATTTATTTGTTAGTAGTGGAGAGAAAACTGGATAGGCATCCTTTTTTTTTCCCTTCATATGTCTAGTCATTAATCACGCCTTTCTCACTTCCCCTGAATACAACTCTGATTTCAGTAAATGATGTTGGTTTCTCAGTAACTTTTGCAAATCAGTTTACTTAATTAAATTTCAAAACATAGGCTATTTGGGTGAAATCCAATCTGAGATTAAGACATTGTCATCTAGATTTAGAGGGTTTATTCTACTGCCTAAACACAAATGTCTATACCATTTCCAACACCCTGTCTAGCCTCTAATGGGTATTTCAGAGGGGCGTGAATCTCCGATAGCTCCTGAGTCATTTCTGTCAGACCTGTGCAGATGTCTTTGATACTCTAGGGCTTCCAAAATTGCAGTAGAAACTGAAATGAGGCTTATGGCAGAGCACTAGACTTGAAATATTTTTAGTGGCTTTCCAAGTTAGATTCAGTTACCTAAACAAAGGTATACTGTGCCATATGAAATAGCATAAAACCTGCAAAGAGCTGACAGATGATACAGGACCTGCAGAAGCTCACCATATTCAGACTGGCATCTAGAGACTAATACCACTGGATTAGACAAGAAGAAAAGAGCTGGGGGTGATTCCCTCAAACGTAGAATCCTGCATAATATTGCTGTTGGCAGGGGTGTGGGTTCTCGAAAAGTAAACTCTGCTCTTATCTGCTCGATGTCACAAGATTTTGTTCTTTACTTGTAAAAGTTTTACTTTTCTGTAAATGTTTCATATCAATTTTTTTAAATATTTAGATTTCGCTCTCATACCATGAATATTTTTTATAAAGAAATATATTTCCAATAAAGGGTTATTCTGTCCTACTGCGTTCTGATAAACTGTGATGGATATCCTCGAGACATTACAAAAATTCTTCTGTGCACTTTCAGTACCTGTTTCTAAGATGTAGCTGCACCTACCAATATGCAAGAAGAGCTATTCCAAAGAAATTAATAATTTTGTGTTCATGGGATTACAAAGTGGGACTGGCACTGCCTATTTCCTTATTTGCAAATATATCAACATTTAAAGATTCTTTTGTCTTTAAGAAAGAAAACAAAGAAAATTGGAGACCCCTATCCTTTAAATTCATATACTTAATTATTTATCTGGAAACAGTTTTTCCTCGGACATCAGGCCTAGATTTAGTCTCAGGAGGATTTTGCAGGTTTTATTTAAAACAGTTTCACAGGGAATAAAGTGTGTAGTCCTATGCGTTTGATGGGGCCTGCTGTTTCCGTGGCAATGAAACTCGTATGAGGTTAATTCTTCCTCCCAGTAAGGTTACTTTGAGCACCCTCACTGGGAGCTCTGTAGCATGTATTAGCATGTATTCTAGGTAGATTTAGCAATGTAAGGAGTTGTAAAGTAAATGACAGACACCTCTGTGGAAAAGCAATATAATCTGAGATAATAAAGGTTTCATAATCTATAGTGTTCAGGTCAGTCAAGTATCTAAGTGACCTGGATTCTGTATATCCAGTTGATGTAGTTTAACCTCAATAGGTAACTAAGCACCACACAGCCTCTCTCTTGCTCTCCCCTAGTGGGATAGAGGGGAGAATCAGAAGGGTAAAAATAAGAGAAGTCATGGGTTGAGATAAAGACAGTTTAATAACTAAAAAACCATGTTCAAACCAAATCAAACAAAACCAAAGCAAACAAAACAAAACCAATAAAGGGGAGCAGAAACAAAATGTGATAAAAGAGAACCCAGCTGCCCAGCACCAACAGACCAACACCTAGCCAATCCCTTGGCAATGTCTGCCACAGCCAACCACTCTCCACCCCCCAAGTTTTATTGTTGAGTGTGATGTCATAGGGTCTGGAATATTCCTTTGGTCAGTTGGGGGCAGCTGTCCTGGCTGTGTTCCCTAACAGCTTGTGCACTCCCAGCCTAGTCACTGGTGGGGCAATGTGAGAGGCAGAGAAGGCCTTGACTATGTCAGCACTACTCAGAAATAACAGAAATATCTCTGTTTTATCAACAATTTTCATCACAGATCCAAAACACAGCACCATACAAGGTACTGTGGAGAAATTAAACTCTATCCTAGCCAAAACCAGTGCAATATTCACCCCTTTTTCCACACCATTTACATCACATTCACTTTCCACACTATAAAACAGATCCCTAAGAACCACTACCTCCCACCCCATCCTTTTACATATGCGTACACAGGTATCATTCCCATAGTTTATGGACCACCCCTGTGAAATGTCCCTAAAATGAACACAAAATACAACACTCATACAAATGTCCATTGAGTTTGTTTAGTCCATTGCTTTGGTCTCCATCTGTTATGGTGGCTACTCCAGACAGGAGACTTCTGTGTGTTGTGTGGCATTATTTGGCACCAAAACTAGCTCAGGTGAGATCACTGCCCCTCTTGCACTGCTTCTTGTGAGTCGCACCCTCCCTGTCCAGGTATCTCCTAAAACATGCAATTTAAATCGTGGGTTACAACAGTTTAAAGGTATATCCATTACAATATCTGTTCCTGGACCCTTTGCATCAGGCCATAGGGTTTAACATTCCGATTAATTCCTCCCACATCTTCTAACTTGGTTAGCAGCAAGAGTTTCCTGCTGTAATAGCTGTGACATATGGCAACCACAACAATGGTGACATATATCATCATATAATACTGGCATCAAAAATCAGTGGCATTATAAAATTCAAATAATGAGTTATTTTTGCTCAAAAAAAGTATGCACACTAGTTGAAGTCTCTTAACTTGTTGCATCTTGAATCTGAGCACAGGCATAATATACTATAAAATTAAGAATGGCAAGAGCAATTTCAGAAACTGCAGTCAGAAAGAGATTAAATACATGCTCTCTGTGTAGGAATCCAGTAGTCTTTTTTCATTAGCAACAGCAGTACATGCTTTTTCTTTCACAGTTCTGTTACATTAGTTGAATGCACTGCATTTTTTTTAACATTAAAATGTTGGACAAATTACTACAGATTTTCTGTCCCAAGGGCTGCTGTAGTTGGAAAAGTTTCTTTTATATGTCAGCTAAGACAGGTAGTTCAGTATGGAGACTGAAAATAAGGGAGGGGTCAGTTTGCAGACCTATATATCTTTGTATAAAACCACTTTACTTTTGATCAAAATCTCTAGTGTAGGATTTTCTATTTGTTTTTGTGCAGAAGGATCATAAGATGCTCAAATGTGATTTCTGGGCAAAGCACACTTCCAGAATCCATTGATAGCTTTGCAGCCCACTCCGTTCCTTGTTAGGCTGTTCAGTGAGTAGGCAATGAAAAATCTCCTCTGCAGAGAGATGAATTCCACCAGTAGCCTGGAAAATGTGTTCTCTTCCCTCTGGACTCACAGAAGATTAATGCCCTTCAAGGCTTGCCTGGCCTTAAATAACACTGAAAGAAGAATAGCAGGTTCCCTGTTCTGATTTCCCCTAATCCAGAAAATTAAAATCCATCAGTATATAACTGTCTAAAGAAATTAAATTTGAACTAGTAATACCATTGTCTTTGCTTATATATCCAGAAAGAGTATCTGAACATTCCATAATCCAAATTGTTAAAAGATATCCTGTCACCATGAAAATACATTTCCAGGTGAGAGAGAGAGGAAGGATTAATTTTCTTTAAGTCCTCTTATGGATAAAATGCAGATCCATCTTAAAAATGTAATAAGTTTTCTATTGGATCAGACTAATAGTACATCTAGTCCAGTACACTCAGACAATAGCAACGAGAAAAGCTATTCAAAGAGAGTATGGAAGCCTGCTCATTTTCTGCAGCCCATCCCTGTTGTACTTCTCTTACATCTAAAAATATTGTACTTGGGATTCTAGAGGGAAAATCCTTTCACTAGTCCTTTTAGCATCTGTTTATGGATCTGCTATCTGGGAATTTGTTCAATCCCTCCTTGAGCTTGGTGAGTCTGACTGCCACCAAAATCTCCTATAGGAGAATGTTCCAGGAATTTACTGCCCACCATGCAAAAATGTTCCTTCTCCTATGTTTTTAACTAGTCTCCTATTTCTTTCACTGAATATCCTAGTTTCAGTATTTTGGGACTTGGGGAGTTATAGTACTACATTCACCTGATCACTTCCTTCCTTTTACTTTCTTCTAACTGGACAGAAATTAATGTTTCTAGTATGTCCTACCTCTCTTCTGTCAGCTTTAACCTGCTGTATCTCTAAGCTAAACAACTTGAAATATCACAGTCCATTACACAGCAGCTGATTTCAACAGTTCTGGATATTCATGTCCAAAGAGTGCAGGGAAAACAACATTTTTTGAAGAGTAGCCCAAAACTGGATATAGTACTCCAACTGAAACTTTCCTCAATAAGGCAGAAGGATTCACACATCTTGGAGAGTATTCTTTTATTCACACCTTAAAATATATCTTTATATCATTATGTAAATGAGAACCCCACCCAATCCTTCTATTTTGAAAATAAAGCACTAATAACATTTCTCAAGATTTGTTTATTGGAATCACTTTCACTGTTTTTTTGCTTTCTTTTTTTTTTTTTATTTTTTTAATAACGGCAGGTTTCTCTAAACAGCATTTTGAGAAAATCCTTTCTGGTAAAATCCTTGAGATATTTTTCTCTGAGATTCTTCCCAAGGACTCACTCAAGCACTTTCGGAAGTGTGTGCAGATCTGATGATTAATTTAGACCTTCTTATACTGGGGAGACTAGCTTCCTAAGATATGCAGACTGCCTTGACTTCTGGTGAAAATCCAGGACAGGAGTCCAAATTGACTGTGGTTGTGAAGGCCTAATTTTTGTCCTGGAGCTCGAAGATTTAAGATGTTTCTTCCTTTGACTTTTGTCAAGAATAAACTGTGTACCTTGCCTCCTGATTCGTTGTCCTCAAAAAGGCTTTTTACTCTCACTTCTCTTCCTCTCCTGATACATAAACAAAGAATCTATAATCCAATATTTAAGACCAGAAGCTGGAAGTCAAAAGGAAAATTTTCTCAAAGTCCAGCCAGACTGGTAGGCTACACATTGACGGCTGTCTCACTCACACAGTGGATGAGCATGAACTTCACACCAAGCAATAGGAATGCACAGGCTAAAGATTCTTTCTCACCCTCTTTCCTCCTCCACCCTCAGCAAATCCGTGCCTGAGCAGAAGAATCACATTCCCTCTTCTCTGACACTATGGAAAGAAAGGACAGGAGAGCACAAAGCATACCTTATTTCCATTATTTGGCCCACATCCAGACACAGTGGTGGCAGGATTTCTTGGTTGCTTGAACTGGGTTAAAAACATCAACCTGCCTTGCATCTACTCCGTGCATTCTAGCTCTGATGAGCACAGACAAGTTTTTTTTTTCTTTAATGAGAATGTATCACCAGTACAGACAACACTTGTGCAGCTGGCATGAATATCTCTGCACCTGATGCCAACTTACCTCAATTAGCAGAACAAGCACATCATCATCCTGCTTAAAATGAAGTCTGCCTAGACAAAAACATTTTAGAACAGTTAAATTTCTAAAAACACAGCCTAAAAATAGCCAAAAGGCTCTCAGGTGTTACTGGTGCACTTTTAGTCATACACTGCCATACCCCTACAACCTGAAGGTGAAAGTACTTGTTAAGGTGCTTTTCTGAAAATATAATAAGCACATAGTGGAGGTGGACAGAAGATGCCAATACATAGACCAAGTCTTAATGCCTTTACTGATATTAAATGAAAGGCAATACACAGAGTAGAGAAATGCAAAAAATAATAATGAAAAAAGGGAAGCGTGGGAAACTAATTTAACTCAGTCAAGCAGGGAGGCACCAGAAAAAGTATGTTAGGGTCATGGCATGATCAAGTGACATGCTAGGAAAATAATCATTGTAAATGAGTATAAATGGGGCAATATTGCATTTGTCAAGACTAGGGAAAATAATGTTATTCATACTGAAGCAAGAGATAGCCTAGTAAATTTTAGATTTATAAAAGAAATAGGAAAGCCATGCAAGTTTTGAACCTAATCTGGATCTCAGCATCTAAATTGGAAGTTGCCAATCTGTCACTCCTTAGAATTTCAGTCAGACTGTCATGCCAGAAGGGCTGCTGGGAAAACATGCTAAGATATTTTGCTGTGGCTACACACAGCTGAATATCCACAGCACTGGCATAAGGGCATAAGAGTGATAGAGAAGCAGAAGGAGACATCAAGGGAAGCTACTAAGGCAGCTCTTAAAATGTGCACCATGGTAGGAAACACATAAGCATGGGTCTTCAGTCACTGCCCTGATTACATCTCTTGCTTCCTCTGAAATAAACCTGATGCCATGGGCTGATAGATTCCATAGGCTGGATCCACTCTGGCCTTTCAAGAGATCAAAATGTTTTTATGAATAATATCCCATCAAGATGTCAGATGGTCACACAATTTATGTTTTGAATTAGAACCTGAAAAGCCAAACTTCAGAGTTTAGACTACTAGTTTGTTCTCTGTGTTCATCAGCTTTCTATGTCTGGATACAATAGGAACAAATCTGCACTACAGACATAACTATAGAGTTTTGCACATAGCTTTTCCTCTGAAAGCATTGATTTAGGTACATATTACCTCAAATATGTTTTGAATGTATTACTGAAAACGGTATTTATATTACTTTTGATCATCTTGATATTCGCTATAGATCAATAATTTAATGATTACAAAATTATAATCATCAACTGATGCAACAGATCTTATTTTTAGCTTTAAACACTCCATAAAGTGGTATTTGTATGCCATTTTCCAAAATACTCTTAAAACATATTTTAGATAAGCTGTTTAATATTTACCAGTGACTTTCAATGGCTTAGTTGATGTCATCTGAACACTTGGTCTATACATTTAGGAGTCCAGTAGAGCAGAAATTTTATTTTGTCAGATTCTTTTCCCATTAGTGTCATCAGTCACAAGTTCAAAATTAGCGAAACATGACAAGAAGATTGAATGATAGTATGAGATAGACTTCTCACACCATTTTATGTTCATTATACATCACATCATGATATACAGCACTGTAAATTCTACTTATGTTTGTTTTGTCTGACTTTTAATCTCATTCAATTCTTTTTTTAATGCTGCCTGAACATTTTACCAGCCCTTCCTTTACCCTTTTTGTCAGTGTACAGAAAATATGTATCTGAAATACCTGTCAGGTCACTGGCGTAAACTTCCATCTACGCGTTCTTCTACAGAGGGTTATATTATGCTATTATGATTCTGTGTATTAACTTTGTTTATACATCAGCATCCTAATTATTGTTGCTATTATTACTAGTATTATTATAACTATTATTATTTTGTCTGTGAAACAAAGAAGGATATATCTGGAGGCTGAAATCAAACCTCTTGCTGATTCTCTCAAATGAAATTTGTGCACTATTTCCCTTCAGAAGTGTTTACTGTCATATGCAATATTCATAATATGGATAGATACTTCATATGAGAATAATTTAATTGTCTGTTCTGCTCAACCATTGTTTAATGAATTCCTAACAATCTGAGGGCAAGCTGTTGGAGAGCTATTATTAAATTTCATATTTGCTTTGCAGCTTTCTTCACCACTGCTTCATGTATTTAGGCATATAATGGCATTAACTTTTTCTTACAAATAAAAGCTTTGAATATTTGTTATTTGCAAAATGCAAAGTTTAAAGTTTCATTGCAGATGCTTGCTGGTCATAAAAAAGTTAATTAACATTAAGATATATTTTCATTTAAATACAAAAATTTAAATTTTTATTTAAATCCAAGTTTTTCTGTCAGGAAAAATATTGAAACCTACTGGAAATGTGAAATCAATAGCTTTGCATGCTCTAAGAATATTTCAAAAGCTCCAGCAAAATTATTCCAGGCGTGTTAATTTCTTTAGGTATTAACCAGTTCTTAAGTTATGTAAAAGGGAGACAGGAGTATGAACAAATGGGATGTCATTCACTAGACTAATATCATTGTTATTATTCTTATATACATCTCTATCCTTCCACCTTTTATTCATCTCTTCTATAAACTAAATGACCTAATCTTTTTGATCTCTCTTCCAGTAGAAGTTGTCTAAGTATATAAGAATTCTCATTTCCCTTCTTTGGACTGTTTCTTTTCTACTATATTATTTCACATCAAAATGAATGCTGCAGCAATGAATACTGAATTTTCGAAACATGTCATCAGTGTCTTACCCTTCAAATGATCATATGTCTTTCAGGTATCTCTGGTGGTTATAGAGTAGTTCTTAACTTTTTCAGTATTTTCCATCATTACTCAATTAAAACTCTAAGCCACATTAGTATTTGTGTTTAATACATTTATAAATTGACACAAAGTCTATAAGCTGGTCCCAGGAGCAATCATTACATATCAGGAGATTATCAGTGGGCAAGGGAATGGTTACAGATGTCATCTATCCAAACTTCTGGAAAGTCTTTGGCATGTTCCCCACAAAATCCTTCTCTCTAAATTTGAGATGGATTTTCAGAGTGAACTGTTTAGATGCAAAAGAAAGTGATAGGACAGTCACACCCAGAGGGTGGTGGTTAACAGCTCAGAGTCCCAAAGGACATCAGTGGTGTCCCTCAGGGGTCTGTACAGATGCCAGTGTTATTTAATACCTTCATAGACAGAGGGACTGAGTGCATCCTCAACAAATTTGTGGGCGACACTGAGATGAGTGATTCAGTTGCCAAACCTGAAGGACAGGATGCCATCCAGAGGGAACTGGAGAAGCCTGAAAAGTGGGCCCATGGGAATCTTGTGAGCTTCAACAAGGCCAAGAGCAAGGTGCTGCACCTGGGTCAGGGCAATCCCCAGTATCAACACAGGCTGGGGGATGAGCAGATTGAGACCAGCTCTGACAAGGACTTGGGGTGGATGAGGGGTTGGACATGACCAGGCAATGTGAACTTGCAGCCCAAAAGTTCAACCACGTCCTGGGTTGCATCCAAAGCAGAGTGGCCAGCAGGGTGAGGGAGGGGATTCTGCCCCTCTACTCTGGTCTGGTGAGATCCCATCTGGAGTGCTGCATCCAGCTCTGGGACCCTCAGAACAGGAAGGACATGGACCTGTTGGAACAAGTCCAGAGGAGGGCCACCAAGTTGATAAGAAAGATGGAGCACCTCTCCTATGAGGAAAGGCTCAGAGAACTGGTTTTATTTCAGCCTGGTAAAGAGAAGGTTGTGGGGTGACCTAATTGTGGCCTTCCAGTACCTGAAGGGAGCCTACAAGAAAGATGGAGAGAGAATATTTACAAGGGCATGTAGTGACAGGACAAGGGGGAATGGCTTCAAACTGAAAGAGAGTACGTTACATTGGACATTAGGAGAAAGTTTTTTGCTGTGAGGGTGGTGAGGCACTGGAACAGGTTCCACAGAGAAGTTGTGGATACCCCATCCCTGTAAGTGTTTCAGTTCAGGTTGGATGGGGCTCTGAGGAATGTGGTCTAGTGGAGTTGTCCCTGCCCATGGCAAGGGGGTTGGAATTAGATGATCTTTAAGGGCATTTTCAACCCAGGCCATTCTATAATTCCATGATTATTCCATCAAATCTTGAATCAGTAGTTAAGACGGAATTTTAATTAATTTTCCCTACACCCCTAGGCCAAATTTTCCCTGTTTCAATTTTCCATTTAGCATAGGCTATTTCTAGTAGACAATCCAGGCATGCTGCCACCAAGTATACTTCCTTACTGCAATCTGACTTCAGTGGGGAGACTCTTTGGATGTATATCAGTTTCCTGTAACTTGATTTCAGAGTTGAATAACCTGGTACACATCCCAGATGCCATCAGGGCTTTCCAGTGATGTTGAAGATGGTGGCACCAAGATTTGGGACATACTCTGTAATACACACAGAAGTTAGCAAGCATAAAGGAGTACTTACTTTTCTTGTCTGTCTTCACTTTCTGCAAGGTTCTGGTTGCGTGTACCTAGGAAAGATGGGATGGAAAACCTAAGTTATGTCACAAGAAAAAAATACTTTCAATTAAAATATTAATATTCAATATTTGTTTCTTTTAAAATACATAAACACTTCTGGGAGAAAAACTCAAGCAACTTTTCTTTTACTTAGCATGTTCTAGGCAGGTAGCTCAACAGCAAGAGCAGAGAAAAGATCTGACTTATTTATTCTTCTTGGAGTCAGAAATTCTGCATTCTCAAAGACTCATCTTCAACAGGCAGGATATCCATTCATCTTCAATGTTCCACGGCTTTATGACAGATAAAAATGTGATTTAGAGGTTTAAGTCTCTGTGAGCTTAGAGTTTTGCTAACTTTTGGGACTCTTCTTCACTTGGGACTTTTTTCTGAGTGCTCTAAGTTATTATGCAAAAGTAATGTTTAGGTAATTGTAAATAAAACTGCTGATGTCAGCACCAAATAACAAAATACAATTTTTAACTCACAGCTTAACTGGGGCTTCTACATGCCATTTTAAGAGAGGTTTTAAGCCCAGAAAAGCTAGACAGGTTTCTGTTTTTTGGTGTGCCCTAATAGCATCTAAGCATTCAAGTATGGCAGCTGTTAAGATCCTTGATTTTAAAATCTCAAGTCAGAAATTACTCCATTTAAGGTGTTGCAGCACTGAGCCTTACAGCACTTAAGTGGGGGCCTAGATAACCAGACTGTCTGCTCACTACAGTCTGATCACTGAGCATGCCCAACTGTATCGCTGATACAGAAACGTTTTCCAGAATGGCTGTTTTGTCTTTTCAGGAACTCGTATAATTTTGACAGATTTTCCTGAATATAGACACTTATGTTTCATCTAAGTTGTACTTTAGTATTCAGCATTTTTATGAATCAAAGGGAAATAGGTATTTCACTGGCTTTAGGAGCTTAAAATACTTATGAGGATCTAGTTCATGCATAACCAATAGCTCATGAATCATAAAATCTGTAAGGTTGGAAAAGACCTTTAAGATCATCAATTCCAGCTGCTATCCTAACATGGACAAGTCCACCACTAAAGCATAGCACTTTAAGTGAAGAAATCTTTCCTAATATCCAATCTAAACCTCCCCTGGTGCAACCTGAGACCATTTCCACTTGTCCTATCACTTGTTACTTGGAAGAAGACCAGCTACTACTTTGATATAAACTCCTTCAGGCAGTTGTAGAGAGTAATAAAGTCCTCCCTGAGTCTCCTTTTCTTCAGTCTAAACAACCCTAGCTCCCTCAGCCACTCCTCATAAGACTTGTGCTCTGAAGGGCAGCTTCATTGCCCTTCTCTGGACACACTTGAGCACCTCAATGTCTTTCTTGTAGCGAGGGGCTCGAAACTGAACGCAGGGTTTGATGTGCCACCTCATAAGATGTGATGGTTGCATTTGACACTTTAACAAAAATAGCAGCAGTTTGGCACATTCTCCAAAAGATGTAAAGGCTTGAGCTGTTGTATGGCAAAGAGCTCCTCTAGCAAGCCCCAGAGGAGCAGGGAGACACAGTGAGCGTTGATGTGCATGAACTCGGAACACCAGTCATGGGATTAGCACATGAATATCAGGTGCTTTTTCCAAGACTCATTTGTCATAGAACCAAGAAAGTTGTGGGTACAAGGAATCTCATGTATACTTTTCTAATTGCATGCAATTTGACTACAAACCAATTGCTTTATCCCTCAATGTGTCAGTCCCAGTGAGTATTCTTTGAGCTTCCCCTTCTGGATTACCTGGCTGCATGGCAGTGGTCTCACATTGAGCTGGGTTATCTCTCAAGGTTGCTCCTTGAGGCATAGACCTTTTACCAATGATCTTTGGTGATTTGAATTCTCAGGTAATTGAGAATTGAACACAATTTGAATTCTCTCTGGAATGAACTCCAGGTGACTCTGCCTTTGAGCAGGGAAGCCTCACAAGGTCTGGGATATCATACCTGAGAACAAGAGATCTTTCCTCACTCTAGGTGGAGAGACCTGTTGTTTAAAACTGATCCTCAGTAAGTGACTGATGGCGTGCTGAATTATTAGAGAGGAATCATTACTAATCACATAGGTATTCATTATTAATTATTACAAACTTTGCACATATAATCCTTTAGACATAAGCAGCTGACCAAGTCTGGGACTAAGTCTGGATCCAGACACTCTGTGAAAAGGAGTTTAAAAAGCAAGAGGGTCCTTTCAGAATCTTGTGACTCAGCGGGAGGGCCTTCATTGCTTTTTTGCATCTCTGATCTCTGTAAATTATTCTAGCTCAATTCTAGCTCCTTTTTATGTTTGTTTCACATAGTAACTGATAGTGAACCTTGCTATCAAACCTTAAGTCATCCTTTCATAAATTCATATTAAAACCACTTTTGCTAATACCTTTGATGGTGATTCTTTGAGAAATCAAAATCACTCATTCAATAAAAATTGATGTACTCAGTAGGATCCTAAATCAGGACTCACACCACCTGTGCCAAGTACAGGGTGAGTATCACTTCCTTAGTCCTGCTGGACACCTTGTTTCTGATACAATCCAGGATGCCTGTGGCCTTCTTGGCCACCTGGGCAAGCTCCTGGCTCATGTTCAGCTGGCTATTGACCAGTACCCACGGGTCCTTTTCTGCCAGGCAGCTTTCCAGCCATTCTTCCTCAAGTCTGAAGCACTGGATGGAGTTGTTTTAATCCAAGTGCAAGACCCAGCACTTCACCATGTTGAACCTCCTCCAATTGGCCTCATCCCATTGATGCAGCCTGTCCAGATTGCCCTGTAGAGCCTTCCTACCCTCCAGGAGGTCAACACACCTGCCCTACTTGGTGTCCTCTGCAAACTGCCTGAGGATGTATTTAATCCTCTCCTCTCAATCATTGATAAAGATATGAAACACAACTGGCCCCAGTATTGAACCCTGGGGAACTCCACTAGTGCCTGGCTGCCATCTGGATGTAACTTCATTCACCACCACTCTCTGGGCCTGGCCATTCAGGCAGTTTTTTATGCAATGAACAGTGAACCCATCCAGGCTAAGAATGCTGTGGAAAATGGTGTCACAGTTTTTACTAAAGTCTAGGGCAACAACACCCACAGGTTTTCCTAATCCACCAAGCATGTCACCCTGTCTTAGAAGGAGATCAGGTGATTCAAGCAGGACCTGCCTTTCTTAAGCACAATGAGCTGAACTTCAACCGAGCAAGAATTCAAGTATTTTCAGATTTGTTGTACACTTTTTGTTAGCCCTAGTGATATCTTTCCAAGTGCCTCCAGGCTAGAGGAGAATGTAGGTAGAGAGAGAAAGGGAAATGCATATTTGAAATATTTTCTATATTTGTGTGTGTGCTTGTCTATATGCACTGCCTCCAAGAACTGTTATATGCTTGTTAAAAATAGAGCAAGCTGGGGTCATAAACACCTGATGAATACATCCATTATTTGCAAGAAATCACTCATATAACTGCATTGTGAAGCTGCTCATGCAGTGTATCAAAAAAAACCTCAGCAAAATAAATACTGTGTTGTATTATATCAATACAAAGCATTGAAATATTTAAAAAAGTACTTCATTAGAATTATGATGCTGGCTCCACATTTCAAAGAAACAAAATTACCTATCAGTGCACTCCATAAATAAAAAAACCCCAATGTTTTACTTTTCGCAAAGAAAACTATTTTCTTTGCAATAATTGACTGACCATTTTTGTGTCTACCTATGTATCTCCCAAAATAAAGATGAGAAATAAAATGCTTCCTAAAATCCTCTGTAAAGGTAGTATTTTTCAACAATCTCTTCTTTATGTTTTTTCTCTTTTTTAGGGTCAATTATGTGAGCAAGAGGAAGACTAGAAACCACAGAAAACTTACTGAGTCCCTTTATGAGCTCTGGACATAAAAAGAATCTCAATCTTATCAGAAAGACCTTTTTCAATCAAAAATATGAGACTCCCAAGAGAACACAAAATTTTCAACAAGGCACATGGTTCCCAGCCCTACAGTGATGGGCAACAAGACGGTTCCAATTTAGTACACACTGTGAGTGTATTAAAAGGCAGAACAGATACCACTGCATTTGTCTAAGTGACATTCAGGAACAGTTCAGCTTTTTCACTCATGCAATCATAGTTCTCATTAAGAGAGGTCTATCAGACTCAGAAAGTAACAGCAATTAGCACAGTGCACCCTGCTCCCACCCACCACCTGCAGTCCAGCTGTCTCTCTGTCTGTTTCTCTGTCTGGAACCTCGCTGGCATGCTCAAGTGCTGAGCCTGCTGCACCTTTTGGCCCATGACTTAGCCAGCACATCCAGACTCTAAGAAGACAATATTGGCATTTACAATATATGTCCTGCGGGCTGTACCTACTTATGCACAGAACTTTGGCTTTGTGTCACAGCTCTATTTTAGTCTCGTAGGCCAAGCTTAGCCCTGGTTTAATGACTTGAGCAACTTCAAAGGCGTTGCCTTGATATCAGATGTACTTTGCTGAAGGGCTCATGCTCACCCTTTTTCTTTCAAACTCCTCCTCTTAATCTTTCCATCATTATCTGCTATTCATCCTCATGCCTTCCACTTTCTTAAATTAAACCACCAGCTTTGCCATGTTTCATTTACAACAGCATGAGATTCTCATTATCTTTAAGGACTTACCGCATCTTGCCTTGCGCATTCTTTCATCTCTGCCCTCATATATTGTCTGATGTAAACTCCAGGGTGGGAAGGTCTGGGGTTTAAATCTCTATGAAGTGCTATTTGAAATTAAAGTGATACATACATATTTAATTAGAATATGCATAAAAATAATAACCAATATTCTTAAATGACCTGAATAAAAGATGTTCTGCTTTTAGATCTAAACCCCTTTTCTTCTCTAAATATAAGCCCAGACATTTGCATCAATATTTAAAAAGATTTGGAAGAGAATGTCTCTAAAAAGAATCTTCCAAATAGAGTTGTTTATTTGTGGGAAACTATTTTACTCCATTGTGACTCACACTTTGAAGATGAACAAATCCTCTGTGTAACAGAGTAGGCAAGTATAGCAAGTTTATTGAGGGCCATACAACAATCTTGTACCTCACTACTCCAGCTGGAATTGTGTGTCTACAAACTTTTATGGTTAGATATAGCAGATTCTGCTTGACTTCAAGACAACTAGAAGCACTGAAGTCCAAGACAAAATGAAATTTCCTTAATATAAGCCTTGTTGTAAGATGCTAAATCAGACTCAGCACAGGGATACAGAACCTATACAACTGCTGAGTGGTATCAGAGCAGAATGATCTCATGACTCTCTGAAAAAAGAGGAGTCACAGATTTTCTTTTTATATAGAAATATTCAGACACATTCTTGTCACCAGAACACAGAGGCACTAAGTGAATAAAAATTTGGATGGACAAGTCCTCAGATAAATTGTGAGATTGCTGAATTTAGATCCAGATCTAAAAAAAACAGTATTATTTGCTAAATAGCTCCAGGGAGGTTTTGTGGAGTCGTTTCACTTACTCCCCAAAAAAATTTCCCTGGGATAATGTAGAATTAATGGGAAAGGATTCTAGCCATAAGAAGATTTAGTAAAATATAAGCAAAGAGAAATCAATAAAGACAATGAGTATATTAAGGAAGGAAGCCTAAAACTAGTTAAAGTTTTCCTCACAAAAATGAAACTTTCAGAAGAAAGAAGACCATGACCTTTCCCCCACCCCCCAAATAAAAAGAAAAAAAAATGAGAAAAAGAGAAAGACCCCTAATGGGAAACCAGATGAACAGAGAAAAGTAATTAAATAAGAAAAGGTCAGAAAAGGGCACAAGGATGCATATCACAGGTGGATGGATGGCTTCAGCATCTAATCCTGCTCTGCTGCAGTTATGTTCTGCCACTCTGAAACTGAGGGAATAGGGAGAATAAAGGCAGGAAATAATTTGTGTTGGATGTGATTGAAAAGGTACATTTTTGTAGTGGTGTTTTGAGGTGAATGGGCTGAATGGTATTCAGAGGAATGGTTGAGGTGAGCCAGTTTTGCCCAAGGGTTCACCTAGCCCAGTCCCCCATCTTCAGGTGGATCCCAGATGCACGCCTAGGTAAGTCTGAGTATATATTTATATTTCCTTATGATGTTCTTCTACCTTAGGCTATTGATGTCTTTCCAGTAACCCCCTACAGATCTCTCTTCCAAGTATTTGTCCAGTTACCCTTTGAAGCTGGGTAAATTTCTTGCATCCACAATATTTTTTTAACCTCAGTGTTTAAAGAAATACTTCTTGGGTTTTTTTCCTTTGTTGGTTGTTGTTGTTTGAAACTTAATCCTCATAGATGCACTTAATACCTTCTGTATTTTGTGTGGGAAGAGACAAGGAGCAGTTATGGTCTACCAGTCCTCTCTGTGCTTCTCATATCTCTAGCTCATCTCCTTTTCATGCTGAATAGTCATAGCCATATGCCTCCCTCTTGCAGATTTTATTCCACACCTTGTTGTCCTTTTCTGCCCCTACTATTTAATTAACCAATCTCTCAGTGTCATAAGTTCTTCTTCAGCTCTTCAGTTTTCTTTCATTTTCATTACCATGTATAAAATAATGTTTTCAGCAGATTTTCATCTCTTTTCAGTAGACTTTAACCTCCACTGTTGTTCTCTGGATGTCATAATTATGTTGCACACACAATTGAAAAAGAGAAAAGCCAGTCCAAAGTAAGAACTCTTCTTAAATTTACACGAGAAGTGAAAGAGGTGTTTGAGGTTTTTTATGTTAAAAAGCTGAGAAAAATTCTTTCAAGCATGCATCATTTTTCCCCCAACTGCATATTCATCATACTCTTGCATTAACTTCCATTACTCACTGCCCAAGACATTAAGCTAATAACTCATGTACTCTGTCACCCTGGAGGAAGGTCACTCACAGCATTTTTGCTAGGCAGCATCTTTCACAAGCTGGTTTGTTGTTCCATAATAGTGTTTCTTGAAGAACTCTTCTTTACAGTACAATAAAGTACAGAACTAAACAAGAAGTGAAGAAGTAAAGAAGTAAAGAACAATTCTTTATGGTAAGATAAACATTAGTTCTCCAATTGAAGATTTACTAAGATTTCATCTCCTCATATATTCACACCCTAGAAATATGCAGAAAGGTTTAGGAAAGCCAGGTCCTGTTTGATCAACCGGATCTGCTTCTATGACAAGATAGCCCATTCAGTGGATGAGGGATTGGCTCTGGGTGCTGTCTCCGTAGACCGTAGTAAAGTGACATTATTTCCCACAGCATTCTCCTGGAGAAGATGGCAGCCCACAGCTTGGACAAGCACATCCTTTGCTGGGTTAAAAACTGTCTGGATGTCCAGGCCCAAGGAATGGTGGTGAATGGTGCCACATCCAGTTGGTGGCCACTCACAAGAGGTGCTCCCCAGAGATCAGTGCTGGGGCCAGTCCTGTTTAAAATTTTTATTGACAATCTGGGTGAGGTTCACCCTCAGCAAGTTTACCGACAACACCAAGTTGTGCAGGAGTGTTGATCTGCTGAAAGGTAGGAAGGATTTGAAGAAGGATCCGGACAAGCTGGATCAGCAGGCCAAGGCAAGTTGTATGAGGTTCAACAAGGCAAAGTGCCAGGTCCTGCACTTGGGTCGCAAATATTCTACAGGCCTGAGGAAGCATCTTGGAAAAGGACTCAGTAATGTTGGTTGACAGCCAGCTGAACATGAAGGTGGTTATCAGCCCTGGAGGTATTTACAAGATGTGCAGATGTGGTGCTTTGGGACATGGGTTAGCGGTGGACTTGGCAGTTCTGAGTTTACAGTTGTACTTGATGCTCTTAAAGGTCTTTAGCAACATCAATGACTTTGTGGTTCTGTGATTCTGGTGGAGAGGTGAGAATGTGTTTCATTTGTACTGACAGATCACTTTTGGGCAACAGAAAATGCAGCCAAAATATACCTCCAGTGTGCCAGACAGTAGTTGCATTGAGACCTGACTGGCTGTCATGCCTTGAGATGTGACCAAAAAAATATATTAACAGGGTTGACATTCATCTGAGTAAATCCTCAAACCTGAAGTTACTTTCCCCATTTAAAGAAATCGAAACAGCCTTCCCAAATCCCAGCATCCAGCCATTTACCAGTCAGAAAACTTTTCTTTCCAGACTTTTTTTTGCCCATATTGACCTTAGGATTGAACACAGCCAGTTTCACAATACACTGTAATAGGTTATGGCAGACATAGATAGATAGATAGATAGATAGATAGATATATTGTATAATTTATTTACATACCAGAACAAAACTTCAATGAAACTTACTTGCTTGCATTTTTTTATGTAATATAAAATGCCTTTTTCCTTCTTTAAATGTGGGAAAATATCTAGTTGGAGATGTTTTAAAGCACCATATTGCCTTGTTTTCATTCTGTGTGCCACAATTTCTATTGTTTTTCTTTTAATTATGGAAGTGTCACTAAATGTGACTTTAAAATATTTTTAGATTCTCTGATCTGGGCCTTTTACCATCTTAGATAAGCTCAATATATCTGAACTGATAGATCAAGGGAATCTATTTAGTTGGTTTAAATATTTAATGCATTTTTTTTCCTGAACAACACCGCAAGATCCTATGAAGCAATGTTCCATTTAAAGAGAATATGGAATGTGTCTACATTTTCCAGAGAACTGGAATAAAAAGCATTGTTATGGATTTTGTGTGATAAACCGATGGTATAAGTGAAACCTAAAGCTGTTACATGCATTCAGAATGTATATGGGGTGGAAAAATAATCCATCAATATCTTCTAATTCCAGTACAGTGTTTTTTTTCTAAACAGACAACACTGACCAGCTCCTGCCTCTCAGATTCCACTTCACAGCTCTACAAAGCACAGACTACTTAATTCACTCTTCTAAAGTGTGTAGTGATTATGCACAAATAAATGTGCTCTTCCATACATTATTACAGTTGACTGTAGTTCTCGGCTTGTAGGGCAGCTTTTTGTTATACATGGCCTCAGACAGTATAACTAATGTGACACATCCCTTTTTCTGCCTGTTTCCCTAAAATCCCTTAAAAATTACATATTTCCTATAGTAAGGAGCCAGACCACATCATGATGATATTCATTTCTCTAGGTAGTGCTTAGCTTAAGGTAGAGGTGTTTAGGTGGATAATTTAGGTAGATTCCTGTGGTGCTGTACAGAAGGCTCCTACATGGCCAAGTCAGAGATCATTAAAATTGCTACTGTGTACTACAGGCATGTGCACGTTGCTACTATGGCTATTACAGCAAGTCCAGCTTCTGTAGTCCATGGATTCAAGGCTGAATGTGGGACATGATTTTCCATACTGTTTAATTGCAATCCAGCTGCCTGCCAAACTTTTGCACATGCCAGCTAACACCCTTACAGGGAACATCTGAGCACATTTTAAGGTGTTAGCATGATACAGGGAATGTTCCCAACGTGTAGAGAAGATAAGGCTCTTCTGTTCAGAGAAAAAAGGATTTTAATTGGAAAAAAATTGTACATTTGTAATTCTCTCTGAGATGTGTTAGATACCTAAGGTGGTTCCGCAGGAATGAGGGTGAGCACAAAAGACAGTGCAAAAGTGCATAAAGCTACTGTGATGATGAAGCTGGCTTTCTTCCACTCCCAGAAACAACTCAGTGACTCAGCAGTGCTCATTAGAAAGGTCAATAGAAATCTGACCTGTCATTTTCAGAGGGGAAAATGTACAAATCAAGGAAGTTAAAGTTAGGGTCTGTTACAGTGGGGATTCTGTAACACAATGTATCAGACAAGGAGGCCCATGGAAAAGAAATATATAAGGACCGATTCGTGGTAGATGTTTCAGAGATGTTCATTTCTCCAGCCGCATGGCCGGGGCTCTGCCCAGGAACTGCTCAATCACGGGACCCGAGGGTCCTTCTGCCCGCGCAGGGGAACACAAAACAACCAATGGGGAACGAGGCTGAGCAGGGGCAGGGAAACCCCGTGTCTCCCGCCCAGGGCCCCTCTCCCAGGATCCCACGGCAGGGGGGAAGGACCCCAACGTTTCACCCGTTTATTTTTAACAAAAAGAGATTTAAAACTTAACATTGAATACAACTGGATAAACATAATAAGAACAGTTTCAAAATAAAACAAGCCACCCTCCTGAGTCTTTAAATGTCCAAACAGATTCTCTGGAACATCTTAAGGCTGACAGAAGGGAGACAGGACTCTCCGGGCATGCTTTGTGGGGAAACTGAGGCAGGAGAGGGTTTAATTTCTTCCCTCCCCCTTTTCATCTCCCACTCGGCATTGGAAAGGGATTTTTGGGGAAACAATTGGCAAAGGCATGGTTTTGTGAGGGAAACCATGAATGAAAAAACAGATTGGGAATACACTGGGGGTAATAGCATATAGGGTAAAGGGAAAGGTGGGATTAGGAAAGGGAGACTGTAGGGGGGGCCTACAATGGAGACATTGTCTAACATGACTACGATTTTTTGCACATGTACTGCCTTTTACAGAAACACCATCAGGCCCAGTGACCTCCGCTGCCTGCAACCCTTTTCTACCTTTTGAATTCCACCACCTCTCCATCTCCCAAGTTTGGGATGCATTTTTCAGGGTTATTATTTTTAATAGCAGTTCTATGAACGAATATGTCTTGCTGGTGGGTCATATATAAAGCGTCAAAATAAAGACTGACCTGTCTTTAAAGAACATTTGCCTTCCCAATTCTTTCATGAAGCAGACTGATAAATGACCTGTTCAATCCACTACAGTTTAGAGACCTGAGCTAAACTAAACACCTTCTACCCATCGTGCCCATTTATGTATGGCTTATACTGTTCTCCAGATGGATTTCTCATAGAAAACTATTTGTGCATGTATACGGACCTGGAGTGCGCAAAAAACCCAAATTCATTAACTAAACCCATATTTAGACAATAATATAAAAAGTTATTTGATTTTCAGTCATGATAAGCAGCAGTAGCTTGAAAGGATGATACAGACACCTTCACAACTTTTGAAACATTTGGGTTTAAAATTATCTCTTTTTCTTTCTCTCTGATTTCCTTAATTTCAAGCCCTCTCCACCAGCATGAGTGCCCAGATTATTGCCTCTAGCAATAGTCCTCATGCTCCACTCAAAAACACATTGGCAAGTTTGTTTCATAGCCAAAGCAAAGTATACAGAGTGAGGTGCAAAACCACATCCTGAAAAATTCAGATTCAGAACATAAATCTAGATGTCTGTTGACACAAAGTCAATTCTTGTCTTAAAAATAAACTGTCTGGCTCAAGCTAAGTTATGAAAAATAACACCAGTATTTCTAAACTCACTATCACCTCTATTTGCTTATGAAATTTAGACAGGACATGAAAACACACAAGAGATGAAGAACACACGTATCTTTATCTGTACTATTTTCTTAATAGACTATTTGAGTGATTTACATAGTCAAAATCTGTCAGTCTTCATGGGTGCTGCTGCCTTCCCAGTATGAACTGCTGGACAGAAAGACTGCAATATTTTTACAAGAGTTGTAGCTGTAGAAATCAAATTGTTTTATTGGCCCAAACACAAGGTTTCTTTAAGAGCAGATACTTCTGCTTTCCCTATATCTATCTATCTATCTCTCTCTCTCTCTCTCTCTCTCTATCTCTCTCTATCTCATTTATCCCTAGCTCTTTTTTTCTTTTTAGTCCCCTCTTTTATTAGCTAATACTTTGCTGTCACTCATTTAACTAGGAAACATTTTCCTTTTTGTGGTTCCAGCTGGGAGAAATAAGTATATTCCTTTCCACCTAACTATTCCATCCTGGAGAAGGGGGGTGGGGAGAGGAGGGAAAGAATGAAAAATGTTTTGCCATACTGTTCCATTCAAGTCAAAACTCCTTAAGGATGCTGTTGACTTCCCTTGGTTTGACTTCATTCTAGATAACTTTTTCCTTGATCCCTTCCCATCTGCTTTTTGCCCTCTCTGCTTCATCAAACTACCCTATTACTTTTTAAAGCAATTTATGTCCTTGGTTTTTCATCCATTTTCAATTATAGGAATCAGTATTCTCCTCTGCATTGTACTGAGGTTTTCTGTTCAGGGGTTGCCAACTGACCCTTAGTTTAGCCTAAATCCTTTCAATGTTGGTTTTTTCTTTTGCTTTTTACACTCCTTGATATCAGGATTCATTTCTATCAGATATTAGAACTGTAAAGTCAGCACAGCTCTTTGGGGGAAAAAAAAAAGAACTTTTCAATTTAATTTTAAGACTCGCATCTCAATTTCAAGTTCGGAACATTCCTAAGTTTTTGTTTGAGGCATTTTTAATATAAGGTGTTTTGAGATGTTTTGTATGGGCAACATTGTAAAAATTCAATTTATAGGTGTCTCGTAAGGTGAACTTCATCTCTTATAAAGCCCAAAACACAGATTTTGCTTGATCTACCTCTAAAATGATAGATTTCCTACCAATTTTAGCATGACTTGTATAGGCTTGTGCCTTTCACATAAAGAAAACTCATCGCAATCCCTTTTTGATTGCATTTAAAGGGTGGCAGTTAACTTAAGAAGCCAATCAAAAGCCTAATGCTTTAACACTTATGGGAGTTTTACATATACAAACATCTGTAAAGACATACAACCCTGAGCTAATATGTAGGGCATTATTGTGTCTTAATTTGTAATTGCTCCTAATTACAGTCTGGTTTAGTGAACACATATTTAAAAATGAAGGAAGAGTTTCATGTAAACTACTTGTCAGATTGACTAAATCCTCCTCTGGCACACACAATTTAAATATCCATATAACCCTCTATAATACAACTAAGCTATATTTTTTTTTTCATGTAATAGAACATTTGCTTCACATTTCTAATCAGTGTAATATAATACAATAAATTCTGTGTATATAAATGCAAAGTGATGCACATGGGAGAAAACAATTCTAACCTTACATACAGAATGATGGGCTCTGAGATAGCTATTTCTACTCAGGACATACATCTTGAGTAATTATATATGTTCCTATTAGCAGCAGTCAAAAAGCAACTCAAATGGTATGACAATGAGAAAAAATTCAGAACAAAATAGAGAGCATTGTTATGCCATCGCATAAATCCACTGTGTGCTTTTATCTTGAGTAGAGTGTGCTGTGTGAGTCCCCCATCTTAAAAAAAAGAATATGAGAGAAATAGCAAGTGGAAAAAAGGACCAAGGATAATCAAAATGTGGGATTCATCAGCCTGGAAAATACAACAAAGGGCTGCAAAATTATGCACATCATGAAGATGAACTCGGAATGATTTTTCATTGTCTCTTCTAATATAAGATCCAAAGAATCCTAGACAAAACTAGCTAAGGAGGTTGGAGCAAAGAAGTTTTTCATAGTATGGCTAATTAAACTTTGGAACTGTATTGCACCAGACATTGTGTATGCTAGACATTCACAGGAGTTCAATAAGAGAGCAGACAAATCCATGATTGGAGAGAGAAGGGGGAGGGAGTGAAGAAAACCCAACATCAAGATCTATCAAATATTAAGATAGTTCCTCTGGCTCAAAAAATCCCTTAGTAGTAATTGATGGGAGCTGGGGGAATATATTTAAGAAGCTTATCTCTGCTATTCCTATAGTAGAAGACAAGATAATGGACTAAGATCTTTGGATCTGAACCAAATTATGGATTTTCTGTTTTGGTTTTAATCATTTCCTTCCCTTTGCCTCAGAATAATCATTTTTGGTATATATTTCTATTAGTGGAGATTTTAGGTTTTTGGGGTTTTTTCTTCCTAGGACTGCTATTGTGTATTTACCATTACAATCTACCAAGTAGAATTTGTCCATGGTCCCTTAATATCTAATTTGCACTAAATTTAATGGAGTTAGCCATCTAATTTATAAACCCCAATTATCATCTCTGTGTAACTTTGATAAATAACATTAAAAATGTTCATGATTTTTGTTTTGTAATATTTTCCTTGAAGTTTATTTGGTCTTCCTGCAATTTGCAAACAAGGAGACTAACAGGTATCTAATTCAAGGTGCAAACATATAAACAGTTTAAGCACAGAGCTGTGAAAACATTAACCAGTCTCACAAGGATGCTTAAGTTAGCTAAATAGTTAATAAAAAGAAGTAGTTGCTTCCAGCAGCCTGCATTTAGTGATCACAGTACTTAAGAAGGAACCCACATTGCTCATAAATTGCAGGAAAACCTATCACATGTCAGCAGTTTCTAGACTAACTTCAAATGGTTGCAAAAAAGTGTGTACTGGACTAGCTGTCTAGATTCCCTCTACATTTAGTACACCCTTATGAGAGTAATTAAGCTCTTCAACTTTAGACATGTGGATTGGACACAATCATATGATGGAAATGTCTGTTTCTGTCTGCAAATGACAAAGGGGTTCTGCATTGGCTCAAAACCAGATGAGTGTCCAGCACCCTCTCCCAGTGAACTACACAACCCTTTGGAATCTATTGAAGGTACTTCCACTGACAATATAAGGAAAGACACTGAATTAGGTCATTGTTTTTCTGTCTACAAACTTCAGTCTCTTGGGGTGTTTGCAAAAGGGTCAAAAGAACCTGACGATTATTTCAAATAGCTTGCCAAATTCCAGTTCATCCAGGAGAGCAGGATGAAAATTGGGTGCAGTTCCTGAAAATGTGCAAAGCTGGTCATCTCTCACTCTCTTTCACAGGACTATCAACATTGTGATGCCAGCCCAGAGAGGCAGATGGATACAGGAAAATCAAGTCAAATTCTCAAAGAACTGGAAGAACTTTGCTTTAGATTGATCTCTATTTCCTTATTGCAGGCAGATGTCTCATAACATTTAAGGTATCTAAGTAAGTCAATGAAATTACCCTTTTTAGTGATAGAGATAGGCTTGACATAACTCTAACTCTTACTTTAAGTGACAGTAGAATATTTTCTGTGAAGACACATTTTTCTTTTCTTTTCTTTTTTTTTATTTTATTTTATTTTATTTCTTTAATTGGGGTTTGAGGGAGGGGGTTGTTGCCTTTGATGGTTTGGTTTTGTTTGGTGGGATGTTTTGGGTTTCTGGTTTCTTCTTTTTCTTTTTTTTTTCCCCCGATTAAAAAATTTGCAGTACTGGACAAAAGCTTATATCTCCAGGGCATCATATTGCTTAATCTGGTTAACTGAAGTCAGGACCTAGACTCAGTGAATAATATCTAATAGTTTTGTTTCAGTGTAATTACCAGAGCAAACTGGATAGAGAGTATAGCAGAGGGGCCTCTAGAATGTCATATTATTGCAAAAAAGCCATTTCTATATTATCTTTTTTCAGACATTTCCAAATGATTTTGTCATTGTTCCAAATAGAATTAATTGCTGTGTTTCTACGAAAACTCTGCTAGTTCTCATGGTTCCTGTGACTTGATAATAATTGCTGTGGAAATGTCTTAGGGCAAACTGTTCTTAGTAACCAAGTGGGAATTTAGTATGGAATGGCATGATACATAATAATGACTGAAGAATAGTACTGTGGTGTGAAAGCAGAATTCTCAGGAAAGGAAAAAAAAAAAGAAGACAAATTGAAATTCAGAATGGGTTTCTGAGTAGCATACCTTCATACCACACTAAATTTTGGCTATACTATATTCTGATGTGTTGGAGCCTGAGCGCTCTTTAAATTTAACAGCAATTTTTAAAGGCCAATGGTTGCACCTGTTTTAGATGAAAAAATATTTTAATTATTTTTTTCCTCATTCTAATCCTCTTTTACCTGTATAGCTCTTCTTTTTATTCCTCTGCATTGACAGAACATGACATTCTCCTTGAGCAGGAAGCATCATCAGAAATCTGGTTACATCATTTTGAGAGGTCTTTGATGTCAGGAAAATCCAAGCCACCAGCACCATTCTCTGAGACAGGAAGGAATCACATTACATTCTATTCACACCAAGGCAAGGAAAATGACCCAGTGTATTAACTTAAATCCATAAGTCAGGGATTTAAGGGCTAGATCCAATAGAAAACAAAAGCCTTTCTGAATTACGTAATTTAGTAGCTAATGTTAGTCACTTACTTTGTGCTACGGTCTGTAGAAAATTAGTTTGTCAATTTATCCTTGGCTTCTTCTATGTGGTGAAAATACACAACCCTGCTGCTATAGAGTGCCACAGCCACAAACCCACCACCTCATGCTTGCCTTAATTTAGTCTCACAGAGATATAGAAATCTAGAAAGAATAGGCAACAGAGATGGTAGCTGTCCATTTGGACCTTTTCCAAAGGATATTGCAGTTCATGGCTTGTTTCTGAGCATGAGGATCCCTCTTGGCTCATCTACAGTTGGCCAGGAGTTGTTTCCAACTTGAGGTCCTAGTCTGTGATATGCTGAAATAAAATCTTCATTATCCCTGGCCTATAAGCTGTTTAATAACTGTGACATAAAGGGAGGAAAAAGGACTGAAGTTCAAGGCATATTTGTAGAAGGTTTGTCCCCAGATTCCCTAGGGTTTTTTTGGTTTGTTGTGGGGATTTTGAAGTTTTTCCCTCAGTAGTATGATTTTAATAACATTTTGCTTCATTATTTTAATATTCCTTCCTGCATACAAAATTATTGAGGCATGTGGTAGGATGCAGAATGCAAGGAGTTATTCTGATCAGTAGTGAATGCTGAAGTTACCTACGGCTTCTGATAAGAATACACAAGTGTTGATTTCTTTTCCATTGTGAGAGCAGCTGCATCGGAATTACTGATCTCCTTGCCTAACCCAGACTTATTTAGAAAAATAAAATTGTAATCTGTCTCTTCTAATGAGAGAGTAGAATGCTGTCCACATAGTATAGTAATCCTTTTTAAAGCAGGGACACTGTGTATAATTTTTTACATAAATAGAAAAAAGTAATCTTATCTACTGCATATCCCCCTTTCAAGTGTTGTACTGGTTTAGTCAGACTAATGCTGTTGACAGAAATTTCTCCACTCAGATGAGAAGGAAAGATGAGAAGAAGCATTGCAATGGTGATAGAAAAGCTTTATATAATGAGACAAATCCCACAATCTCTAGGGAACTCATTCAGCATGGAAACCATTTCATGTTTCTTTCATTATGGGAATATTTTAGCTATTAAAAGTACAGAAGTCAGATTGTCCATGATGTTACTTTAATGGGATGATTCTGAGTGGGTTGCCATTTGGTTTTGAAAGCAAGAGGCCAGAAGCTTATTTTTTCAACCATACCATGTTTCAAACAATTCCAATCTATCACAGGCTTTAGAACCTCTGATTGTATAAACCTGTCAAGGCGTCAAGGCATTACAACATAAACAGCACAATCTACCAGAGCTGCAAAGCTATTATTTGGTAGTCTATTTAGTTTCATAGACTTTTTCCAATTCCCTGACACCTTAAACAAAATATGACAAGCATTTATACTATATAGTATACAAGAAAGATCACTTTGTGAAAAAAAACCATTATCTAGGGGCTTCACCAATGAGGAAAGAAAAGACAAAATAATGGAAACCGGGAACCACTTTGTAATATTTTGTATTACTTTTTGAAGTACACAAGTAAGGTCATAATTTCTGTGATCTTTGCAAAGATATCTTTGCTGTCCACACTTTGTTTTACACAGGGAGGGAGGCTGCCTATCAGAGACATATAAAATGACCTATGCTACAATAAAGATGAGACAAATAGAGTTGTTTGTTCTGAAGAGTCAATTTTTTTTTTTTTTTTGAAGACTCTTCTTTTATTCTGGGTTTTGTTTTTCACTTTTGTGTCCTGGCTCTTTTTTAGCTGTTACAGAATATCTTGTTTCAGTACATAGTCTGAAGTGCAGTGTCATATATACTGACATGTCATCCTGTACGAAGAGACAGTACTAGATAATCCTTGGGAAGAAAAAGAAAAAAAAAATGACCCTGAAGCTTAAAGCAAAACTGTCTTTGGCTCAAATATCTATTTTCTATACAGTAATTATAAACTGAGCTCTCCTAACAGAAAGATACCCCGAGGTGAGTTTGAAACACAGTATTGTATTTTATAGAACTGGACCAAGTTTCACGAAAATAGACCATTAACAAGTCTCCCCAAGTATTAACTTGAATAGCACAGGCTGATCACACAGGAGAGCATGCCGATATGAAGAGAGACAAGTATACTTTCAAGGGACTGAGATTTGAAATATTGATTCAGTCACATTAATTGAATTTTTGCCTTGAGAAGTGATTACAAAAATGTTTCTCCAATATTAATTTGTATCTGCTTTGGATAAGATTAACATTAATTTCTTCACCAGTCTCCTTTACTCTTTTATTATTCATTAGCATCTCCCTTTGCATGTGTAAAAGACCTTGATGAACCATGTTTATTCATAGACTAACCTTTTTAAATAATTCTAACAGCTCTCTAACAGAAACCTTCCTGGCATGCTGAATATCTCGTCTTTGTTTCATTATTCAATCCTTGTGCTCTATCCTCCACTTGAGATGCTGAACATGAATCATACTGCTCTTCCTACTGCTCTCTTCCTCCCACTGAAATGTCCTCTGCAGCCTGATCCCACAGGATAGCTCTGTTCACAAAATACTGCAGCAAATTGTCTCCTCTCCTCCTAGAATCTAGGACAGTAATTTCCACAGAGCTTGAGTGCATTTATTGATTTATGCTGTCCTTAGTTCATCACATATTTGTTATCATGTTTTGATTCATTGTTCATTTACCTCTCATTAGAATATTTGGTGTGAGCTAGTCTTTGATGAGAGCTCTAGAGGCAACATTTTATTTTTTGCTTTGTATTCACAAACTTGTGACTTTTTTTGAAGCAGGCAACAGGCAAAGAGAAAGGGGAAACATAAGAAAAGGAAAAAATCAATTAATTTCCTCTTTCTTTGCAAAATTTATATACTTATTTCCAGTACTTGCTAGTTTTTAATGAAAATGCATTGCAAAATTCACTACAAAAACCTTATTTTAAAATACATAGCACACACATGCATTCACATTTCTGATAAGCCTTCCTTCCACAGCAATTATATGTAGTTGCCTCCAGCAAAATGCTGTCATCCCTTGCATTATCTTTTTGTATTTATCTTGCTATAATACCCAAAGGCTTTAATAAAGAAGGTGTTACAAATGCAAGATCTGATTCCTGCTGTAAAGAGCTTACACATTTTAATTTTCCACCCTAGAAGTAAATGAGTGGGCTATTTCTTTCCTTTTGCAATTAAGTTTAGGAAGAACTCCGAAAAAAATGCATTGATAGTGCACTCAATTTTCCCATATCCAGAAAAATAATCAATTTCATGGAGGAGAAAAAGTACACATTTATGTAAATTGTGATTTTTTTTTAATAGTCAAGAAGTGTAATTAGATATTGAAGTAGCTACAACTGAAATAGCTTTTATAGAATTCAAAATAATGAGAGTTGGTTACTAATACAAATTTTTAAAAAATGCTGGATTTTTTTTCTTTTTTTTTTTTTTTAATGTGGAAAAGAAGCCTTTATAAGCCTAATTTTATTTTCTTGAGGAGTTAGGATGTGGAGGGTAGGAAAGATATGTTACCTTAGGAGCAAATTCAGTATTTGGAAATTACTAAGTATAATTATTAAGTGCCTAACTATCAGGAAAAGAGGAGGAGAGCTAGCATTTCTAAATAGAAATATTTTAAAACATTAACTTAGAAAAAGTATTTGCAGAATGGAAGAAAAGTCATTTGTGGTGGGTGCTTTGTGGGAAAACACACGGAGAGCTCAGGGGAAATATTATTTTGTCTCTCTCATTAGACTCATTATCTCAACACACAGAAATGTACATCTCTGATTCCCATTAATACTAATATAAACAGTAACTTTGACTACTAACCTCCCACAATCTCCAGAACACATTCATTCTTCCCACTGTTTCTCTACACCATGTCACCCAGCAGACACAGATGAGTGAACCTAGGCATTTTGTTGTTTTAAAAATGAAGTAAATGCAAACTTAAGTAAACAGAAAGCAGAAGCACTTCTCTTGGCTAATGAATTGACCTGAATCCTGCTCATCCTAAAATGTGGTTACTGACACAGCTTTTTCACCAGTTTCGATATGCTGACTTCCGAAGAAGGAATTCATTTATTTCATTAGACCATTTATTTCATTTGCTGTTTATTTTCAACTGAGGACTGAAAGGGGCTTCTACCGGGGGATAAAAAAAAAAAAAAGAAAATGGAGGGATTTGATGCCTTGGATAATCATGTGTAATTCTCTGATAGAACAAGTATTTCACCCATGCCCTACATACCCCAAGGCCTGGGTATTTAATATATTTCTTTATTAATACAGTACCTGACAGCTGTGATGCCTGTGGTGAGACACTTGAAACCTGTGGGGTTAAATGCAGGGCATCCTTTGTGTTGGGAAACATGAACAAGAAAGGGCTTGGTTTATAGAAACAATTTTTCTGAACTCTTCACAGCCTGAGTGGAAGGCCACAGTCCTTACAGGATTTGTGGATGACCCCTACCTGCTTAAACACCCAATACAGAATTTACACTTTGCCATCCTGAACTATGTATTTCTTGCAACCACTACTTAGAGCTACTGACAGGTGATCTAACTTTCTTCAATTATTTTTTTCCAGTCCCAGAAGGGGCTTTTCCAGGGTAGTTCAAGTATACTTTGACTTTTCACAGACTTCCTCAGACTACAACCATTTTTGGAGTTTATTGCTCTTCAGTGTAGAACTAGCTCTATGTCTCAAGCAAGGAGAGCTCACACCATGTAAAGCAGGTGGTTTTGCCTACTGTGTATATTTCTGGCATCAGGTTTGTAGGCAATTGTTTTCTTTGTCAGCTTGCAGACTTTGAACTTCCAAGTTTTTAACCTGTAGGTACACATTACTGAGGGATTCTTTTGGACAAATGTATACTAGAGAGTTAACTTTAATTTTAACCTTTCCTTTTATGAATGGAATTCAGGCATGTAGCACTAAATTTTCAAATCTCTGTGTAGGTTTTTCAGCTGCAAGACTTGCATTAAATTCAATCTGCCATATGTTATATTGGCTTGCAGGCTGCAGAGGTTAGTTTCATGATGTAACTTATTGCAAAAATTGTTTCAACAGCTCCATCTTTTGAGGAAGGGCACTGATTTTGGATACAGGAAAGCTGAATAAAGTCCCCAGCTAATCTACATTCTCATCTCATCTTACGTTCTGTCTTCAATGAACACGTTTTTAAGCCCCTTACCTCACAGTCTTCCGTCCTTGTTGCAGCACGTGAGAATGAAATAACAGGGCTGCAACAATGGAAGCCGTAGCATCAAGAATGTGAAGAGTTGAAGTAAACATACTAAAAGTGTCAAAGGCATTGCATCTAAAACATTGTGAAATAGCATATAAGAATGCATAATGACATGATTGTTGCAACTGTTGCATCAATGTTGTTCAAACACCTTTGAAGACTGTCTCATCTGCAGGTAGAAACTGGGAAGAAGGATTAAGCCATTCCTATAAATGGTACTTTAAGATGAAGATCCAAGCCAAACTGGTTTTTTTTCTAATCAACATATTATGTGACACTTTCTAAATAAATATGATAATAATTCTGGAAAAGGCATTATTCTTCCCTCTGGTGGACCAAGGAGTACTAGGGAATACCCCAAAGTATGATAAAATGTATTAATTATACCCATATGTAGATAAAAAGTTCTTGTTCACAAAGTTATTTTAATATTTGTAATTTCCATCTAGAAGCAAATGCTGAAAAAGATTTAAGCTATCTTACTCTATCTTTGTTATCGACATAAAAGATGGTGAAAAAAAAGAATTCCTACCATGGCCTCATACCACTTAAGAAGAGATGACAATTTTTTTTGATTTTCCACTGGATAATCACTGGCTGGATGTTCCCGTGCCTGTAGGAAGAAATCTTCTTACTGACTGTATGCACTGTCACAGAATGGTAAGGAGGAATTAGTATGAAACAGAGAAAAAGATCGTCAAGCTGAAGAGATACTTTGCTACTACGTGCATCTCTATAAATCTCAAGAAGAAAAAACAGCACAGGTTTGAGCAGTGGTGGTAGGACTGTCCTGAACATGAAACCTCTATACCATAAATCCTTACAGAACAGAAAACTCAGGAAAATGGAAAAGAATTTAAAAATACCAACGCCTGAATCAAGCAAAAGACCTTACATTACATTAGATATGACTGGACAGGTTATACATATTCAGACTGTCAGAGTGAGGATTACATGTAGTATTTTATCGTTTAATGAACTGGGCTGCTTCTTTCTACCATAAAGAGGTATTGAGAGGCAATTGTGAGCATGATAACAGCTATTTGCACCACCCAGATGAGTGGATAGTGGTTTGTTAGGCTTTATATTGGGAGAGGGAGCAAAAGGAGATAGATGCCTTTGCTGAAAATAAAAGGAGAGTTATTTTTGGAATGGACAATTACAAAAGTCAGCGGCATTGAAAAATCTCAGAAACAGACCAAACTGGTTTTGGGACCTGAGCATACAGAAGGTTTCCAAGTTCAAAACCAAAAAAAGGGTCAAAAAGGAAAAGGAAGAGAAACAAGAAGAAACGGCAACCAGTGGAGTGGGCACTGCAGAACCACGGAGACTTGCACTTTTGATGCTGCACTTCATTGTTCAGATAATTGTGAAATATCAACTTAGAAGACACACTACATCATGAATCAGGAAAAAAGTCAAACATTTTTTGATTTTATAGGCTACAGAGTGAGAGAGCAGCAGATATTCTTCAACCACTCTTTGGTCTTAGAGCAAATTGGAAAATACAGTAATTTTCCACTGAGGAAATTTTACACTAAATTAATATTTAAACACTAATTAAAAAACAGTGTTAGAGGCGTTGAAGGCATCTTTACAGAATGAGAAAGAGTTTGAGGGTTGTGTACGTCCTATATGGACTGTTGGGAATTAAGCAGAAAAAAAGGGGGTTGCTGCCTTCTTTTTCCAAGACCTTTTTTTACAACTGATTTCAATGGTCACTTGGCATTGCAGAGTCTTAAGATGTTGTCATAGCCAGCTAGGGGTTGGAAAATGTATGTACAGGAAGATCTTGAAGGAGATAAAGAAGAAAGCAACTCGCTTTTGAAAGAGAAAGCTGCAATCAGCTACATTTTGTAGAAGTATTTAGGAGGAAAGGCACTACAGTTTTGTCATACGAATTTGCTGAATGTAAGGAAAGGAAAATGCAGCGGTACCTCCTCAGGCTTGTAATCCTCACATCCATGGTGGGTGGGTTCTTTTCCAGGAATATTACAGTTCTTCTAAGGTCTTCCCAGAAGGAAAGAGGGGAGAGCACTAGTGTATAATAAGAATGGAGTTTCAACAAAAAGAAACTCTGACAAGAAAATTTTCTTCCAAGGCCAAACAAAAGACATAAAGGTTTCCACATTTATTTTGCCAATGAAAACCAGACCTTCCCCAGGGGCTGACAAAATGTTTACTAAAATTTATGGATTCCTTCCTTCCAGGCCTGGCAATGACTCAAAGTATGAGTGGTGTCTCCTTCAATGAAGGCTTTCTCTAGAGTCTCTGAAGAGTCATTTCTGTCTTCTCTGTCATTCTTTCTCTTCTCACTTCACTCCTACCTCACTCCCCCTCCTACTTCTCTAAAAAGAATATAATTGAAATAAAATACAAATTAAGTTAAATAAACAAATACAGCAACACCAAACATGGTGTTCAAATAAAGAATGTTTCAGTCATCATCATCTTAACCGTTTCACATACCTGAGGCAAGCAGGAGTAGGCATTCATTATAATGCGCTGCCAGGCAAAAGACAATTCAAAGCTAATAAACTAATAATGAAAGAAGTATACAAAATTTTTTCATCTTATAACTTTCCTTTTTCAGACAAGAATATTTTTTGTCCTTACTGGTTAAGGAAGCCAGCTGATTGAAAAACACTCCATTTAACTCTGCTCATAATTATTTTACCTTTTTCTAAATGCCTTTGAATTTTTAAGCTTCTTCATAAGAAAACAAGGCTAGTATCAGACTACACACATATAGAGTGATGTCTATAAAGACAAAATTATATGTCTTGCAGCTGCTGTGCAATAAATAAGATATACAGAGGAACAGGGAAATCTGGATTTGGCCCACAAAAAGTAATGCATTGTAAGTTTAAGAGATTAGCTGAGGAGGAAGAGGAGAAGGAGAAGTTTGTTACCAGGATGAGACCTTACATGGGAATTTTTAGCCAGTTGAATATTTTTATGGACAGCTTTTCAATTCCTGAAAGTAGGGGTTGATAATGGAAATGCTGACAAACATTTTGGTGTTCGTTGGATTGTAATATCCTGTTTAATGCAACCAAAATTGCAAGGTATGCTTTTTATCCTTTTCTGCTAAGAAGGCAATTACACAAGCATCTTGTTGAAGTAGTTTATAATATGTTTAAACAGGCAACATTAAATCAACTGGTGATTAAATTCTCAAGAGAGAATGTATTTCAGTTAAACTTGTGAGATACCATACTTCTTTATATTTAAAAGCCCTTTAAGCAGGACACATGATGGTGTGATACCACTCATCCTAGGCTCAGGTTGAAAATTAAAGTGCTCCAAAATATAAATATTCCATTTTTGGTTTTTTCCTGCTATCTTAATTTTAATGCTTGCAGAATGTGATGAAAGCTGGTTGTATTTGCATTTTATTTAATCTTAGGGAAGACTAAACTTCACACATCTGGTGAAGACAATCTTCTAAAGTGTTTGCTTATGTAAATTAAAAATAAGATTTTACCTGCTACATTTCTAAGCAATTTATTTGTGCTCACAACTGTAACTAACAAAGATTACATTTTTGAATCCATATAATTCAATTTATACTCACTTTAATTCACATCCTATTAGTATTTTTCTGTTTCTATCCACATAGTCCTACGTTCATAAATATAAACTAAAAAGAGCTCATTTTGGAAAAAAAAAAGTGAAATAGCAACTCCCATAAATAATAATTCTCAATTCTGTGTTTCTTCTGTGACTAGAAACTTCAGACAAGAAATTTCCTATGAAATTCCATATTTTTGGAGAAGCTCTTATTTCAGGATTATGATTCCAGCTCAAATATATATTTTTCATTAATCTTCTTCTATGGGTGAAATGGTGAAAACTAAAATATTTAACTTCATGTTTAATGTTTCATCATAAATCAATTCCAGTCACCTTGTCCTAATTGTTGTTGTGTCCCTTTGAATGCTCTTCAACTCATGAATATGTTTGTTAATGCAGCCTCCAGACCTCTAGGCAATGTTCCACATAAACAGCATCAGGCTACCCTTCCAAAGATTTTTCTACCTTTCTGAGCTGTAAAATGAACATGCATCTTGAAATTAATTTAGCCTGATTTATTTATTTGCTGCTCAATTGTGCTGTCAATTTATATTCTTCTGTCCTCAGACTGCCAAATCAACACATCTCCGTACATTTCGCAGCCTATCTTGGTTAAATGTCATCTGAGCATTTTGCTATCTGTAGCTGACTTCCCCCTTTGAACTACTGAAGATATGCAGACCCAGGAGGTCTTCTGGCTAGCCTCTAAGAATCCCCCTTGGTGCCCTATTATTTGCTGCTTATCAAAAATCTCCACTGAAAGTTCTTCAGCCTCTTTTCAATCCATGTATCAGTATTCATACCCAAGCCTCCACAAATTAATCTGAGGGTGAGATTTTGCAAGAGATTTGAAAGCTTTACTAAAATCAAACTATAATGCATCTGCCACTTCACTCGCAAACTTAAAAATTCTGTGCAATACAAAGCAAATAAAGTGAGCCTGGTAAGATTTATTCTTTACAAATCAAGCTGCGTATTGCTCATGGTTATCTTTTAGAAAAATTAATTAGACTAACAGGACAGCTATTGCCAACAGTCAGAATAGTATGTCTCCTGAGGACAGCTGTTCCTGTGAATTGCATCCCAAATTAAGAAAGTAGGCACTTTCTGATTTCAAGAACTGGAGGGAGATGGGAGCAGAGAATGGTTTGCAGCAGGTTTAAATAATAGGATCACTATAGACATAATGTTATGCGACCTTAAAGTTTTTGAACTTAAAAAAAAATCCAAGTTCCTGACTTTGAAAGAGGTACAGGGCAAAACTCACTGCAACTCAGTTCACATGAATAGAGAGTAGAGAAGTGATGATGTATCCTAGCTGAAAGTTAGTTTTTAAACCTGAATTCCAAAGAAATCTCTCCAGTTATCATTGCAGGCACAGAAGTCACTACGTTTGCCTAAAAGTTGCTAAGGAACATCATAAGATAGGCAATGAAAAAAAAATATATACACATTTATAGATGTTTAAAAACTGTAAAGTGTTAGAGATGAAAGAGGTCAACCTCTTACGCAACTCTGTTTATATATGTGTCTGAGACAGGCAGAATTTGTATATATGGTTATGGAATTTCCAATGAAATTAAATGGAATAATGCATCTCAGATTAAAATTAGGCTATAAGTAGTCATATATCAGGTAATAATTAATGTATTTGCTTCCCTTCATGAAGCTTCTGTCAGCCCATTCCTTCAGCTTCTCAGAGTCCCTCACAGTGACAGTCCTGCCATGAGTGCACTGACTACTTGCACCAATTTTGTGTTGTGTAAACCCAATGATGGTGCCTCCATTCCATTGACCACCTAAGGACCACCTAAGCAATGAAGACGTGGAACAGCATTAGCCCTTGAATCGTCCCTTGACAAATGCAAATTATATAGCCATTCATCTGTTCAACACAAAGAAATCAAAGTTACTATTTGAAATTTTACTTTTGCAGTCCATGTCCTGAGGGCTAAGATTAGTTTCATTAATGTTGCAGAGGATTTCAGAGTGAAAAGAAATCCAGATCCAAACTTCACTTGTTCTATCAACATAATTCTGAAGTTTACAATGTCATTGTCAAACATAAATATCAAGTCTGGAGAGAAGAAGTAAAAGACACACTGAAGTAACTCATTATGATTAGATTCAAAGTTAGAGTCATTTGCACATATATAATTAAGCTTGTTTATAAAAATAGTTTCTGGATTTTAAGAAATTAATCAACTGTATAAAAAAGTGGATTCATGAATCTTTGTAGAATTCAAAGCTCTGTTATGTATTTATTTCATCCCTAAATAAATTATTTGCCCATCTGTGACAGGAATATTAAAGCAATTTACTAGAAGAAAGGGGGTTTTTTTTCCCCTTTTTTAAAGTTTTATCCAAGCAGTAGCCCTTGGCTAATATAAATTATCATAGCTCAGTGGTTATAGTAGCTTTTACAATTTACATTAGAAGCCTATCGAAGGCAAAGTTTTACACAGTTGTGGAAATTTTAAAGTCATAATAATCATCCGTTCTTATACTGGCTGTGTGTATAAAAAAATGCAAATAACATAATCCTAAAGTACTACCACAGTAGGAAAATGTGGAATTATTACAGAATCACTGCAGTGCTTAAAGTGGTGAACAGGTTTTGCTTCAGCTCAGGGCAAGAATTAATTTTTCAGGCTTTTCAAAATCTGAACCTCTCTGTATTCAAATGATAGGTAAGGTAATATTTTGTGATCTTCCTAACTTCTCAAAACCAGTCTTGGGGGGAATAAACCCTATTTGCTTTCCTTACTTTCCACCACAAGTAGAATTCTTCCAGGGTCCTTTTTTTTTTTTTTTTTTGGTTCAGATGAATCAGACTTTTTTTTTTCTGTTTCAAAGACGCAGAAACAAAAGACAGTACAAGACTTATTATTACTTTATCTGTTGAATTGTCCCTGCCAGAATGCTATAACATCGTGGCATAAAGTATCAGCTGTAGTAGAGCAGTCTGCTTTAGAAAATAAGTTTTCAAACATCACACAGTATAAAAGGTGGTAATATATAATCCAGCTCACTTGACAGGTCAAGAAAGCACAGGATGTGATGAGCCCAGGGGTGGCTCATCACATTTCCAGTTGTAACTTACATCATTCACTCATATCTATAAAAAGTATTTCCTCACAATAAGCTTGTTCCTGTTAATGAAAGCTTCCATTTTCCTCCTTCTTATTAAATTATAAGCAAAAAGAGATGAAATTTAAAACCCAAGCAGAAAGTATTTGAACACCTACAACAGTCCAGAGCTAACTTTCTGGGGCTTTAAAGCTTTAAAGAAGCTTTGGTAAGCAGTTAGCATATCCTCCTAATCAGCATAATTGTATATGATCAGAAGCTTATTTGAAAACATGAAAATAGCTACATGCCTCTAAAAGAACTGTATGGATGCTAATCACATTAGTTACATTTTCAGTCTCTAGCATACTGGCAGAATCTCTTATTTGTCAAACTTCTGACTTTGGTAGTCTCTTAGATCTCAACTTTGAACCCTGTGAGTTTGCATTAAAAGAGAAAGAACGTTTCACTTCCACAAAGATAGCAATTATTTTCAAATATGTCCATTTCATGCATAACACTTCTTCCCTAATTTGTCTTTTGAACATTGACAAATTACCAAGAATGATAAAGATACTGCACATTCATGACACATAGCCTTGTGATTCTGCTTGATATTTTCATATGTTACAGTGAGAAAAAAATCAGCAGTTTCCCCCTTCTTTTACAGGCAAAAAGAATCATTTATCCTGGTTTCTTGAGAACACATCAAAAATGCCCATAACCTGCTAAACTAAACCATGAAGATCCACAATGGTATTTTATCTTCTGTAAAATATTTTGACATCAATATTCTGCCCAAGTGAACAGACAGTCTATCTTTAATTTTCACCTATTGAGCCAAAATATCAAGTAAAATGAGGCAAGTGAAACATCAAAATACTTGCTTACAAATTAAGGCCCACCTATGAGGGGTCAGACTCTAATTTTTAAATACCAGTTGCATTTCAACTACAGAAATGTCTAGGGCTTGACCAATGGGTTTTCCTGGATTATCACATGTACGAGAGGACTGCAGTTGCAAGTGGCTTTTAAGAAAGATCCAGTTTAGGCAAAGGGAAAAGAGGATTTATTTTTAACAGAAATGTTGGCTTCAGAATAGTTATAATTTTTTTAAAACCTTTTTGAAATAGATAGAGAGCAGGATTTCTCTGTCCAGTACTTTTCTGCTCTTTTCCTTTCAGCATGTAGGAGAAATTTCTTGCAGAAATTGAGATAGTAGAGCTCAGAGACATGGAAACATTACCTATAGTTCTGTCAAGACATGGGTCTACTTCAATCAATCACCTTTTCTCTGGCTCCTTCTGAAGTGATTCGTTCTCTAAGCAGATCATGGCAAGAGTAATAGCAGATATAGGAAATACTTTGAAGTGTTCCATCTGAAGACAAGGAAGAGAAAAAAAGCCTTTAGCTAAGGACTAGTTAGCTCATTTGAAGACATCTGAGTACTGTCTGGAAGACCAGAAGGTGATTCCATGAATCAACTGTTGAAGTTTCCCAGGGATATAAGTTTCTCTTCCACCCTATTGTTAGCTTTACTGAACTTAGAAGACATTTATAACCTTCAACTCAATATACATTTCTAACACCATTACTAAGGAACCCACCTTTCCTCTGAAGCTGAAAGTTACATCACCATATTAGGCATTCATTCCTAGTGACCCCTATTTTTGTTTAAATTTCCTTCTTTGCGAGCATTCAATTTTAATATACAGCAAGAATTAGACTATAACATTGATATTAATACATAAAAACTCCATGTGTTTAACTCTAGTGTTGCTGGCAGCAGGTTTCTGTGTGCAGCTTTGGTCTGTGCTAGCTAGTGCTCTCCCAGACAGCACCAACACACGGTATGGTGGTAGCACAAACAAAGGGGAATTCCTAAACCAGACATTTGGGCACAGGTACTATGTTTCAGGAGCTGACACGGCTGAAATGGTGAAAGCTCAGGAGGCCATAACACCTGCCCTTAGAGGCAAAAAATGGCACTCTGGTGTTTTTCTGGTACATTAATATATCCTGTGAGTTTATTTATTAGTAGTGGGTAGGTGTGATGGAGAAAAGCAACTGTCAGGATGCAGCATACGCCAGAGTCTCCATGGGGTCAAGTGCTATGGAGACCCCCATGGGTCCAGGTCAGGTCCCAACAGCCAGATCCTGTCCCACTGCCCTGGCCCTGCTGGGGCACTGCTGAGGCAGGGGCTGACAGACTTGGGGAGCTGACGTGGGGTCCTGCACCGTGACAGGCTCAGGGGAGGCCTCAGGAGGCTGGCAGGTACAATCAGACCATCAGTGCCTCCATGGCCCTGGTAACAGCCAGTAACATCCTGGTAGCAGGATAGTGCCATTGGAGTTTATTCCCACAAATGTTTATTTTCATAAGAAATTCAACATTATGAGATTTGCTTCCTCATAATGTATGAAATTGAAATGGACAGGAAAAGCCACAGCAAAACTGCTGACATTTCTGCATGGCTGTGCAGACTTCTATTAAAAAAAAAGCTATTTATTTTGAACATGAAATTCTATGAGTTCAAGTAAAGATCACCCCAAAGGAGGTGACCCACAAGATACTAAAATTGCCTCTTTTCTCTTCTATTAGCAGCTGAAGGCCTCCACCCTGAACAGTTTTAATAATGACAGTGAGTGACCGCAAAATTAGCAAAAAACTGACCTTTCTTTATATCCTGGTTTTGTCTGGGACAGAGTTAATTTTCTTCCTAGTAGGTGGAACAGTGCTGTGTTTTGGATTTAGTATGAGAAGAACTTGTTGTTTTAGTTGTGGCTGATGTTTTAGTTGTGGCTCAGTAGTGCTTACTTTAAGTCAAGGACTTTTCAGTTTCCCATGCTCTGACGGTGAGGAGGTGCATTAGAGGCTGGGAGCACAGCCAGGCCAGGTGACCTGAACTGGACAAAGGGATATTCCATCACATAGACATGGTATCAGAATATAAACTGTGGGGAGTTGGCTGGGATGGGCTGATCACTGCTTCGGCATGGGCTGGGCATCAGGCAGAGGGTGGTGAGTAATTGGACTATGCATCACTTGTTTCTCTGGAGTTTTCTTGTTTTCCTTCTCTCTTTTTGTTGTCTCCTTTTTCATTACAATTATGTTTGCTACAACATTATTATTATCATCATCATCATCATCATCATCATTATATTCTATTTATTTATATAAATTATTAAACTGTTACCTCAATGGGTTTAACGCTTTTTTCCTATTCTCCTCCCCATCCCACTGGGCAGGGTGGGGAGTGTGAGCTAGAGGCTACATGGTACTTAGTTGGCAAATGTAGCTAAACCACAACAAGTTATGCATATGCCACAAATTTTGATTCAGTTACTGAATCTATACTCTGTGCCAAAGGCAATACTGAAAACTCTTAATCATGGACTAACACTAGTCCTGCAGGTATTGGGGATCTGCATTGTATCTGCATCTAAAATCTAGGATCAGATATTTAGACAAGGAAACATTTGTGAACTATTTTCTACTGTGCTTTTTTTTGATGGACTGATTTGTTTGACTGTTTCTTGTTTGTGTTTTATCAGCTTTTGATGGGCCTCATTTGAAATGTAAGCTATTTTAATAAACGTAGAATTGGCTTCTCAATGCAACTTCTCCCCTCCATTTAAAAAAAAGTCACTTGTACAGGCAGGAAGATGATGGCATACATGTCAGTGTCACTTCTCATAAACACAAGGGGAGTGAAGCAGCCATTTAAGCAGAGGTATTAGACAAGGAGGATTAGGGACCGTTCAGGGAACCTTAGAAAACTCTAGCTTGTCCTCTCCTGGGTCAGTAAGACTCTTTCTGAAGTATGGATTTTATTAAAACTCCCACAGATAAGATTTTGGTGCAAGGAGTTTCTTTGATACTTAAGTATTTTTGACATTGCATTCAAACTAAGTGCATGGATATGAATAAAACTACATTGTTAAAAAAAATAAATAAAAAAGGAAGTATAAGATACCCATAAGTACTTTCAGGCCTACCAACTTATTTTTTTTTTTCTATGAGTATCCGTGGCTGTGAACAGGGATTATTCAGATGATTTTAAGTAGAGTCAGTGCTAAAAGAACATAATCCTGCAAAGTATTTTCAGGGCTTTTAGATTGTATCCACTTGCATATCAAAGTGAATAGTCACACGAAAATGATACTGTTCCTTGACTGTAACTCAAATAATATGCCAAGCATTATCATTAACAGCTGAATCATATCTAGGAGGTAATTTCTAAGGGCAAAGATAGTTTACAATAGTGTGTTATATCTGGCACTGAAATAGAGAAGGAGCACTGAAAGGCTCTGCTCAAGGTGGTAACATTTAGGTGGGCATAATAATTTGTTAAGCTATCTGAATTACATCACACTTGTTCCTCTGAGGAAGCTGAGCATGGATTACAGAGAGTAGCACAGTCTGAGTGACTGCCTACCTATAGCAATATATTCGAAGAATAAAGGTTTAATATTTCCACTGACCAGAATTTCAATGTTCACATTACAGCTTCATGAAGCTTTATCAGCTGGCACTGTATAAATCCTTCAAGGATTTTTTCTGCTATCCCCAAGCAAGCAGTGAGAAGTAATTACCTTACCTGAGAGAGGAGAAAATGAAGGCACAATGAAAGTTTGAGGGTTTTGTAGGGTTTTATTTTAGCATAAAAAAGAGCATTGCTTTTGTTGTTGTTGTGGGGTGAGTTTTTGGGGATTTTTTTCCCACTTATGGTTCACCTGCAAGCTCTATTACCAGTTTAACCCACCTGTCAAATTCCGCTCTGAAACACTTCTAATTCCATTTTGCCTTAACTTCAATACTAATTGAAGCTGCTGTTGAGAAATACCTTCAGGTCAGGTAGCTCGGGGTGACGATGCAGTGCAAGCTGCAGGTTGAGCTCTGGGTGGTCAGAGCCCAAGGCAAGAGGTTATGGACCTCTTTGCAGACCCTTTGCATAACCAAGGGGCCAGGAACGTGTTGCCCAGCCAGCAGAATGGACACTGAAAGGTACAGCAAAAACTGAGTATTCAGTAGGAATACATAACATGCTTGGAATGGGAGGATATAAAAGCCCAGGGGTTCCTTGGGGTCCTCCCTAGGGGCACCAGCTCAGGCTGTTTCTGCATTACTGCACCTTGAATAAAGGCTGGATGGAAAGAGACATCTGCCACAGGAAAAGTGGGGCTGAGCTGGTGAGGAAACCTGGTCTGACGGTGGAGTAGGTGTGTGGGGAGCCAAGGAGGACCTGTTGGTCACTGGAGCTGCCCACTGCAAAGGGGCTTCAGTCCCAGCAGTGGCAATCTGGGGCAGTGGGAGTGTGACTGCCAAGGAGTCTCCTGAATGGTCAGACTGGGGAGTTTCCTTAACACTACCACACTTACTTCAGTTGAGGTGAGCTGCTCTACTGACCTTTCTGCAAGGAATTTGCTCAATATTTTCCCAAGGAGACCTGAACTGTGCAGTCTCCCAAAATAACATTGCAATGTTTTTTTGTGTGGAAATTTCAAAACCCACACAGGTCAAAAACCAGAAAATATACTACAGAGAATACTGTGGAGAACATTCCTGTATGGGCAGGAAGATGGACTGCTGGACTTAATGTGCCCTTTGGTTCTGTGACAACTTCTAAGAAATCAGATGAGAAGCTATGTTCAGAGCTGGAAGTGTGATTTTAGTTCTGGATCAGTTTCGGGTCTTCATTGGATACCTCTGCACTCACAGTGAACTGGGGAGATGTGTATTTATGTATTCAAGTATTTATCAGCTGCTAATCTTCACTTGGTCAGTGTCACTACCTGGCGTCCTTGTGCTCTTAGGGAAAGTTGCTTCTGGAAATGACATCACAATTGCTGTAAAATTGAAGTCAGTCCTGGAAAACACCTCCAAGTATCTGTGATAACTCAGTCACTCTATAACATGTTAAATTATTTATAGTTTGTAGCATTGCAGGGGGAAAATACAATTTCCATTCCATTCCATTGCAGCAATCCAGTGATTGCTGATCATCAGGGCGATGCATAGAATTGTTGTTCATCTCTGTGGTAGAGATGCATTTTCAAATATTCATAGCTCTGTGCAAGAAATATTTTTAGCCATGAAATTCTACACAAGCATTCAATCTGTAAGTTCTTGTGTAGATACATGAACAAAGCCACCCATTGAAGGTGTTGGAAAAAAAAAAAATAAAAGAAAGAAAGGATTTTTAGTGGGAAAATTCTGTTTATTCCTGGCTCCACAGCCCCCAGGGATTTGTACTCAAGTCGTTTTCACTTTGAATATACTGAGTGCAGCTAGTATTTCAGGTCTAGCATTTTGCAAAAGATCATGCTTCTGAAAATGTAGATTTTGGTGTCTGAAGTTGGGGGTTAGATAGTCCAGTTTTAGTCACTAAAATTGGAAATAGGGTTTCCTCATCCACATAGAAGAAAATAAATCTTAGGGTGCTCTTCACAGAATTCAATTTAGAGTCCTGTGCTGATTCTATCTCCCTAATGTGACTATTCTTGGAACAGGTTTACTGAGGGTCTTCAAAGGAGTCCCTTGTCCATATAACCATTTCACTTTTCCACCACACAAACAAAAAATTGCACACATGCACCTAGTCATCAGAGCCACCTCTTCAACTGTGCCTTCCTGCTTTTTATTCTGTAGTGATCACTTTGGGAGGGATAACCCTCTATCTTACCCAACCCTTTTTAGGCCTCTTTCCCTATGCCCAGAGGTCTTGGAAAAGACAGACTGGTGACTTAAGTTGTGGACTTTAAAACAGGTGATCAAATGCCTTACTATTATGAAAAGTTAAAAAAAAAAGAAAAAAAAACAACACAAAAACACTCCAACAATACCGTTCAATTTTCTTTGGGAAATTTCTACTCAGTTTCAACTGCAGTGCTATTGACACTAGAGTGGTAATTAGGCTGTGCACATCCACAAATGAGCTCTTTCCTCACTCCTCTGTGTTAAGTCTAAGCCTCTAGCCTTCTAACAGCTCAAAGTTGGCCTGACACATCTTTTCAGTCTCTTTAATATAGCAGGGGAACACAGCAAAAGTATGATAGAGCCCTGGGCTTCTCTAGTAAAAGCAATGTCCAGGACAAGGACAAATATGAACGGGACTTGAAGCATCAAAAGATTTAGGGAGAATCTTCACTGATTCAGATTGAATGCTTGTTAACTTTTCCATGCAGCAGTAGCAGCTCAGCTGTCCTGTAAAGCAACTTTATGACAACAATAGCACGATTCACAAAAGGAATTTCTGAGACACATGTCAGCAAGTCTAGCAGTATCTAAATTGCAATGGCATAAGAATCAGGCATCTCTCTGGACTCACTAGGAAAGGAAGGAATTTCCTAGTCCTTGCTGAAGAGCCAAGGAAATGACGAAAGTACAAGCAAAGAGAACATGACAGTGAAAAGGGTGACAAAAACACCCAGTTCTCCATAAAGTATTCAGAAAACTGTAAGATATCCCACTGATGTTTTTCTTTTGAAAATCCGGTTTTAAAACCATGTCTTCAATAGACACATATTTCCTAAACCACAAATGTAAATATATTTTTAACTTCTCCTGAATAGTGAATGTAATCATCCATCTCATCTAGGCAAGTGTAACTGTATTATCAGTTACATCTACCTGAAAAATATAGCAGGTTTCCTAACACCATCAGTGACTCTGAAGGTGTTTTATGACAGTAGCTTTAGCATTTTCCTAAGAATAATGTATTTTAATGTTATACTTTCTTTATTTTTCTGCTATCAGTGAAATCCCCTCTTCCCCTGAGATTCCATGCTTGAAAGTCTATTGAAATTCTCATTTTAGTTAACCAAACATTTTGTGGGTTTTTCATTATCAGTGGATGATGAAAAAAATACTGACAGCACAAGGTTCTTGCTCTATACTTGCAAATGTCAATATCACAGCACCATAGTTATCATTTCGCCTTCACTTCATGAGCAATGCAGGAGTTCCACTTCAAATATTTTAACACTGCACCAAAGCAGATTAGAAAGATAGATGAACCGAAAGGGATGGGGTCTCTTCTTTGTGGGCCTGCAATCTTAATTTGGCCCACAATTCATCAGAAATAAGATGTTATTCAAAATATATAACTTAGCTATTCAACATAGAATACTATGTACACATTGTTTGATCTGTTTTGTTCTCATGGTCTGTATTCATAGTTAATTCTGATAATTACTGTGTTTTCAATTAAGGAAAAAAATGTATGTATGAGTGATAATTCAGAGACCCCTCTCTTCTGGAAACAAGCTCCAATTTATCTCACAGGACTGTATGAGTATCAGCGATGATTCCTTTCTAACACAGGAAACTGAAATGCATTTGAGTAGATGTTGAAATTTTAATTAAGCACAAGCGATATTAATTTGCTGAGACAAATCCTTCTAGGACATACACCCACTCTGAGGCAGTCTTGTGTTTGAATGCTGATCCCTGAATCCAAGCACTGACTCGGGAGTCAGTGACTTCCTCTTCCCCTCTCCAGCACCCTACCCCTGTATCTCTCCTGATGTCTCATGACATCCACAGTTCATCCAGGGTTCTGCTTCCCCTGATCCAACCCTGCCAAACTGCATTTCTCTTAGCATGAAACACCCAGATCCTTTTTGCATGTAAAGCAAGACAGGGGAGGAAAAGGAGCTGATGAAGACTGGTGTCAAATCTATCGATGGGAGCAGGGGCAGAGGAGATACGCTCAAGGTAAGTGTGTGGACTAACAAACTGTGATGGTAAACAGCCTCATTTGACTGAGTTGCTGATGTACCATAGTTTCATTTGTTTAGTGCCCTGGCTTTGCATTTATTGCCTTCAGAAAGGCAGAGGACAAACAAGGAATAAAAGCTCAGTAAAGAAATTTTTTGTACATCTTTCCTTAAGAAAAAAATATTTTGCCTTGTTTTAATTTGAAAAACAGCAAATCCTAGAGCTGTCTGAGGATGATCTCACCAGTTTGAGATGAACTAGCATATACAGACAGCACCCAAATAAAATTTCTGGTTCGTTAGATACATCCAACAAGCACAGTATCATGCAAAGTGGATAACAAAAAGTAAAGGAATAATGAGTGCTTCCTGCTTCCTTCCCTGGCTGCTTGTGCTAAAAAATCTAACCATGATGATCTAAACTACACAGAAATATCATATATTAAAGACAGAATCTTTAATGATTTGCCAAGCTTCAGAAGTTCCTCTCCCACTTCATAGTTCATGGAAAGATGAATTTGTTCCTTTTCATTGTCTAGGTAAGCAATCACGATACTACCACAGCCGATGGCTCTCAATTGCTGTCGTGACAGCTTCTAAAAACCAGTTCATCATCACAGTGGTGATCCCCATGTTAGCCAGGTGAATATCCAGAATACTTCAATGTGACTGACCAATAAAACCCTAAAAGGGAAGAAGGCTCAGAGGAGATAGAACAGTGTGCTCACAAAATTCAGGGTATGATGCAGGGTGTGACTGACCACAGCTGTTGCAAAGAACCTGACTTGGATGTCAATACAGAAGGGACTGGAGGGTGGCTTTTGTTTCAGCTATCCAAGATCCAGTGATGGTGTGTTTCTCCCTGAGTTCATTAAAACGGTTTGAATGTCTCTCTAAGTCATAGAGTTCCCCAGCATGAGGAAAGTGAATAGGTAGCTTAGGCCAACATAAAGTATAAAAAACGGACAACTAGAAAAAGAATTTTGCAGTGGACAGTAGGCTTGAGCTGGCTTCAACCCACATAATCATGTCAGGCAACTGGGGACACCCAGGATCATGACAGTGAAAATATTATAGGAACCAATAATGGAAATTACATTGGTAGCATGATTGAACTATGTCTTGCAATTAGTATATTTTGCTACATGTAACCTACAGTTGTCATTTGTATCATGATTTCCATATATTTAATTTCTGCTAATACATTTTTTTATTTGTGCAATATATTTTATTTTTGCAAGCTCAGAAATCCCATGTAGTACTAATACCCTACAAGTAAATAAATTTTATGGTAAACATTCATTAAACACCCTGCATCTGTTGAATATCTAAAACAACCTCGTCAGAGTTTGTTTTAGTTAGTGACAGCCAGTCATAACTTGACTTTAGGCCCAGTTGGACATAAGTTCTATCCACTTCTTCCAGAGCTGCACAATTCCAAAATTTAGATATGGTAAATTCAGGTGTAGGTAATTTGACCCACATATAACTTTTTTCCATCAAAGAACTCTTGCAACAGAAAGTAACCTGTAAGGATTTTTATTCCTTTAAGGCTGGTTTAGTTCTTATTTAAAGCACTATGGAAAAGGGTACATCAAGGCATTATGTAAAAGGAAATTATTTATTCAGTGCAGGAATGGCAACTAAAAAACATTTTTTTCTGAGACATATTTTCTCTGGTTATCACTTCCTATTCACAGTAGTACAATTTTCTGTTCAAATAAATAGAGGTTATGTAAGAAAAAAAATTGTAGTGTCCTCTACAGAGGCATGTCTTAATAAAAAACAATGGGTATTGTACAAACCAGCATGCTACTTAAGCAATGTTGGATACTAAATCCATTTGGTATCACACAGATCAAACATGGGTGATTAATTACAGACCTAATAGGAAAAATAAACTATCCATCCTCATTGCAGAACAGTAAGCATATATCTTCTTAATCACAGTGGGATTATAACATCCTGCTCTCCACAGGTGTGTAACTTGGTGTCACCAGCATCTGCCATGAATCATATAGAGTTATTATTCTCATTTTACAGGAAATAGAGATGAAAACAACAATACAGTATTCGATTCCTGATTGCACTAAGAGAAAAAAGCAGTTATGTGCAATTTGGACTGTAATATTTCTTTTTTGTTGTCTTATTTGGCAACTTGTTTTTTACAGCTATTATCATCATTATGCAACACATAAATGCACTTATTACTGGCACCTAAGCTTATTAACTAAACAGCAATTATACTGCTGTTGAAGGACTACAGCAGAGCACACAGGTATCAGGTTTTCTTTTTTTACTCTGCTGTAGTGTAGCTGTTAAGAACAAGATGTAAGCTAAGTACATTTTGCCTAAAAATATAAACTGCAAAGTTTTGCTCTGAACTGTTGGGTTTTTGTTGTTTTGTTGGTTTTTTTTAACTTGAAAGCTGGCTTTTTTCTCCCAACCATTTGTAACCATTTTTACTTTACCCTGATAGATGCCACTGCTAGACAACAAATTGGAAATTATGTTCTGCTGTAAACATTCAATATATGTTACAAACTAGAGGAAAACTTAAGTTACTTGGGATCCAGGACATCTCTTCTACCATTACCACACTTCAATTTTTGTTGCATTTTGTTAGAGGAAAACACACCTGTTGGATCTGACAGTGAGGGAGGGGAAGCTACTGCAGCTCCATGTCCCCATGCCACCCCATGGCAGAACTTTTCCTGGTAAAGACACACACACACAGAGCCCCATTTGGGCTTCCGCACCTGCCTTTGTCTCTCTCTGCTACTTTGTGGGTGTGTGGTGGAACTTTTCTGACAAAACAGCTCTGTTGTACCCCTGAATTATATTTAAGGAATTTTAAAACCTGGATCCATCCAATGCAAGGCAGTTGGTTTGTGACCTGGTTGCAAAGTTATACTCTATGCAATGTATTTTGTGCTATTCTTGGTAACTCAGTGACTTGGGACCCAATCCAAAATTCAATGAAATGTGTGAAAAAGTCTTCTTAATTTTCTCATCGTATTTGCATATACATGAAGCAGAAGTGGATTTTTCTATGTTTGAGTCTGATCCATGAAGCTAAGGAGATCCAATCCTTTAGGACATCTTGTTTGATTTTGACATAAAGTTTGAGAAAGATGGTGGTTTCCTTTCTTATTTCTTATTTCTTATTTCTTATTTCTTATTATTTCTTATTTCTTATTTCTTATTTATTTCTTATTTCTTCCAATACAGGATTATCATGGATTGGGGGTAATCAATTTAAGAACCGTATATTTAAAATACATATATAAATATGAAAGAAGAAAGGTCTTGGAGGTGAGAGATGTACTTAAACTGCTTGTGTCTTCAGAACAAATCTTTGTAGAGCAAGAGTTCTTGTCAGTTTGTCTGTCGTTTATAACAAATGTGCTTGGTAATTGACTCAGAGGAAGATAAATTCATGTGCTGATTCAGGTAAAAGAAGTGGCAAATGCCAAATCCACCGGCTTTAATAATGGAAAGCCAGCATTCAATTAGGGTTAGCTGGTTATGTTCTGCAGGTTCTGCTCACACAGCAATTATTGTTTCGTTTTGAGTGGAAGAACATGGTGTCTAGTTGTATTTTAAAATGAATCCTTTCTGTCAATTTTGCTTTTCCTGCTTCATAGATTCCTAATGATGGGTTGTAGTGAAGTGTAGAGAAAGGTATATACTGTGTTTGGGAAGCAGTACTTTTTCATACATTGAGATTCAATATTCAATATGAGGTACATTCAATGATCCAGACTCTACAAAGCTGGTGTAACTAGAAATGCTCTTTCTTTTCCTTTTCCTTTCCCTTTCTCTTTCTCATACATAACCTAGGCCTGTGCCCCTGCCCTGGCCAATTATATAATAGCAATTTGTGGAAAATTCATGTCACTAATTGGCTGAAAATCTGATTAAGTACAGACAGATCCTAAAGCAAGGAAGACACAAGTGATTTTGTGACTATCAGATTACACTTTATTTGGTTCTGATGCTTTTTGTATATTCCATGCCTTCTTGACCAGGAGATTTTTAACTCTGCATCATATTGACTCAGCGTTTTTAAACATATGCACCAATAAAAAGAACATCTTTTTATAGGGTTTGCTTGAATGATGACTGAAGTTCTTATATTTATGGAGTGGAGGGTCTTTTAACAAGGTTTTGATACTTTGAAGTAGGATGTTACTGCTCATCTCTTACCCTTTATTTCTCTACTGGTAACAACAAAATCAAAACTTAATTGTAAGTACTTACATTGCTCAAAACAGATCAATCTGTTCCTCTAAATGTGTCACATGAGAACAGCAGTCAAGTCCAATTGATTGCAAAATTATGTGGCACAACTACTATCATAGTATTTTCCCTAAGATAGGTTCAGTCAATACATTTACTACTTTTAAAAATAAATAATCACCAAGCTGATTACCTTCTTTTTTTTCACCAGTTGACCCGTGCCTATTACAAATAACCTGCATAGGAATGATTTGGGTCCATTAAAAAGTATAAAAAGCTAAGAACATACTTTTCTTGAACTTGAGGCTTCTGCTTTTGCCTTGAATCTTCTGAGTCTGAGCTCACACTCAGCCCATCAGTCTTACTACCAGATTTAACAGCTCCTGAAGTGTGCTACAGACTTGCAGGTGATTATATAAAAGTTAAAATAAGATGGGTTTAGAAGGATTAAGTGATTCCATATGTTATCTCAAAGACCTGTAGTTCAAGACGGAACAGTTCAAATAATTCATTGCTTTTTTCTTTGATAAAAATGTAGGTTTTAACCTTTTGGGAAGTCTTTTTCTACAGTGTCAGCAGCAGCTCTAACCTGTCAGTTCAGCAGTACTTCACAACCACTGCAGTTCACTTTCTGTGTGATAGGGAAAAGAGAAGCAAGAATGATACTCAAGCTCTTCCAGGACTGTGAAAAATGCAAGATATGAGTGACCATATCTGCTATGAGATATTGAAACTATAAGGTTAGTTTCAAAAAAAACAGTTGAATGAGGGCAGCTTCAAGGCTTCAAGGCAGAGTAGGTAATAAATAGAAAAATGATTACAAAATGAAAAAGTTCCTCTGTGGTGTGAGAACTGGTTCAGGGGACATGGACTTAATGACTTCCTCTGTCACAGACTGCCTCAGAGACTTTAGGAAAATTACTTAATCTCTTCTGAACCATGATACAGAGATATTTCATTCCTTTTATTTTGATTTTTTTTCCTTTCCTTTCAATTTAAATTCAAAAAGAAGTTTTTTCCTTATGGTGCACCTGCAGAAGTCTTTTAGCATTGTGTCCCATAACTTTCTTATTGACCAAGTACAGACTAGATAAATGGACAGCAGGAATCAAATAAGTATTCTCTTGAGAACAGGCCAGGGCCTTCCCTGTGCTGGACACAGATGGCTGCAGTCAATTTCTGCGAGGTTCCCAAGGGACCCACCACACAGGACACTGCCGAGCCCATCAGCAAAAGTGGTCGTGCCTTTGTAATAATATATTTAAGAACGACAAGGAAGCACTGAGAGAGAGAGAAAGAGGAGGGAATTAGAGGGTTACAATGGGGGAACACCAAGCTCAGAGGAGCAGGATGTGCTCCATGGCAGGGCAGGCAAGCCCCAGCACGGACAGCAGCTTGTGGAGGACCATGTAGAAGAAAATTTTCCCTAATGGGAACATGGTATATGGATGATCCCAGGCCAAAAAGTTAGACCTTCAAAGGGATTGTACCCTGTAGAAGAAGAGTGAGAGAGGAGGAGCAGCAGAGGAAAACCCCTATCACACCTTACAATACCAGTTGTCTCACTGAATGGGCTCAGTACAAACTTGGTATAATCAGTAGCAAGGTGAAAGGAGAAGAGTCTGGAGTAAAGTGAAGTTTAGGAGAGGCAAAGGAGAGGTGTTTCTGTAAGCTTGTTTGCTTCTTTGTTTTTGTTTTCCGGTAACCTAATCAGTACTCATGATATTATAGTATATATTATATATTATATGCCAATAAACTAAGTCACATTCCTCAGAGTCCCGTATCTGCTGCCTGTGTCAGTAACTGCTAAGTGATCTCCCTGTCCCATGAGCTTTCTCATTCTTCCTATTTGCCTGTCAGAGTTAATACAGCATCTGGACAAATACTCTTAACCATCATTTATAAATGTATTTGTTTTATATGTTAAACCAAAAGCATCCCAATAAGAATTATGAGCCAATAAATACGAAAAATACTTTTTATAAAAGGAACCTTTTTTCTTATACTGAAGATGCAGGTAAAAACCTTGCTCGTACAGTTAGTGCCTTCAGGTGTGGGAATATCAAAATTAATATATCCTGATCAGATGTCTTCTAGAATATTCATCATACAAAAAAGGTCGATCTTAGGCATGTAGAGGGTAAAATACTACATTCTACAGACTTACTTTATTCATTTTTTCAGTAATGTGACAGACATTTTCTATAGCCATTCTACTCAAAGGATCAAGCCAGCCTCTTTGACAGGATTCATTTTTCCCTATCCTCTGTAGGTATGTTTGGTGTAAAAATAGGCTTATTATTAGATTAATGGTGTAGACTCTGTTCAAATGTTAGAGCTCATACCATTTAGGACTACTGACATACTGCAAAGATTTATAATAGCAGTGTCATTTGGAAGCTTGGATTCTTAGCAGAGACCTAACATTTAACTTCCTTATTAGTTACCACAAGCTCTAGTAATCTCCCTCTATTCAAGCAGAAGATGATGCACCTCTCTAGATCAAATAATACCGCAAAACCCTATAATAAACATGCAAAGTATTAGAATTGTAGGTACAAAAATGCTGTTAGTGAGGATCTTCTTGTTATTTTTCTAAGTCCGTGAGAGACTTTTCTCTCTCACAGAAGAGGTAGCAGGGAATGTAAACAACCAAGCCACCTGCAACCTTGAAAATTCTTGTTTATGGTATAGTAGAAAATATTTTGATAATGGATGTTTTAGGATTTTGGCTAATCACCCCCAAGGGGTAGCTGGTCCTTTGTCCAATTAGACTATGAAGAAAAAAGTCTATGAAAGAGTTTGTAAAATAATTAAATAAATCAATCTTGCTGCACAATTCCTGCCTGCTGGATCTTCTCCTCCTCCTCCTCCCTATAGCTGCGGCACATGGTGATATACCGTAGGAACCAGGCCTGCGGTAATATAGAATAAATACAGTGATACTCTGCAGTAATAAGGAATCTATCTGTTTGTTGGGCAGTTGGGTTTTTTTCCTAAAGCTTAAATAGAAGTTGAAGTATTCCCAAGCTACATGAGAATATAACTTGGAATATTTCAAGTCTGTTTCTCTAAAGCATTTTCTGGTCTTGTACTTTAATTTAAGCAAATTTCTATCTAAAAAAAAAAAGTGCATAATTGCCCACTCATTTTACCTTTCTAACCAGAAGTGATCAGTCAAAGACAGTAGTTATTCCTCTTGATATTTGTATCTGAATAAATCCAAATTAATTGCCTACCGATTTGAATAATAATAATTTGTACAAGTGATAGCAGAATTGATTCAGTTTTACTTTACAGGAGAAAAGTTCTGACTAGGATAAAGTTAATTTTCTTCAAAAGTTAACCCCTATACTATATTCTGGATATGTGACTAAAATGATGATGACAACACATCAATGTGTTGGCTATTGTCAAACAGAGCAGCATCAAGGCTTCATCTCTTTCTCATGCTGTTGACCCAGCAAGTGAGCTGGGAGTGGAGAAGAGGTTGGGAGGGTAAACAGACAGCACAGCTGACCCAAACTGGCCAAAATTAACTACAGCATATAGTACTGTGTTCAGAAATAAAAACTAAGAGGGAGGAGGGGAGAGACATTTGGAATTATGACAGTTGTCTTCCCAAGCAGCTCTTCTGCATGCTGTGGCCCTGCTTTCCAGGAAGTGCCAAAACATCTGCCTGCCAATGGAAAGTAGTGAAGGAATTCCTTATTTTGGTTTCCTTCTGCATGTAACTTTTCTTCACATATTAAACTCAATTCATGTCTCAATCGATGACTTTTCAAATTTTGCTCTTCTGATAGTTTTCCCTGTCCTGCTGTAGGAGGTGGGGAGTGAGTGACTGTGAGGGTGCTTAGCTGCTGGTCAGCATCAGCACACAACAAGCACCCGCATCCTCAGAATCATTCCTTGGAAAATACAAAATTACTGAGGATGGTCCAGTAAAAAGTAAGACTTTTCCAAGATACCATCCTAAAGGTTA